>NW_025110215.1:667254-1227988 GCF_011392965.1 Frieseomelitta varia | reverse complement strand
TTTTTTTTGCGGCTATTCCATATCCATCAAATGCCGAGACCGCGTTTCTTTCTGTTTGCGTAGTTAACGCCGATTCTCTCGCGTAGTTTGCAGAGTTCTTCCAGACGCAGAGAGACTTAAACGTAGTTCCAATTTGCCCGTAGTGTGCGAAAAAAGTATTACTCGAAAGACGAAAATCGTGTTTTACAGCGTCGTTACGGAAAATGCAACAAATTGCACGTAATAACAACGGCATCAGTTTGACAGGCGTGGTCGCCAGCACCGAGCCAGGCCCGTGACGCACCCGGTCTTTATTTAAATCATTCGATCCGTCACGCTATAATCGATTAACGCTAATAGTCGGGAAAATGGACTCGACCGTTGCATCGACGCACCGAGATGCACAATTTCTAGCTACCGCGCCCCTCACGAACCCCCCCCTCGTACACCACGCGCATCCTGCAATTTAATCAACAGCTCAACATTTTTATACATTAATCGAGCTTCCTGTGTACATATTATTTTAGATCGTTATATCGAGATATTGCAAGAGAATTTCCATTTTATCCAATCTCTTCCCTCCGTCTCGCCGTCATTAGGGCACCTTGTAATTTCAAGAAATATTCTCCTAACACTGTGGTACTCTCGGATAAAAAGCCATAATTGCGCGCCGGGTACACAAGATTCACAAGGTATCCAATATATAATTTGCAATATGTTATTAGCGATCAATGCGCACGCTGTTGCTTTCATCCTTCGTATATATATATATATATGTGTATACATATACATACCTCGTACAGGTTCGTTTTCCTAATTATTTCGGACAATAAACCTAATTAAGCAAGGCGAGAAAAAGTGAATTTCGCCAACTTGTTGCTACTAGGAAACTATCTACGTTAACGATGAATTGTTATAGACATAATGTATAGTCAGCAAACATTTTGTATACGAAAATATGTGCAAAAGTCGCATTCGCATTCACACTTTCACAGCAACTTCGTAACGGTAGCCCTTGCACTCCTGCAGGTATTATGCGCTTCTTTCCAATTGAATGATAAATAAAATACGTCGTGCCGACAATACGAAGTAGTTTTCGAACACACAAAAGCATCGATGATTATGTGTATATTAAAATGCAGAAAATCACATGTCGAATAAATTCACCGCGTCTGTTTGTGCGTTCTTACATTTAGGTGCCAATAACGTACCATGACAATGCATATAAATTTATACATTTTACGCCACCGATGAATGGTACCGATACGTAATAGAGAGAACGTCAGCGCATTTACATCACGAGAACGTGCAAAGTGCACGGACAAAATTCGAAAGGGATGCAAAACTAACGGAAATTTATAACACAGTGCACGCAAGTGCAAGCAACTTGCCGCCGCGAGAAAATTTCGAGCTCGGCCACGTTGAATTCCACGCATGTCATATAAAAGTAACTAATGAAACGTAATAGAAGCTTCAACGTGACCGTTCCTCAGAAAAACTCTACGACTGTGTTTGACCCTAAGCTACGAGTTAGTTTTACGTCAATGAATCAAGTCCACAAGAAATTATGAGCATTGTACAAAGTTATTATGCAGTAACATTCGCTTAAGTGACCGAAAGGTGTTGCGCACGATCGCGTTACGAATTATGTTTTTCCATGAAATCGTGTTCTTTATACGACCGTGCATCTTTCCGTTCAAATACTGCGTCGTATCGTCCGTTTAATGTGCCTGCCTCATCGCCGCGCACGTGCCAGGTTCATAACACGACAGACATTACTTTCCACGGAATATTATTCATCCTTTCATCCGATCTAGCTACACAACGCAACGTAACAAAGCGAAACGAACTCGCGACCGAGATCACGCGAGGATGATTATCGATCTATCTGTCGATTGTCTTATCGCGAGACAAACAGCGTGACCGATGCGTTACCGATAAAACTAAACCAAGAAACCGTTGACCTCGACTCTAAATCATCGCGGACTCGATCTCCTTTCGTTAAAAGTACGGAACTTTGCAAGCCGACTGCGTGGTCCGCACGTTCACTGTTTCCACTTTAAGAACGCGGTTGCACCGTCGTGGCACTCCGCTCTTAATTGAAAGGTTACGAAACTTGGCGTTTAGCGAATAAACCGCGCGCTGCCCGACTCCGACAGAACCTTCTGCGCGGACTATACTAGATCATCTGTTACAGATGATGTATCTCCTTCGAGAGATATGACTGTGCATAATCGCGGCAGAGCATGAAAACTTAGATATATCAAACGACGCAAAGAGAAAGAAAAACAAAAAAAGGAAGAAAAAGAAGAAGAACGTCGGCGTTAGCCATTTTACATAATTTCAACGTTACGTAACGTAGCATCTTTATTCGAGTCGTTGAATCGTACGCGAGAGCCGAGTTTAACGCCTCCGACACCGAGTATCGCGTATACGTGTACGCACTTACTCGCCTCTCCTCTTACGTGTATCCCGACGATTTCTGTTTCGCGAAACGTTAAGACAGATCGGCTAGGAATTACACACGCCAGCCGGTGCATAGCTGATTTCCGTGTATCAGCGTATACCCGCGAACCTACACCTACATGTAGGCCTCCAGTCGGGCTTATGTACACGCCTCTATAAGTTTATGAATGGAACAGCACGCGTGCGCGACGACTGGAACAGTTTAAGCCGGCAGCGAAAGTGACCTGCTCTAACTTGTACCTGCTCCAATGCACGACGTGTACACACTAGCGTGTACACGCACACGCTAGAGGCGTAAGAAACTGCCTTGGATAATTGCAGCGAGCAGCTAACCGCTCTCGCGGTGGACGCGAGAATGCACCGCTGCCGTTAGTGTGAAACGCACCGGGGTAGAGGGAGGAGGATGCCGCGAATGGTAGTCGGGCAATTTCGAGCGATTCAAGCCGCAAAACTGTGATATTTTTGTGGGAGATTTTTACGTAGAAAATGGCCATCTACCATCGATGTGTCTACAGTCCGGTGTCGGATGTATACGGTGCCTAAGTGTGTAAGTTCTACTTAATAAGTATCTTGGAATCTGGCGGTACGTAGAATGCTATAAAGAAGCTGGCTACGGCGGATCGTTACGGCAGCCGTATCTACAAAATTATTTTTAACCGATCGCGATTATTTATGCGCAGTAGAAATCATAGACATCGTTCCCGATAATGAGTAGAAAGTTACGAGTTTTTAGCGTTAATAAGGTAAACACGGGATCGAGAAGAGATACGACTTTCTCGCGAGTGATGCCCGAACCGAACTTACATGGTTCGATATGGTTGATCGAAAAATGAAATAAAACGCATCGCCGTTTAGCGGTGGCGCGGAAATTCGTCGCGAATTTTTCTCATGTCGACGAGGAGAAAAAAAAGTCTCGCATTCCTTAGATTTCGCCGATCGTAGAAGCAACGTGGCTTTTCACAATCGGTGGCAATGTTCGACTCACCGATTCGGGACTATTATTTCAACGACGCACACAGAGGTTCTGTTACGGCACATTGTAAAGTTTAGCGGCTATAAAGATACACACGGTTGCGTTTCTTTTTTTTTTTCCTTGCTCCCCCGCTAAAGCCACTCGCTACGTTTCTCGTATAACTGTTATGTCGAAATAGATATCTGCATGGAACTCGGCCAGTTGTACTACCGGTGCAAATAATTGTGTTATACCGAGACATGTTAGATAATGATCGGTACAGATCAGTCGTATCCGCGTGTGAACGAAAGCACATGTACCATTACCAAGACATTACCTTATCTGGCCTTCCCTCCTTTCGCCTTGAAAACTATCACAGCAGTTCGCCCGTGCAGATACATATTCCAGACAAATGCTAGATGTAGCTACTATCGCTCGAACAAAAAAAAAAAAAAAGAGAGAGAGAGAACGAATGTAGCAGCGAGTATATTCAATTACACACACAAGCGATGTATTTCATACATATAAATATCGAATCGTAGGCAACCAAGGCAATTCCGAACGCGTCGAGTTCTCCTTAATACAAAATTACGCGGTAGACCGCGTTATCGCACGAGTATGAGATAACAAAACGCGAATGCTTCCGACTGCTAAATTGCAGTCATTTAAAATTTCACGAGTAACGGAACGAAAACCTATCAAACGTGCTTTGGGATCCGCCATTGATCACAATTACTTCTGTCTTTAGTATTTACCGTTTCGTCGAGCATAAGTTGCCCCACCCTGACCGGTGCGATGATTTCGTTAATTCGATCGATTGATCTCTGGCGGCAACGGTGCCGTTTCGAGTCCCGTTTCAATTAATGAAACCGACGGCTTCTTTAATTTACACCACTCGGATATCAACATCTTTTTCTGTCTCTTTCCACAACGATTACCGTATCAGCGAAGGCAGAATAATACACCCGTTTCTTTCATTTATCGTGGAACGGTGCTGTTAATTAAACTAATTGCGAGCCACGGATAGGCTCCGGCGGCTCATCATCGCCTTAGAAAGTATAAGAAGAACTTCATTAAAGAAGCCAATTATATTAACACATTATGTTCGACATGATACGTGCAATTAAGGCGTGCACCGGCGGTTAAGGTGTACGAAAAAAAAAGAAAGCTCGAAACTGAGAACCATTTGACTCCGTGCTGAAATTACAAAAATTAACCATCGTGTGTTTCCGACCTATTTAAGTCTTAAAATAATTACATCGTTTCCACGTAAAACGAGCGAACAGCTTGTCATCCGTGCCGTGCTTCTTTCTCTCTCTCTGTCTCTCTCTCTCTTTCTCTCTCTCTCTCTCTCTCTCTCTCTCTCAATTTCTTCTACGGTTACATTAATATTACATCCGCGAAACGTCTACTTTACACGATACCGTCATAATAATGTTAGAACAGTCCAAACGTCGACAGTGCTCGCCGAGGCATTAATAACCTCTGTTCGTGGCTCGCGCGGTGCGATGCATCGACATTAATTTGAAATCCGTTCGACTGAGATCTTATCGATTTATTTCGAAAGCGAATCGTGTTTTAGCGTACGGCGCATACCTGGCGACACTTTACCGTTTACGACACGTGACACGTATTTACCGCGATGCACGCTCTCATATATATATATATATATATATATATATTTACATTTGTATAGATTCGTGTGGATTTAACGCGAGCCAACGGGAGATATGTTGTATCACATCGTTCCATCATGCACGACGTAACATATAGCGTAACATATTGCTTGAACAAACGTACCAAAATGTACTGCCGAATTATTTCTTCGTGGAAGAAGAAAAGAGGATTTAGCTTTTAATCGGTATCTGTATAAATTGGAAAACCATATCACGCGTAATCGAACATACACTTTCACGAAACACGTTCGTTCCATTACGTTACAATGCTCGTCGAATGCTCGATACACGCGTGTGAACGCATTACGGGCTCGCAAGCACGGTTTCTAATAACGCGTTAATGCATCAAGCTCGGAATACCGTGTCACGCGCGTAGATATACGCACATTTGCCGCGCATGTGTGCACGTACACTGACCAACACAGGTTCGTCGGGACCGTACCGCAAAAGAAATTCCTATACATTAATGCCGATCACGTGCATATACTTCATACCTCCCCTGGCAATAGATTTTTATCAACTCGCGCGGGAGAATGAGAGTTAAACGAGCCAACCTTTGTCCCAAATTTTATCGAGTCCCCGATATTCCTCCCGCAAACTCTACGTTGCGTAAAATCTCGGCGAGTGATGTCGCGTTTCTTAAACGCCGACTCGACAGCACCGGCGCGGCCATTTGGACGCAACGAGTGAAACTGCCATTGAAATTGATAGGTGAGAAAAATAGACGAAGAGGAACATCGACTTATGCTTCGTAATTAGCTTCGAACGGTATTAGAAAGCGGGCTTTCCATTTTTAAAAACCCTCTCGACGAGACTCGGGCAACTAATTTTTCGCTGATAGGGTGAAAGGATCCTGCGGCAAATGGTCGGTTCTCTTAAAGACGAACGAATTCGTAATCGCCTTTTGTTAAGTCAAAAGCAACGTCTCATTAGACGTAATCCAAGACTCTTTTAAGTGCCAGCCCCGAATAGGCTCGAGGCTAACAACGTTAGAGTATCAATTATGAGACGGGACGTGCATCAATTGAGACGAAACGTTCCACCGCGCCGTTTTTATCGAGTTTCTCATTATCGACAGCTACTTACTTCCATACTCTCTTCTCTCTCAGCTCTAAATCGGCGGCTACAGTTTGCAAGTGTTCGTTTAATTTTATCGCCGAGCTATTGGCGTTTTTACTGCTACCAAGACTAGCACGCGATCTGTTTGGCCGTGGTAGCATAAAACGTTCCGGCAAACCCGAGCTGAAGTTTCGAGTAATTTAGAAGTCTTCCAACGATAATTGCTGACGCGATTACGGATTGGAAAACGCGGACTAACGAGACGTCAACCTGAGCAAATAATTATTCGCAGTTGCTCCGCCAACGATGTGTATTAAACGTGATTCAAATAAATATCAATGCCGCGCCAAACATCTTTAACATCAGTCGTTGACTGTGTTGTACTTTTTGCAAACTGTTCCCTCCGCCCATGTTCAACACCAACCGTGATAATCCATGTTTTCTGTGTACGTTTCTATGCTCATGTCACGTATCGTCGCTGTTCGTTTCGTTCCGAAATCCTAGACTTATCTACCGTTCCGGTAATCCTTTTTGGCAAAAGTAATGAAACGACGAACCAAAGGCAAAGACTAGCAGAGACTGGCGAAAAAAAGAAGCAATAACAACGACGCCTCGTGTCTTTTAATGCCTTACTAAAACTAACATTTCACACGTATTTGCCATGCTGCGTCAGCAATGATGGACATAGTTGCGACTGTAATGCAATGACGTGTAAATAGCAGTCAGTGTTACAACGATTACAGCCCGCTACAACGATTCTGGCCAGTTTTATCTGTTCGAGCCGGAGTACGTGCTCGGTTTAAACTGCAGGGCTCAAAAACTGATTATCGCGCGTTGCCCCCAATAATTTTACCACGTTGCTGTTGCCCACTTGTATTCAACGCGAGATAACACCACGTAGATCAGTCAATTTCATTAGTGGACAAAAGAACCAGATCTATGTTATTGTGTTATGAGAAACAATTGATACGCGGATTAGTCACTGGAATTAATCATCAGAGACTTTCGTTGAGTAATGACATTGTTTCTCTCGAGTGTGTACTACGTGCGACAGCCAAGTAAAAGTGAAACAAACGTATAAAGCAACTGAGAAACAAAGAACAGAAACCTATTTACAAATGATCTTTTACACCGTTACTGGCTGCTTGTGAGTTTCATTGTGAGAGATAATTTTTCAACAAATTTCGCTCGAGAATATTTTTAAATCTAGGTAGCGAATTGAAGAAAGTTCAATGAAAGAATTAATATAATGATTTACGGAACGGGTTTCGGAACACGATGAACTTTAAAAAATTACTTAATGTAAAGTTAATTGAGTAATAGAATATTTTTTCAATCGTCAATTATACATGTCATAAATCACGTCGCAAGCCTGATAATTATCGTGGTAAAAGAAGCGACTACGCAGCATGAAGCTCGAAAGAGCTACGGGGAGAAAAATTAATCGGAAACTGTACAACAATTTTAATATCATCGACGCCGCTCTTTCCCCTCGAAAAGGTGACTGCAGCTATGTGGGGACGTGGTATTGAACGGTAGCCGTCAGCGTGCGATCCCATTAGCCTGTATTGTATGCTAATGAGCGGTTGTCGCCTGTGATCCATGCTTATATCGTGTTATATCGCCAGCAGCGGTTCTCCATTTTTCAATCTACGACACAACTCGTTTTCACCTAATCGTTCAAATAAGAAACAAACGTGTCGATACACCGTCGCAGCACCGCGGGCAACTGCACGGTGTCGTTGAATTCTTTTAGAGTCTCATAAATACAGTATTTTCACATTTTTATCTATTACTCTCACAATTACTACAAATACGATAAAACTTCTTTGATGTTTTATATCTTAAATAGACGGTGGAAACGTATCCAAATCAATCAAGCAATTTTCCAATCAATTAAAGAACTGCTGCTAAACGCAGACCGCGTTAGATTATGCACAGAATTCGCTAATATAACAGACGTAAAAGTTTCAACGAATCAGCTTGCCGAATCAGCCCTGAAAGTTTGTATAAATATTAAGTCTCGAATGATTTTGAAAATATCGCTACCTAATTCTGCCGTTTAAATTAATTTTATCGTACAGGCATTAGAATGCAACTTTCGAAAGAATTATTCGCGTCCACTTTTATACGCCAGCGAGTATAATGTTTTCTATTTTAAGTAGCCCTAAAATGCAACTAGTTCTTAATTCCAAAGTAACCGGGGATTAATGGGTGCATAAATTTTTTATGTGCCATTAAAATGAACGTGAAAATGATCGTACGCTGGCGGTTGTTGCTTCGCGTTCGTATTCAACGTCCAAAGGCATTCAAGCCGAAGTCCGAAGTACAATGATGGCCTGTGCGAAAAACTGAAACGAGTGCAATTAACGTTACGAGTGCTAGCGGGTCATTATCCGACTGAATCCAGCCTCGTCTCAAAACCGCAAATTACCTGCCACTCACACACGCATCGCGCGCGAGCATAGACACGCGCCCAAACCATGCAACTTGTTCGTACATAGATTGTGTGTTCCAATACGAGATGAATTAGATATTAACAATTAAGAACACGAATCTATATTACTTAGATACACGCGTACGAAGAAATATTCGTGCAGAAATTAATTGGAGAGAAAATGGTTCACGTGTGAGTGGCTTTATCTCTCTCTCTCTCTCTCTCTCTCTCGCTCTCCCTCTCTCTCTCTTTTAATTCATTATTGCGATGCATTAAGACATATATCCTGCCACATAAAGAAAATTTTAACGAAAAACACGCATAAATAACGAACCCATTAAAATTTATGCAACGCGAGCAACAGACAATGGACGAAACGAACGATTTCCAAGTTTTGTGATAAATGTGGTTTTCAACGTTCGAATCAAACGCACAATTAACCAGCAAATGATAAACCTGCAAGCAACACGCATCGAATGGAACGCCGTAGATGAGGGAACACTGTTATTCGAACGCGAGAAACATCGTATTTAACGTTTCTTTTCAATTAATGCCCATTCGTTAGCTCGTGCGCACTGGTGCGAGATAATCATATCAATAATCATCGGAATAAGTTATGCGGCGCGCATTGCCACGATCGTGCGTTCGTAGGCGATTAAAATGTCCCGTCGTCGAGATCGGAAGTCGAAGCGAAATCAAAATCAGGGACGACTAGGCGTTGTCACTTGGCTCACTGAGCCCCGATACGCAAACCGTGTCGACATAATTATGCTACGCGCCGTCAGGTAGATGAAGCTGATACGAACGTGGAACCATTTAAGCGCCTTTAGGAGCATAAATAATCCTATTAAACGTGTCACTAGCTGTGTCAACAATCTGACAGTCTACAAGATAGGTGGCTAGTCGAAGGAACAGTTAGGTGAGTTCGAAATCAATGTCGGAAAGTCACGGGCATCGCTTCACCCGTTCGAGAGAAAAATTGGTTTAAAGCGCATTGCGACTCAAACATCGTGCAACACCTCGGTTAGACAGATATTTGTCTACCATCGCGCACAGTGGAAGTGGCTAACTAAATAAATATCATGCTTTTGGAACAAAGTATACATATATATATATATATATATATATATATATATATATATATATATATATATATATATAAATCGTTTGGAAAATATGGCCTTTAGTCTATTCCTGTCTCATCGTTTAGTTCTAAAAATTGGACTCGTTGAACCATGGAATCGATTTGATTCTTTCATTTAGAAATGAAAGCAGTTGAGCTGCTTGCTCAATTAAATAAATCACTCGCAAACGTTTCTTTCAAATTAAATACTCGAAACCTCTCGTGTTTTGTAACTAACAATTAAATGGACATTCAATGGAATTTCGTGTAACATATCGAAGACGCCGCACCAACCGCACCAACGAAAGTTAAAAAACATACGATTACAGTTATCCTGCAGACGCGCAACTGTTTATTCATTTAGATTCCGCAAGCTACTTCACCATCTCTTACGTGTAGGTAAATATAAGTACACGAAACGTAAGGATTTTCGAGTGTTGTCGAGATCTTTGTAAACCTAGAGAGGAAACATGAGCTTTTCGTTTTCGAAACCGTAAAACACGTTTTATCACGTTCCGATTCAACAAGAAACTGTTGTATGTAAATGCACGTGAATAACCAAATAATTAAAAATTTCCCAAACCAATCAAAACACTATTTCAATAAATCGTATTCCTTGCGTAGCTCTCGCGCGTCGAATACCATTAACAGTACTTTTTTCAACGGCCATAACTTTCTAGACACGCTTGGACGAAGCTTTGTCGCAAAACACCGTAGAAAGAGACTCTCGTAAACCTGACAATTACAAGAACTCGTATCGTGGATCATGAGTCGCAAATGAAATAACCGCCAGCGACTAATAACCGTCCTCTCTGTCTCTTTGCCTCTTACTTCGTACCACTATGTTCCTTCTAATGTCTGCACGACTGTGACAAAACGTTATTTGTTGGGTGTACAACCGTCAGTGAAAATTAGGAACGTGCAACCGCAAATTAAGACGCGCCTGGCCGTTTCCCGTCTGTATGTTCGGTACATTGCACCGTCTATCTACACAAACTCATATCTTGGACCACCGCTGCGACAGCATTAATTTCCAGTTACAACGACACCCTTGCCGCGGAAATTTACACTTTACGACACTATTTTCACATTTAATTGGAATATTTTAATTAAATCTTACACGATCCAGCCGGAGGAATGTATCCAATTAAGAACATGATTCTGTAACGACTAATAATTTTGTAATCAAAATAAAGCGATATTGATTCGATCTCGCTCATTTTGTGAACAAAATGTATCTATTTAAATTAATGATTGTAGAGTACGAAAACTGGAAGGACTGTCGGTCATTCGTCAAACGAATAATCGAATCAAAGTTCCGTTTATCGTGGGTGCTAAAAGTCTCAGTTTATTGCGCTTCGAAGTGGTAGGTCCCAAGAGGAGTGCGTAACAAAACAGAGTCCTCTTTAGGTTGTGCACGCTTGAGCATCGCATAAATTTCAGAACTAGTTTGTAAGAATTTAGTTGGGCAGTAGCCACGAAGGTGAATGCGTCTAATACGGTTTTACAAGAACAAGTACCTACTTAAATATAGTTTTGTACGATCAGGTACAAGATCGAGATTCTTTCCGTTTTTAACATTTACGAACGTTTATGAATGCGACTAGACTCTGCGCAAGAAGTGAATTCTTTACTATTGAAAATTCAATAGGAAATAGTAAATTGAGTTGAAATTAGATTAAATTGAATCAAAAGTTTAAATAAAAATTAACTTCAACGAATGTGTCCTTTTTCCTTCTCTTACGGTAAGAATAAAAACTAATAGTAGCAAAAATCAATAGCAAAAACGAAATATGAATAGTAAGTGCACAGAAAACAACGGTAACTATCGAATGTCTATGTATTGCCAAGAGCTTATCAGCGAGTACCTCTATTATGCGGGCGGTGTTTATCATTAGTATGTGCTTATCACTAGCAACGAGTTGTCGTCAATGTCATTTATAAATATTTACCATAGTAATATACTTTCTTCTTTCGAAGAAAATATTCCAAGTTCCAAGTTAATTTGAAATAAAAAAAGTAAAAAAAATCTAGTTAAAAAGTTGCATAAAAATACTCGTTTAGTATCAATGTTTTAAAAAATAACTATAATGTAAGATGTATAGTGCCAGAATATCTTCTAAGATTTATAAACAGATATTTTTAACATGAAATATTTTTCATTGCACGTATATGCGCACAATATGATACATGAATATTTATGATAATGAGCCAATGGTGTCAATTAACCGGTTTATTCTGACATTTTGTGATGGCAATTACAACTCGAAAAACTTAAGAAATAACCACGCCAGAAATACATACAACACAGCTTGCATTCCTGTGTGACAGAGCGGGGGAGGACAGACGCAGACAGGAGGTAAAGATCGATAGAGGTTCGTCGACTCGACAACTGACTAGAGTTTATATTCTGCTCGACGTTACTTCTGCTTACAGCCATAAAAATTATAATTACGTTACACGCTATAATAATTGTTTGCTCAACTGCAATCGTTTCTTCAGTTATAAAATTACGTATTTTATTCGTTTCTATTTACGCGGAATACATAAGGAAAAGAAAAAAGAAAAATGGCGGGAAAAACTGACGTGACGTAAGTAAATATATTAAGTTGGTACTCATGAAATGTTATTCGTTATTCCGAAATTTGAATTTGATTGGCTAATATCATTCGTCAAATTTTCATCAGTTATCAAACACACTAAAGAAAAAGAAATTCATCCAGATGGATATATGGATATACAAATATGTTTCTTACTTACCAAGCTTTTTATCAAGATGATTTCAGGAACCGATTTCCTGGATTTCTTTTCACACTTGACTTAATCCCAATAATGGCGTTGCTGGCATCGGCTATCACAGAGTTTTCACGTGAACGAGAAATTACCTCGAACTGTCATTGTAGCGATTGATGCATAGGAATGCAGTTACAGGCACGGCACGAAACAAAATGAAAGATCACTTTTGACGAAAGTTTTATAAAAAAAAAAAAAAGAGAATTCAGTTGCTTCACATATTCACTGAGAGTCTGGTCAATGCAGTTACGCGATCTGCCACAGGTACAAACGATTGTCAAAAATTGGACTCCTATGAAGAAACTTTCACATTCTGCGATATACCATTATCGCAAACGAGTTCGTAACTTGTTTTAGCAAAAATTATTATTCACCACGACCGCTATTTTCAATTCCGATACGTTCCGTTCTTCGTTTCGTACGTACGAAGTTTGCGCGGCCATCGTTCACTGCAGTCTAGCGACACCTGACACCAAGCATTATCGATATATCGATATTTTTCCCCAAAATGTACTACGACACTAGCTTCTCATCGATCGATTCAAAATAGTTGCGTTTCATTTTTGCGAGTGTTGCAATTCACCGTCGACTTAGTTCAAGCAATCGAATTTCATTCCATATGCAAATTAGTCGACGTAATTGCTCGAAAGATATCTACTTAGATAAAGATATCATTTTTCATTGTGAATTTGTTTTGATGGTATTGTAGCGTTTTGTTGATGACACTGGCTGTCAAAGTCACGTTCAGATACGTTCGTAAAATCACCTGACGACACACTATTGCTTGTGTCTGTATTTACTGCGGTTATTTATCGAATATAGTTTCGATTATTAGGTATGTACTCTCACGTTCGATAAACTTTTGTTCGAACGTAATTCGAAAATGTTCGACAACCAAACGACGTTTCAACCGAGATGCTTTACAGCGCTCAATTGAACAAATCATGATAACTAGTACCCCAAATCACTGTCGTTGGATATATTTCTGTTGAATTTCGTTCCTGGATGGTAGAATTTGAAACGTGTGACGTAAATCATGGCAAGGTATCGATAATCATATGCGACGGTGTATCCCAAAATGCATTGGCGTTTCCTTGCCGCAAGCACACCACGAATTACTGGAGCAACGTAATTGGTTCGACTTTATCTATTTCAAATCATACTTCACTCGAATGTCTGATCGTCTACTCGGCTAATTACATTGATAGCACGAGTATCTGTTACAGTGCATCCTTTCAACTTCGATAACGGTGATTAAGATGATCCGAGCGGTGAGAACGATCTATTTGTCTGGTTCGTTCGAGAATTTTCCTGCGACTGTGTGCGTTGCCACGAAATGGGATGTTAATGAAACAGTTGGTTTGTTGATCACTAAATCACGGCGCGAAAGGCAAGCGAACTGCGCGAACGCACGAAACGAGTGGACGGAGCCGCTGTTGGCCGACTGCCGACGGTCGAACACGCTCGGATCCCGACGATCAGCTGATCGGCACGCGCGCTACTATGGTAACGAACGTCAGCGGGCTCCGGCAGGGTTGCACGCGCACACACGACTTTTGGAGGGCGCCCCGTACGCCAGTCGCGCGGGTCTGATAATGTATAGTACGTGCGTCGTTGAAGTTGGTGCGTGCGTGCGCACACACGTGGTATTTAAAGATGTGCGCGCGAATGCGATGTCCGTCGATTACAGACGATCACGATGAGAATCGACGAACCGAGACGATAAGAAAACGAAACGAAAAAAGAATCTACCTCTCGCCTTTCCCGTTTCTTTATTTCCTTTCCTGTTGTCTTTCGCTCGTTCGTTTTTATTTTTCTATCTCGAGATCGAAGCGCGGCACGCAACGTCACAATTGAACCTGATACCGACTCTATGCAGTCGCGGTAGATGGTTTGAAATACTTTGTGGCTCGTCACAAGAAATCGACGACGGTGACTGAGACGGTGTATGACAGAAAGGAAAATCACGAGGTTATCGTGGCGCGAGCGGCAACGTACGCCATCCGCTCCTGTCGGCAGTCGGGCGTGCACTGCCTTCCTGAGTCACCGGTTGGTTCTCGATCCTCGACTCTGTTCGCTCGAACCGCTTGCCTGCTCGCGCGGCCTCCATCCCCGTATCGCACCACACTCCGACGCCCGATGTACGATAATGGCGCACGATTTACCAGTTTCTTTTCCTCATCGGCTATTATTAATATTGTAGTCTTGATTGTAAGTTTCTATATTACTTTTGATATCACTGATATCATAATCAGCTTATTATAATATGACAAATAATTAATGGACATGTTCAATAAATTTTTTGATACACAGTCGTAAAAATTTTCTTTCATTTTAAAAAAAGAATGTAAATATATATTTCTTTTTTATGCATATTGAACTTTGTGTTTATTTTATTTAGATTTATATTTTTAAAAAGCTATAAAAATAATTAAAAGCTATAAAAGTAGTTAATATGATATTTATAGTGAAAAAAGTAAAATAACTAGTACTTTTAGACAAAAGTAAAAGTCAAACAATCAACAATTTCAATAGTGTTCTTATGCTATAATAACATTACAATGTATCTATAGCGCGAATGTTTAATAACGTGGTCATAAATTTCATTTTGATCAAATTAATAAATAAAACAAAATTTACAAAATAAAACCAAGTTTTTAATTTCTTTCCTAAAATATAATATTTAAATATAACGATTTCAATTGTTTTTTCAAATTAAAATATTTAATAATATATACTACAGACATGGCATATAAAATCTTAAATGATATAATATATTAACGTTTCTAATAATTTATATTCTTTTGTATGTACAATTTTAGTTTATTTATTAATGTGTTTACACATAAACAATTGATGTTTAAAAATTGATTCAAGAATTGATTCACTATTGTACTATAAAATGCTTATGTAAAGATTATATAAATTATGATAATTATAAAATAAATAAATATATAAAACTGTCAATAACAGTAATAATAATAAACAATAATAATAATAAACTATAAGTAAAAGGATATTGCGAAATATGAAACCAAATATTTTTTCATTTACAGATTAGAAAATTTAACATATTTAAAAAAAATATATTTTATTTTAATCAAAATAATACAGCTTCGTGGCGACATCTATTGTCCTTATAACGAAACAAGTCATTTGTGAACAACCGTTTGGAGCATGCACGATAATAAGGCAAGATTATTTTCAATTATAAATAAAAAAAAATATAATATTTCTATTATAATTATTAACGTGATAAAGGACAAAATGACCAAAGGAAACTTATAAATGATATTGCTATCCATAAAGTTATTAGTATAACTATTAGTACAATTAAGTAATGCGCTACACGTAGCCTGTAACATAAAAAATTGTATGTTATAATGTATAGTAATAAAAAGTTTCATCTTGATAAATTTTAGTAAGAAAGCTTACTTTCTAATTCTCTTTTGACTTGCTTGTAGTGTGTCCATAGGATCTTTTAATATATATAAACGAAGACCTCTTACATATTGATAGAAATATTCATCCCAGTCCAAATTTTGTACATTAACACAAAAAATTTCTTTATCAACAGAATTCATTTTGTTCCAAAGTTTTATAACGTTGTCATTTTTAAAATTCCACTCGCCTGTTGAAAAGTAATGTATCACACCAGTAAATTTATGTACCTTGTTGTATATACCTACTAATCTAAAAACATATTAACGAGATATTATTATTAATTTATGTAATTATCAATATAACTTCGATATGAGATACATACGTAGGTTTCCGACCAGCAAGATAAACTAATGTATCAACAATAACTGCTGGTATTTTATGAAGCAAAAAAACACAGACATTATGAACAAATAAATATCTATTGAGTATCAGCATATAATACCAAACACAGTTTATACTAGGTATTTCCAATCCATACTTTACATTCTTTTCCACAAATTTACCCCAAGTAATTGGATTTTGACAAGAAGATACCGAATTATAAATAGGTATTTTTTCTTCATTAGTTAGATTAGAAACTTGGTCTGGTTTTATTGCAGCTTTTCTATGAAAGAAAATAATTACTATATTAGTATAAAATTTATATTCTATGTCTTTTAGATATACTTTTTCATCAATTCAAATATTTCCCAGTTTTATTCAGATTTCTGATAATTGTCTTTTTTTGTTCTTTTCTTTTTATTTTTGACATTACTCAATTCTAATGTTTAATGTTCTAATTAAACTATAATTCAATTTAACTATAAAATTAACAAAAAACTATAAAGTTTACCTCTTGGCAACATCCCAAGCAGAAGAAACAATGTTGGAAATGACATAATCTGCTGGTATGACATCTGCTACATTTTCTTTTTTACAATGGAATGAACGTAGTAAACCTGTACCACAACCCAGAACTACACCTGTAGCTCCATTCATATTATTTATCCATGCAGAAATTGGTTCTTTGAAAGTTGCTATAACAATGCTAGGTCGTACAATGCAAACTGGAAGATCACTACTGTATTTTAATACTACATTCTCTCCTAGTGCCTTAGTAAATATATATGTATTTGGCCATTTACTACACAATCTATATTATAAAAAATATTTGCAATTTATTATAATCATTCTCATTCAAAGAATAAAAATTTATAGTTTTTATCAAGATAACACTTACACAGATTCTATTTGATCCAATTTTTCATCATCCAAGATATCTAATAATGCCAGAACTTTATCTGCATCGATATCTGTATAGTGTATTTCATCGATATTTTTATCTATACAATGTGAAAACGCAGTTGATACGTATACAAAAGCCTACAAATGTAATGATTTATTATTATTAATAATAATTCATGTGCTTCATAAGTCAGTGAAACATATTTTGTATAGAATATTAGATATACCTTCAAATTTGGTAATTTTTTTGCGAATGATAACAAGAACTTTGTGCTTTTAACATTAATTTTGACTGCAGTTCGAAGTTTTTCATTAAATCGTACAATTGCAGCTACGTGAAAAATAATGTTTACATCCATTAAAGCATTTTTATTTTCTGGCGACAATCCGTAATCTTCTTCCATTGCATCACCTTCTAACATTACTATTTTTTGTAGAAAATTCGGTTGCTCATGTCTTAACTTATCATATATCTAATAAATAAAAATATTGTACAATTTATATTATTCGTTTATTATATTTATTAAAATATTTATTTTATACTTATATTTATTATAATATTTATTTTACTCACAACTTCTCCAAAAGCTTCTTTATATCGATCTAAAGCAGTTTTTCCTTTTTTTGGTCTTACTATCATATATAATTTTGTAATACCTGGACAACATCTATAAACATTTTATATAATGAAGTACAATAACTACCCAAAAAAGTATGGAAGAATTATATTAACACATAGGTATATTCCAAGTCAATGAATCAAATAATGTTTGTTATATAAGATATCGTATTAATCGTAATAAAAATATCAAAAAAGTTTCTATTACTGATATTAAATATATCTATAATGAAATTAAAATTTAAATCGTAAAGTTGTTGAGTAGTTGTATAATTTTTCGAAAATTGCATAGTCACTATACTCAGATGTAACGTATTAACGTAAGTTTATAAATAGATGTATTTTTAAACCAATGGTTCAATGGACGAATTGAGATATATTAGAAATGACATATTTAATAAAAATTATAATTAAAAAAATATCAAAACTTAAACTAACGAAATTTTCAAGGCAAAGTGATATTATTTTTTATGTCCGTAAATAGATTATAAATCATATAATGATTTACAGAACAAAATTACAGGAAATAAATGATTATATGTTGTTCAACTAAATAGTCATTATTAATCTATTGCGTGTGTTTAATGTCTCAAAAATTGTTTCAATATAGTGTAGTATTAGTAAAATACCTGAGCAACTTTTCGATGACTAGGCTCCCTAGAAAACCTGTACCTCCTGTTATCAAAATGTTAGTATGAGCAAAAAATTCAGCTATTTCACTTTTTTCATTTGAAATCGTTGCTTCAGCAAAATTCACTAGGTCGTCTATATATAAATTACTTCTAACTGCAGACATGTTGACAGTCTACCTGTTAAATCTCACATAATATATATAATTCAATATGATAATTGTTTTGAAAAATTTTTAAAAATATATCAATGATATATTTGATAAGTCAAGGCAATAAGATGAAATGTATCTAGAAAATAAATATTACTTTTTAATAATATGAATTGCTTACTCAAATGTTAATTCATTATTTGAACTAAAAGAAGTGTTTAACATATTTCTTCCCTGAATTCTGTATAGTTTGTTTACTCCATTTTAATACTAGTAATTAATAGAATATATGATATGGATGACATAATTATGAAAGCGAACTTAAAAAAAATATGATAAAAAGAAATTCGTCGATTTAAAAAAGTTAAATTTGGGAAGAAAGAAGATAAGAGTACGACAGTAATATTGATTCTTTTTTTTTCTTTACCAAATATGAAGTAGCAATTTAACTAACACCTTCGACGTGAATTCGACGACGTATGAATTTAAACTGTAAGATATTCCGACCCCGTTCGAATAACTTTGGACAGATACACATTTCTTTGAATATATAACTACGCCACACATAGAAGTGAATTTTTTTTTATGCAAATTAAAAAAGTCATTTACCAAATGACCAGGTTAAAAAAAGATTAAGAGTCATGCTTAAATAATTATGGAAATGATATCACGTAAATGCATCGCGAAACAATCCCTGTAAATGTTTATTTCATGTTTTGGAATACTTTCTGAATAAATGAATTGAGGACGAATATATTTCCATGTAATTAACTAAAAAATGATAATGTCATTGTAAAAACAGGTGTGATGACATGTCATTATAAGAACTACTGAGGATTTTATTTTAAGATAAATGTAAAAATTAATGAAAATTATGGAGTTGAACATGAAATTTAGTTCAATAATTTATTTTAAATATCTATTCCTATTCAGTTTCTGAATATAAATACATAAACAATTTTCAAAAGAAGATTAATTTTATAGTTAGATGAACAATATGCCTATTGTTTAAAACAATGAATCGTTTGTTCTATCTGATTTTAATTTGTTCCTTTCATTTATTTTCTTTTTTACAAATTCATTCATTTTCCTTAATTCACATATAATTTCAATTGTAAGTATACTAGCATTGTTCTGTAAATGCCGGACGTACCTTTGAACCTTTTAATGCGTAAATTGCTAGAAATTAATGAATATTCAAAAAAAAAATTCTGCATTCAATTTATTAACATAAATTTATTAGAAATATACATAAATGATAAAATTTGCAAAATAGTTACTTTAGTTAATGATCATGAATCTAATAAAAATTATCTTTTCATTAAAGATACTGATCTTGATGTTTGCATGAGAATAGAAATTAAATCTTTAAATACAGTATAAATGATATTTATTTTGTTAATTTATTTGTACTAATACACGTTTCATAAAGAGAATGCAATATATACAATACAATATATTACTGAATGTCATATATGTATTATCAACAAATAAAATATACATACACGACGAATTATATATAAATTACAGAAAATATAATATTTATCATGATATACCATTATATGTAAAAGCATTGCTTGCAGACTATGCGAAAGGATTATGTAACAAGATGGCAACAAATCAAGCAATATTAATTACTGTTTTATTTGTGTAATATTCTGTTGTTCGTTGTCCTCGGTACTATTATGATTTTAGTAGTTTTATGATTTCTATTTGTAACAGTGACAATGAAAAAATACTGCAAAATATATGTAGCAATAGAAAGAATAAATAAAAACAAATATATACAATCAAATTCTTTTCCATCATTTTGTAGTGACAATATTTTTTAACGCACAGCGTTATTCATAATTTGTACACCTGATTTTCGATAAATATACAACTTCGAAAGTATTGTATATGTTCAATTTCTATGTTTCCTGTTCTAATTTCATAAATTTATGGAATGTATACATTAAACAACAAATATCAATAACATATAATTTCCGAAAAAAGAAAAAATACATTTAATCATCTAATAGAGCACTCAATGGATCTTCGCCAATCTTTTCAGCTGTCTTTTTTAGATCCCTTGTCACCGCTTTTTTAACGCTCGAGCGTATTTCTGCTGTTTTTATATGCGATTCACTTGTGTATTTCTTACCGAAAATATTATCGTCGTCGTCGTCGTCGTCATCAGAAGGAAACAGGGATTTCGATGTGACAGTGATTTTCTTTGGGGCCGATATCTTGGTAAAAATATCATCTTCTCCGCTCGATTGATCGGCAAAAATATCCGTAATGTGCGAGGTTCTCACGGTCTCCGTAATGCTTGTAAATATGTTATTTTTATTCGATGGTTCTTGAATACTTTCAGAATCTGACTTCTGTATTTGTTCAAATGGCTCAGAAAATAGATTTGTATCGTTATCATAATCACCAAATAAGCTTATTTTCTTCGCAGATTGCTCCGCAGAATGTTTCTTTCCAGGTTCGCTTTCCATTGTAGATTTTTTTGCAACAGATCCAAATAAGCTATCATCTTCATCTTCTTCGTCAAACAAACTAATCTTGGTATCCTTCAAAGGTTTTTTTACAGATTTAGTTAAAGTCACCGAAAATAGATCACTTTCCACATCATCAGTAAACAAGTCTAGGATTGGCCTTTTCGTAGTTTTTTCTTCAGCTAATTTCTTGTTACCACTAGAGAACAAACTATCGTCTTCGGAAAAAAGCAAGTTCTTTCCTTTTTCTGGAGACGGTGTTTTCGTAACAAAAGCGAATAACTGACTTGGATCTTTCAACGGATCATGACTATCATCTCGTAATGGATCGATCATTTCTTCTGATTTGTCCTCGAATTTCGTATTATCTTCTGGTTTGGATTCCTTCTTAATGGCACGTGAAGTTATAACATTTTCATTAGAAGCGATGTTAGATTCAGATAGCGCGCTACTTTTTTCTATCTTTTGTGGAGTTTTTCCTGTTTCTGTCTCTACATCATCGACTTGTTTAATGTGCGTGTCTTTTAATACTTTAAAGGTAACAGGTGGCTTCTCAGAAATAACTTTTTCAACTGGAGAAAGAATAGGTGCTCTACCAAACAATGTATCTTCTTTTTGTGGATCCTCTGGTAAATCTGGCGGTACGTCAAATAAATCTTCTTCGTCTGTAGACGGGGACAGTAAAGTATTTTTGTTCGCACTCATTGAACTTTCCTTGCTTATGCTACCTAATTCAGATTTATCGTCCGCAACCAAGAATATGTTAGTGTCAGACGTTCGATAAAGATTATCGTTTGTTGACGAAATCAAGTGATCAGAAATCACGGTGGTATGCGGGGCACTAACGTTCGCAGTCGTGGAGATTTCTTTACTAAAAATACTTGATGATTGATTAACTTGATTCTCATCTTGTGAATTATTCTTAACAGCATCTACAGTATCAAAATCGATTCCGCTTTGCCTAATGGCAGATTTTCGTGCTTGCCTACTTTGTGGTCGACGTCTTGCTTGTATTCTAACTCGGGTCTGAAAAATGATAAAAAAAATAGAAATAAAGAAATAAATGATCAGCAGAATTATTTTTCAAGCTTTCAATATAGTTTACCTTTGAAGCGGTAATAGACAATGTTTCTACTTGAGCTGGCTCGTCGAAACTAATGGCATTTTCTACATTACTTTCATCCGAAATTGTCGACGGCTGCGATTGTTTCTGTGTAGTACTGTCTTCTGAAAAATAATATTTGACTTTGAGATATACCATATTAAAAGAGTAAATTATACCACATTAAAAAATCAATGAGTATATATTACCTGATACACTTAATGGCGAATTATGACCTTGTATGCTAACGCATCCACCGTCATCGCTATCTCTATCCGCTGCACTATCTTCTTCATCCATTTTTTCTTTGCTTCTTCGCCATACCGGTGGTGTATCCATAGGCGAGATCATCTTCAAGTCACTCATTCTTCCCATTAAATTTTTTATCTTTCCAGAAACTACTCGTTTCGCTCCTTGATTATTTTTTTCGGGTGAAGACAAAGCAGCAGTTGTATGTATGTCTAACGACTTTGGAGGGCTCTTCTTTAATCCGTTTTCGGTATTTGGCATAGAGTCGCGTTCATCAGAGCTACTAATTTGTGTATCATTATTTTTTTCTATCTTAGGCGTGGTAATAAGGACATTCGATCCTTCAGATTTGATAACGATATCAGAATCATTTAATGTTTCAACATTTTTAATAGAACGTTCTTTAGTCTCTTCCATCGTATCCAAATTTGCATCTTCTTTTATTTTTTCCGTTGATGTATTTTTAGTACTGAACAAATCATCATAATCATCATCTTCGAAAATTAATCCGTGTGACCCAATGGTAGTAGAAAACAATCCGTTATTTGAAAGAGCATCGCTACTCTTACTTTCGCTCTTCCCAACGGAAACTTTCTGAGTCACATCTATTCCGGATGCAACCGTTTCTAACAACTGTTTATCATCTTTTTGTTTCTTATCAATTGGCTTCTTTACGGAAAACAAATCATTTTCATCATCGTCGTTAAAAATGTTAGGCTCATTCTTGGTTTCGCTTTTGACAGGTTTTATAGTAAATAAATCATTATTTTCAATATCATCGTCATCAAACAATTTAATCTCCTTCGACGTAGTAATGTTTTCATTCTTTTCTAAACCATTGTTTTTCGGTATCGTATTTCGGATGCTGTTTGCGAATAGATCATCATCAGGTATATCCAAAAATTTTCTATTAGAGGTACTGTTTTCCTGTTTTGCAATCGGTTTCGGTATTATGCCAAAAATATCGACGTCTGGTGAATCCTTATTATCGAATATATCAATTTCCTCATCAAAGAGGCCTTTCCGTTGCGTAGATTTGATTTTATCGGAGTACTGAGAAGTTAATAAATCGCTACTTCTTTGCGATCTAGAACCTGAACTGGTTGTCGAGAATAATTCGTCACCAGAATCAGAATCGTCAAATAATGACGCAATCTTCGATTTTGCTGGCTTTGAATCCGCTTTTGGTAATGGAGGTGGACCAAACAGGTCTTCGTTTTCGAATACATCATCCTGTTGTATAGAAGAAATATCTTCGATCGATTCTTCCTGCGGCTGATTATTTGTCGAATTCGAAATCGAAGTAACATTCACTGCATTCTGTGTACGTGCAGTGAAAAGGCTGTCATTGCTGATTCGTTCTCGGTAGATTTCTTCCGATTTTAAAAGTGTTGACGTCATCTGAGGCTGGAAGTCAACGCTAGAACAAAATAACCATAAGAATTGAAACAAGGATAAATAACAATCTCATTCTCTTTATTAAAAGATACGATTTTCTTTCTTAAAAATACGTTTTAAAATTATAAAATAAAAGGAAAGTGAAACATGAAACTTAAAACGCAATGCATGTTAATAAAACATATAGAGTTAGACATGATAAAATCAATAAGACAACGCTCGCTGTTCAAATAAAGATTGAGAAAAATGTGAAATGCAATATCTAAAATGAATTTATCATAAAGAAATATTAATATTCCATGAAACTAATATTTTCTTCAATGAAACAATGTTTTAAAACAAATTCAATTATTCAATATCATGTTTGCGAGATACAAAAATATGTATAACAAGATGATACATAATATGGCAATTATCAATAACTCGCGACAAAATAAATATATAATTGCATGTAATAAATTGTCAAAGGACTGAAGCGATAATATGATATACTAAGTGATTCAATTTTTATTGACAAAAATTAAATTATATCACGAAAAATTTTGTTATGACACGCTAAAAAGAATTATAAATTTAATAACTTGACTTTCAAAAAAGACGTATCTATTCATGGAAAAGTGTTACAGAGATTACAAACAATATATGCGCTATTCGAACGGTCATATAACAGGACTTGCGTAAGTGATCTGATCTTAAATCAATATGTATGTACATAGTATTACCCACTGTTCTACATATTATACTATTATTCAAGAAAAATTATTGACTGATAATATAATTTATATATATTCTAGCAGCAACGTGATATAAAATCTATAGAATCTATACAGAATCTATTTGCGCAAACTAAAAAATTATCATCAAGATTTAAATAATGTATATTATTAAGAAATAATGTAGTACTTACTAGATTTTATAATTAGAAATAAATAAACAATTTGAGAACTGTTGATTCGAACATATGTCTACGAAATACTAGCTTGGAACAAGATACAGTAAAGTAAACTGAAGGCGCTCGCCTTGAGTTCGCGCATATAGTCAATACAATCACCGTAATGCAATGAAGAATGACTAATGTTTGGATCATCAATTTAATATTTTATATGCGTAGTTCGTATATTTTTTATGCGTGTAGAAACAAAAAAACGATATAACTTTCTATCAATATATTATCAAAAATGACCCAGCAATCGTAAATCCAATAATTTTATTTATAGCAGAATATATCATAACCCATAATTTAGATTATCTGATTCCTTATTTAATCTAATTTAACTAATTACAGTTTATAGCAATAGTTATAGCAATAGTAAAAAAATTGAAACTTACCCTATGCTTGAACCACCTGTATTATTGATACTTGGTGGATGAATCGATATTCCGCTGCTGTAGCTACTTTCGGCGACGATGACCGAATTTTCTGTATTATTTCTTGCTATCACAATAGAGTCTCGTTCATTAATATTATTGTTCAAAATAGTATTTCGCGAACGATCAAGTATTGATTCATTGCTAATTTCATAATTCGCTGATGTATTACTTCCGGATGATCCAGATGATTGAGTACGCGATATCCTACGAGATAATTTACTTTCAATCTCTGAAGTTAAGATACTTCCAAATATTGGTACTCCCTCTACTGGTTTCTAAAATATTATACAAGATATTATATTAATTTTACAATTCCGTCATAAAATTATTTATGTTTCACATTTATGTTTTAAGTTTATTTTACGCGATCCTACTTTTTTATTTAGCTGTGGATTTTTAGATGACCCAAAGAGGTCACTAACATCTTCGTCATCATTAAATAAATTAGTAGTATTTACGTCAGCTTCTGGGGTACTTGTGGCCATATTATTAGTTGCTGTTACAGTCTCTAAATATTTCTTTTGTATATTTTTTGAATTTGATGACTGATTATTATTACTAGAATATTTATTTTTCGTGATTGTATTCTTCGGCGAAAAAATATCATCGGAATCAACATCCGCAAAAAGATCATCGATTGCAGATTTTGGTTTCGTCGCTACAAATACAGATTCTCTTATGAAATATCTTAAAAAGACATAAGTTTGTAAAAATTAAGCTACAAAAAACTTACAAACAGTACTAATTGGAGGCGGTACATCAATGCTAGCAGGTATGATATTATTCTTATACGATTTGATTTGTTTTTCTTTCGATAAATCTCCAGTGAATTGATCATTTAAATATCCTTTATTTCTGCCCAATGTAGTTTTACATTTATCGCTCAAAATGTTTTCATCTTCCTCTGGTGTAAATAGATCATCTAAAAAATGTAATAAAAATGTAATAAAAATCAAATATGCATAAAAAAATAATAAAATAAATTTAAAATAAAATAAAGTAAGAAGAAAAAATAGATTTAAATTATACCAATTATACCTTTAAATCGATTTATTGATGACTCATTTTTTTCATCTACAACAGGTTTTTGGGCCTGTCGAACTGTACCTAATCGCTTAGCTAACTCTTCTGCAAAATTTGGTGTTATGCTGTTTGGTAATGGTACCTAAAACAAAATATAAAAATCTTATAATACTATTACATATACAACAAAAAATAACGTTGAAGAATATATGTATTAAAAGAAAAGGAAAAAGAATGTAAAAACCTTTGATACAGTATCAGTAGGAGTAATTGATTCAGGAACAGAATCTATATCATTTTGACTAAGTGTATCCATTTTGTCATTGCCTATATATGCCATATCATTTCTTTTACTGTAATCAGATTCATTCAAAGAAGGTAACAATGCAACTTTTGGTGCAGCATTCATATTATAATCTTTAAACGCTGCTGTTGTATCATCTTCACTTTCCGATTCCTCTTCTTCATCTACTTGTTCAGATTCACTACTGCTTTCTAAACCAATTTTATTTGAATTTTTCCATTTTTCTGAGCCAATCACATAAGGCAAAGGTCGTTCTTGATATGGATTATTTGGCCCCAATACAACACTATAATTAAATTATTAATACCTTAATAAAAATAGTCCAGCAATAATAAAAATAATTTGACAATAACATTAACCTTAGTACTACTTTATTGTCCTCTTCTTCACTATCACTATCAACAAACTCCATTTCTTTGTATTTTTCATACATTATATTTAGGCCTTGCTTTACACTTTCACTTACACTAGCTATAAAATCTGCAGTTATAGAATCTTCATCCTTATTTTGCTAAAGGCAAATTTTAACATAATAATAATTGAGAAAAATAACAATATCTTACATTCTAAACTTCTCAATTACCTGAATTGATGTTTCTACTTGTTCCCCAATTTCTATATTATCTTCCTGCACACGGCTCTCAATAAATTGAGTATTGGCTAGAGCCAAAGATGTATTGGTAATATTATCTATAAATATTGCTGTTTCATTTAGTTGAGTTGTCAGTGAATCTAAGGCTTCTTGAGTTTTATTTGCTCTTGATACTACATTCTATAAAATATTGTCAATAAATATAATATATATTTATATATGTGATTTTAATATATGCTACTTGGTAAGAAACATTGTATTAAATTTCAAACATACATCGGAAAATTGCTGAAGATGCTTAAGGAGTCCTGCATCTCCTGCTAAACTCCATTCTCTTCTCTTTCTTCGCATTTCCTCTGTGGTCCATGGATGATCCCATGATTTATCCATCTCATTTGATACATCCTAGTAAATAAAATGTTTGTTACATGTATTTCGAACTGTTTAATGTATTTTTACTAAATATTTAAGAAATGTGTTTAAAAAAGAAACAAGTTTGTACGTTAATCACACTGTACTAATTTTTTCCATATGAAAAAAATATTAATTTTTATTATTGTTTGTATTCGTTAACCTTGAAACTAATTCTAAATGTCAAAACTGGTAAACAGTTATACAACATACCATGCTACCTAGCACAATTTTGTACAATAGACTATTATTTTTCTTCGTAATTACATTTACATACGTCGCATTATTTTTTATCAAACTCAGTAAAAGAAAAAAACATCCAGTTAACAGTTGAGAATTATCGTGTCCGGCACTATCATATATCTACCGTATAACACATCTACTGTGTGTCAAATCTATGTATTTGTTTCAAGAGAAAACTTTCAGGAATGTGTGAAAGTTAAACCGAAGTCTATATTTTACAATTTTTTTTTTTTTTTTTGCTTATGTATCATTAAGTAGAAAGTATGTAAAACTCTACATAAATACTCGATAAAACAAAAGATTGAAATAATTAAAAACTTTATACGCAAACACACATTATTCTAAAATTATTCATATAAATATCTTTTTATATTATCGTGAAATAATATTCATGATAATTCATGTTATTTAAAAATCTGATACACCTTATAATAAAATATATTGATACATATTTCTCGTAATTGAGCAAGTAGAAAAGGGCCTTTCTATTACGATCTACAACACTGGTATGTACAATGTTGCCAAACCCAACAGTATTTTAGTCCGTATTCAACATTCCGCTGTTCGACCTATAGAGGAACAGCGCTTTGGATTGTTTGTCAATATCTTCGAGTTAGTTGGTTTTTATAATGTTTTATGTGTAAAGTAACTGTTTTACAATGACACAAAAACTCAGAAAAATATGTTGACTTCAAATGTGTCAGAATGTCTTGTGTACGTGTATAAAATATACTGGTAATACTGACAAGGAGAACATCGTATATGTGGAATAATGCTACTTTTATATGCAAGTGAAGAATTCCATCTGTTTCATTAAAAAAAGAATGCTTGAAATCTTTACATTATAAAAAGTATTTAAACTTTTCATAATTAAGATTTTATTAATAACACATTGCCCCATGGATGTTTAATATAAGTTTTGTAAGTAAAAAAGTAAAAATTTGTGATACAACAAAAAACGACGGATAACCCTTACTATACAAAAAGTTCCATAAATTGGTGCTTTCAATTGGTAGGTACATTGAATAAATAATATTTTATATTATTCTATATAAAAGTCTATTTTATTATGAATTTTTGTAATAAATCGATTTAATTTTTTAAACAATATGTATCATAATGTACACGCACGCGCGTGTATATGTTAAGTAATAATAAATACAATAAATATGTTTATTACACAATATACGGGTTAAACTACAGATACATTGTGAAATTTGTGTTAGGCACTAAAAGCAATTATTTACTATATTATATAAAATGTACATTTTATTTGTTTTAGATATATATTTTAAAACATGTACATCAGAATGTCACAACAAAGAGATATAGATGGCTTATATAGCAAAGATGAATACATCAGACAATTGTGTATCTTGTTTAGTTGATGCACAGAATATTGTCTTAGGCAATTGTCTATTTCTTTTATTACATATCTTTATCCTTGCTCTTTTAGAGCATTCTCATTGTCATAAAGTATCCAGTGTTTATAAAATCACTTTTAATGAGGCTGAAAGCACGCATAGGAAGGCTAACTCTCTTTTGAGAAGGTACAGTGTTCTACAACTGACTTTCATGAACAATGAACCATTCGGGAAGTGGAAAACGTCAGGCGAAGGTTCTGGAAGAAAACTATTGGGACTGCAGTGTTTGCACATATAGAAATACCGCAGAAGCATTTAAGTGCCTCATGTGTGACGTCCGCAAAGGAACTTCTACGCGGAAACCCCGTATTAATCCCCAACTTGTGGCACAACAGGTTACATTATTATAGTATTTTATTATAATGTTTTATATATATTATAAGTGCAGTGATGTATAATAAAGTTATAATATATTAAAAATATATAGTTATAATATATTAAAAATATATAGTCTCATTAACATTATTTATATATAGGTTGCACAGCAACAATATGTACCACTTTTAAAACCTGGAAAAAAGGAAGGTGGAAGTGGGGGTAGTACAACTAGTAGTGGTAAAGAAAAAGACCGTAAATTGGACAAACCAAGGCGTAAAAATAGGCATCCACCTCGTCTCAAAAATATAGATCGTAGTACTGCTCAGACCAATGAAGTGACAGTGAACAATGTTACTGTCGTTATTACAGAATATAAGCCCAAAGTGAAAAAAAGTTCAGATCAATCTGGTTTATCTAGCAGTGCTTCTTCTGAAAATGGAAGTCAACACGATTCTAATCAAGATTCTAGAAGTCTTGATATAGGAACAGATGCTTAGCTCAGTGCTATATTACATATGTGTATGAATTAATGTAATTAATATATAATATATGTCAATCTTTATGGACTATGGTCCATTCTATAGACAAAAACAACCATTTTGTCTATATGTTACAGGTTATGTAACATTCAATGAAGTCAAATGTTTTATGCTATCAGTGGAAACATTAAATTATGTCTTCAATATAATGTAAGAAATATGTTATATATTGTTGCTACATATTGACATCAAAACTATCTGTTTCATAACAGCAATCTTGACATTCAAAACAAAGTTAGTTAAATTTGTTTATTTCTTAGATTAATAATATTCAGAAAATTGATTTTTAATATTTATTTAAATCTTTTAGATAATTTTATCTGTGCAACTTTGGATATTACATAAGACATTATTTATACAATATTAATCATAACAAATGCATTATATATGTACCTTAATATGGCAAATGGAATTTGATATAATAATTGTTGACATAATAATGTCCACATGACTTTCATTGAATCTATGACACCACTGCCAGAGAGCATGTTGTAAGATTATTGATAATTAGAATATTTTAACGAACTCATTTATGTATGAGGTATTTGACTTGTTTATTTAATAATTACTGCAAGGACGAATTAAGAAACTGGCATTGGTACGTATATACCTTTATCCCATTCCAAATTATCTATAAATTTGATCTGTTCCAACTTTTACATTTTAATAACAGTTAATTTCATTATTGCAGAAATTTTTAATTTATATATATATATATATATATATATATATATATATATATACATAAAAGAATATGCAATTAAATTACATAATATAGAACATAATATAAATTGAAATAGGTATTGCATGATTTAATATATATTTTAAATAATATCTGAATTTATAATAAAGAATTTTGTTAATTTTGATTGCTCACAATTTTCATTATGTTCAATACAACAAATGTAACTTTTATGTACTTCTTTATTGTCCATACTTTAATAATATATTAAGATATAGAAATTCGATATATTATTCGAAAATATTTGACCAATTTACTAAATATTAATTTCTTTATATAGTAAAATCACAAATAGTGAAATATGTCTATAGACTATCATTTTTTTATTACTGGTACTACAACAGAGCATAAAAGCTGCAAAGCTAGCTCATATTAGTAACTACCCAATCACTATAACTGTGATTTATAATTCTTTTTATATTTATTTTTACATGTCTTTCGTTACCAGGTAAGAAATAGCATTACTGAATTGACACAAAATTTATTGTGACTACAAGGACCATATGATTATTTCATAAGTACATGGAATGTTAACATGCTATACAACTAATTTTTTTTAATTTTATGTAAAATATTTATATGCTAGTTAGATTGACCTCTAAGATGTAATTTGTCATTAAAGTAAATATTCTTTATGTATAAATATGAAAGTAAATCCATACTTTTACAAACATTTATACATACAATTATTCAGGTACCAAAAAATTATATAATCATGCAATGTTAAAAAGAGTTTATGATATAGAACAATAAAATTGTAATTGCTATTTCTCAATTGTTTTCCATGATCATCGATTTTATATAAATTTTATATAAATGAATGTCAAATTTTCGTTGAATCATTTTGATTTTAATATTTACTTTAGACAAAAATTGAAAAATCCGTAACAAATATTATATTAAATTATCATTATCAAGATAATGTATTCTTAATCATTACAGTACACGCCTTATATTTTATAATGTACAACTACAAAATCTATATTATCGATTACATTCACTGATTAAAAAAATAATTTTTAAAATATTGGATCAATTAAAATCAAAAGTTTGTACCAATTGTCTTTAATGTGTAAAAATATGTTAAAATAAAATTGAATTTGTGTGTGTTGTAAATTATTAGAACAGAATTACTATGTTGTACAGATTGTAAAACTTTCGAAAAATACTGTTGAAATTAATAATATATTATTACAAGGAAAAAATAAATTACATGTTTTAAGAAGAAAAAATACAAATTTTAGTTTAGCCTTCCAAATAGTGCATTCCTTTTTAATATTTTATTTATATCAAAAGTTGTAGTTTTTGCAGATTTCATTATTAATATAATTTATAATCTTTATTGTACTTCTTTACTTACTTTTATTCCTTTCTTTTAGACATTATTTTTGTTATTATTTGCATTTAAAACCATTGAATCCATATCTTCAGTTACATCCATCATTTCCTCTTGCTCTTTTATTTTTGTATCATTGGTACTATTTCTTAATGTAACACGCTTCCGTTCTTGAAATCTCTCGCGTACTAATAAAAAAAGATATTAAATTATAATATGATGATACAGGTATAAACTAGAATTATATATTGACATACCTTATACTATAAACTAGAATTATATATCGACATACCTTCTGGTATTTCTGAGATATCAAATATTTTATAATTATGTGATTTATTATCACCGCCAGCGGAAAATATAAAAGGACTATCTGGATTTGATGCAAGGCATAATAAAGCACCGAGATTGGTCTTTGTTTCCCAAATAAACTGTGGTTCTGTGTTGTTAATAATATCCCATACTTTTATGACGCCGTCATTTGCTGAAGTAACTAGAAGTCCATAGCATGATGAACTAAGTGTTAAACCTAAAATCGTGAATTTGCTTATAATTCATATTTATGAACATTGTTCATATTTCAATTTTATATACCAGTTACTTCTTGCGTATGAGCTTCTATACTCCAAACTAGTTTGTCTTGTCTGATGTCTATATATTGTATATATCCATTAGATGTACTAACCTAAACCAAAAATAACAATTAAAATGATCTTAAATAATCTAATCTTATCTCAAATAAAAGTTAATATATTTCATATATTTACTATGCAATAATTTGGATCAAAATAATTCCACAATACTTTTTCCACTTCTCCCAATGCTTCCCATGTCTTCATAATTTCTTTATACCTACAGTCAAATAATCTCACTACCCTGAATAAAAAATTAAACACATAAGTATTTTTCAGTTACAAAATCTCTATAAATAATTGAAAATTGATGAACATACTTATCTGCACAACCTGTTAGTAATTGATGAGTTTCTTTTGGATGCCATTTTAATGATTGAACTTTTTCATGAAAAGATGTAAATTTATTTACAGGTTTTCCATTCTCTAAATCCCATAATAGAACCGTTTGATCAACAGAGCCACTACCAAGTACATGCCTATAAAAGTACATAAAAAGCTATTTTACTAATCAATATAAAAAATTCTCAATAAAATTTTTTTAGTTAAGTTCATACTAACGCATAATTTTCATTCCATGCTAAGTCTAATACAGCATCTTTATGTCCAACACGTTTCCGATTTTTTTTTTTACTTGGTTTACAACCAAGTTTATAAGCTGGTTCTAAACAATCTATCAAATCTAAATCCCACACTTCTATTATAGGAGTCATATTACCAATTGCACATAAATTACCTATAACAGAATATAAGTTCTATGTTTATATAAATTCTACAACTTTATAGAAATATTTTATAATTGCACATAAATTACCTCTAACAGGATATAAATTCTATGTTTATATAAATTCTACAACTTTATAGAAATATTTTATACTTACTTGGTTTTGGATCTGAAGGATCAAAGTTAAGCCATTCTATACACAGTGGAAATGATGGTAACAATATGTCATGATGACAATAAAATGAACCTTCATTTTCATTATATACTGAAAGATATTTAAATTTATGCTTTAAAAATTGTTTACAAAGATTTTTTATTAAAAAATTATAATATTTATATAATACACGAACCAAATACTTCCAAAATGCTGGCATCTCCTTCTACATGTCCTATTAATACAAGATTATCATCGATTTTGATAATATCATCCTCTTTCTCTGAATCATTGTCTTCTCCTGTTATGAAGGGATCTTCTCCATCTTTTTCAAAAGTTGCAATACCACCAATATTGCAATGTATGCTATTTGCTGTATTTTAACATCGATTTCATAAAAAAAATACATTACTTACAGTGTAATATGATAAAAGTTATCTTACATTCATCATCATATTTATCAAAGTTATATTCATCAATTATGGATGTGTTAGGTTGAGATTCTGCTTCACTTTTTTCTTTTATAATTTCATCATGCTCCTCATCACTTTCAATTTCATCTCTAAAAATTAAAATATTTTTAAAGTTGTCAAATATTCCTTTAAAATTACCAGATATATTACTATAATACTTACTGTAATTCAGACTGTGTTTGTTTTATGATTTGTTCTAATTCTTTTGGAGTTAATTCAATCTAAAAAAAATTAGTAAATTAGATCCATTAAACGAAATAAACTTCGCATCAGAAATATTTTCGTTTTTATATATTAAAATTGATTAACCTTTTCAGGATTTGTGGAGGCAACACCTTTTCCCACCCAAGTTGTACACGGTATTATATTCATTTTTAAACTATGTATCTTTTCACATTAATGTTTAAGAATAAAAATATTTAGAACGCTTATGGAAACATTAAATATCAATAATGTATATAATAATGCACGTGGCGTGCATTCTACATTGCACGTGATGAATATATGATTTCGATTTGATGTATCGATTTTATGATATCTTACGTATATTGGAATGTAAGTATAAATGATTAGTGAGAATTTAGTAATTTTAATTAAATCTGAAAATAAACAAATGCATTTACGTATTGATAATTTTAAATATATTCAAAAGTAAAATACATTACCTTTTTAAAAATTAGTTGAGTATTCTTAAACTCATCAGAATGTTACTAGATGTCAGGATTATGTCTGAAGTAAGAAACTTCATAGTGCATTTGGTTGAAAGGAAATATTTATTGAATAGTCAGCTGGTTGTCATTGTTGAATTACAGTTGTTTGTATAAGTTACTTTTTATATATTTATTATACTATACTGGTAAGTAAACTTATATCATTTTGAATTATTATCACTTAATATTAATTTCTATCGTTATAATGTATTGTAGATTTGATAACCTAAAACTTTTTCTGATTTTTATAATTTGTAATAAATGGTTATTAAATGAGAATTTATGTGTAAATTTCAGTTGATAAAATGAACAGTTCATCAGATCCTAGACGGCCAGAACGAGAAGTTCGTTACAAACCCAGTGTGTCAAGCAGTCAGGCACAACCAGGCGACAATTCAACTCCAGATTATATGAATATATTAGGAATGATCTTTAGCATGTGTGGTTTAATGATGAGATTAAAATGGTGTGCATGGGTTGCATTATATTGTTCATGTATCAGTTTTGCCAATTCTAAAGTGACTGATGATGCCAAACAAATTCTTAGTAGTTTTATGTTATCCATATCAGCAGTTGTAATGTCATACTTACAAAATCCGCAACCAATGACACCACCATGGGCATCTGCCATACAATAAAGAGCTTTTTAAATTTTAACAATGACTTTTTCGATTAAAAAAGTAAAATAAAAAAGGGGTAAGAAGGATCAAATTAGCATTTTTATTTGTTGAAAAGTATATTTTGATACATTAAATGAATTATTTTACAATATATCACCTTTTGTTAATTATATATATATATTTTTTTCTATAAATGTCACTTACAATATTTCTCTAATATTTAAATATTATATATAGTATTTTCTAAATATCTATTATATAAGCTAAAAATTAAATAGATCAAATATATTTTTCTATCTTTTTTTTTACATAAATACAGTAATTTTACTTTAAGTTTTCAACTATTAAAAGATTTTTAATAAAAATTATGTTTCACATTTCATAGTTTTCTGTTACATAATTATTTTTTTTTTTTTTTTTGCTGGATATTTTACATCTTTTGTATAATCTGTATACATTTTCAGTCCTATTTTCGCGTTCGTTAAAAAATTAGTAAAAAATGTAATAGAAATTATTGTTTAATTGTATAATAAAAAAAGACCTGAATCGTCAAGTAAGAGACAGTGTTAAGTGACATAGTAAAATCATATGGATGATTATAAGAAATATATTGAAACAACACTATGTTATTTTATCACACTTTTTTAACTCTATTGTACAAAAATGTACAATAACGTACTGAAATGTACAAAAATGCATAAAAATTCGTACTAAATACGATCGGTGAGTAGGCCATTTCAATTTCCTTACAAACGTTTACATATTTCTACCATGTTATTTACAATCAACAGATTAAAAAGAACAAGAATCTCTATTCGTATAAGTTACGTAAAGTTGATATTCTTTTTGAATGGCAAGGCATCTTCATTCGTGTAAATTGTCATTCATATAATCCATTGCCTTTTTACTAATTTTCCTATTTGTTTTTATATATGTATATTTACTTTTTAGAGCTTTAATGTACATGTAATTATCTCTGTAGTTTATTTGTCCTTTGGTTTATTATTTAGTTGGCAGAAAACTTTTTGAATCAGAAAATATTTCGTCTCACTCGAGGCTGTACAAAAAGAGAAACATAAAGTAGCTTCTTTTATCCTATGATAAAAACTAAATATTCCAATTTGACTATCTATCTATTATTTCGAAAATCTTAGAACTTTTTTAGATTTCGAATCTTCATTTACTGTCTTCATACTTCAGTGAAAGATCGTATAAAAAGAGGCAACGCACATATATGGCCCCTTAATTTTAGAATATTTCGTATGTTCATCTATCCAAGGGTTTAAAGGATTCTAAACGATCACACTGAAGGATGTGACATTGGCACAGATACCTATTGGTTACTTAAAATCTATCCGGCCTCTTCTCTATGGTCCCCGGTCGGTCTAACATTTTGCAATTAAACGCTACTTTCGCCTCGACCAACCAGTGTAATTGGGTAGACGTATTTCTTACGTTTCGCATTGAAGAAGGGCGAACTATGTTGCCCGTGCGTAGGTGTCGGCGATAGTCCACGTAAAAGGGGCAATGAAGCATCACCGGGCATTCCCGTCGCGTCAAATTTCTTTTTCCACTCTGCTCCTAAATCCGTGGCTGGTGCCATCAAACCTTTACACTCTGGGGAACTTCTCACGCTGAGGAACACGTCGTTACTACTATCACGTTGTCCAGAAGAACCCTGTAAGAATCGTAGCAATTTTTTTAACATTGCAAAGGTGCGAAATTTATAAAATATATTTTATAGGACAATTGAATACTTTTGCTTCGAAAAAGTCCAAGCTAGATCCATTCGTCTCGTGTTCCTCCACGGGAAAACCTGATTGCACTCGATTCGACGTGTGAGACGTCCTAGATGAATGAGAAGAGGTGTGCGACGAGGAATTTTCCGACAAATCGTCCCTGCAGCAAGCAGCTGTACACACTCTTTGCTCTCTGCAATTTTTCATAAATGTTATGCTAATGGTAATTTTGTAGTTCCTGTAATAACGAGTCAAGTTAAAAAGAAAAATGGACCACCTCCTGACGATGACCGAGTCCCGTCTTCTTGGTACTGGCGGCGGAAGACCAGCGGTTAAGCTCCTGGCGCTTTCGTAGCTCGCCTCGCTATTGCCGCTACTTGTGTTACTGCCGTTGTTCCCTTCCCTCAGGAAGTAATTCTTCGCCGAGAGCATAGCGAAGTGAAGGTTGTTCTTCAAGTCGTCCGCCGCCGTTGACAAGTTTCCCGAAATCTTGGGTGTGCGCCTCATTGGCCTTGGTGGCGGTACCGGCGATGGTGGACTGCTTGACGCCTCCGACAGGGTTTCCGGTGTGGCCAGTGGTGCCGTTCGAGAACTCTCGTCCCAGTCGCTTCGACGATTCGATCTTTACATTAAAAAAAAAAAAAGAAGAAAAGAAAAAAAAAAGGAACAAGAAAAGACCTTTTTAACGCAACTCTTGAAATCGATAAAAAATAAACTGCAGCTAAAGAGTAACATTTTATGGTCGAAGATAATAAAGAAAATAAGATATCAGTTTATTCACAGAGCGTGAAGCAAAATGTTCCTCTTAAGCTGTAATTTTTCAGAAGAAACTGTTTTCCGTTAGATGGTTTTGATGGAGTGCAATGAATATGTACGTGCGCTGCCGAAGCGGTGAATCTTGTGAATCTTGTGAAAAGTAAGCGATTGTGAACGAGAGCGTGGTATGTATGAGATGAAACTCAATGAAATGACATTTTGATTGTTCTTCGCGTGTAACTCGAACGAGATTAGAAATGCATCGTAAGAATGAATGGATTGCACAAATTGAAATTTAATGCAGAAATTTCCTGCCCCGAAATGCAAATATTCGAGAATTCTCACAAAATACGAATTCTACACAGAATATCTCTCTGCCCATACGTTTATTATTCTCAAAACGATCAATTTGCAACACCGTTATTTCTCGTGGCGTATTTCTTTTTGCAGCTTTAAAATCCTCATCGTAAATCTAACGTATCGGCGTCGATTCAACGTCAGTCCTCCGTTCGTCGTCCACACGTAAAATTGCTATTCTTACGATTTACTCTCGTCGGCCCTGGGCGTGTTGAGCAACTCGCTGGCCAGACTGACGTACTCCCACGGAATCCCTCTGGAATCGACGCTGAGTTCACGACCAGCTTGAGGGAACTCCGATGGGCTCTGCAGGGACGTGAAGCTCGTCTCCAGGCAGAGTTTGTGCGGCGGCGTCCCAGCCAGGTTGCTAGGATGCGACTTTACAGGGCTGGATGAAGAGAGTAACGCTCTCATCTCCTGCTCGATCTCCATTTCCTGGATCTCGACGGCCTCGCGCGCCTCCGACGCCTCCGTCGATGATGCGTGACCGGAAGCCAACCTCTGTGGCTTCGCCGGTCCCAGGGTCGTTACAACCTGACATATCCACACGCGTGGTTCCAGTATAATCGTTTTACGAAACCGTCAGACATTATTTTACGACAATTCCGTGTTATTTCGCGTTGTGAAAGTCAATGACGACATGAAACTATCATATTGTGATTCTAAGTATCTTACTGTGATACAAAAGGCAATTCGAGTTGAGTCGATGATTGGTGAATGTTGTACACCCAATATACAGGATATAAGACTTTGAAAATTGTTCGGATATCTTTTATTCTTCTTGGTGAGTAAATTCACAAAGTCTTAAACCCTTTTTTTTTTGTAACATTTTCTGCGATATCATGATAGATGATAATGACAGATGATAATGCCGTGAATCGATAGAATTTTTGTTGTTGTTTACAGAAAGAAAAAGGAATCGAGTTTAAAATATTCGTTTCATGAGACAATTTCAGAGTTTATGGTCACCTTGTCCTTTATTGTATGCTATCGAAAATCTTTAATTCATATGATTTCTTTCCTATTTTACATTGACACAAATTGAATGCAAATGATCATTTAAATTTGCTTCTCTATTCTTTTTTATTTAAATTCACTTCCTTTGTTTTTCTATTTTGTTCCCCCAGTTTGTGCTAATTATGATAATAATTATGATCATAAATTTGACCGATTATGAGATAAGATTTGGATTTGTCTCAATGTTAATATAATAGATAAAATACTGTAGAAACAGCTGTATCGTTGACAAAGAAGACGAACAGGAATGTCGATTTGAAGATCACTTCATGGAAGAATGACTTACTGAAATATTTTCCTGCGTCATTTTATTCTCGCTTACAAAAATATTCTTTGGTTCGGAAATTTTAATTCGCGTTCTTTATATGTTTTTGAAGCAATTTTGAAACTTTAGGAAACGCACTGCGACTACCATCCATTCTTTATTTTATGCTGCGCTAAAATAAGGCGACTGTGAATTTCTTATTTTCATTATACAGCACACAGAAATATTTATGAAATATTCTCAACAGATATTTATGAAATTCTCGACAAGCATTTATGAAAAATCTAACGTGAATAGAGAAGTTACCGGGTAAATTGGCTAAATATTCAGCTAATATATTACGAAATTCGTTCGCATACTTTATTATTCGCCCTCGTACTATTTTGGAAGCGAATTTTTGTACTTTGTTCAGAAAAAAAAATAAATAAAAAAAGAATGTTTGTGATAAAATATGAAGATGAACTGTCGCTCGCTGTAGTGACGTTCTGTGACATTCTATGCCATGGATATATATTAAACTAGTGTGAAAATAGAACGTGTTTAATGCTTCATTATGATGTTTCCGCATGCAATTCACATACAATAAATGATGATAAACATAATTAATTACGAACATAAAAAATCAAGTGTACAGTGATTATGTAATACTCTAAATGTGTGGGTGCACATGCATGAACGATTTATCGAATCGACGATCAATTCTCTGCTCTATATCTACGGTTTTATTGTTATTATATTGTTACGATAAACTATTACGCTTCCGTTATCTAGCGTTTAATGATCTCGTGTATAGAACTAATCTCTAAATTAATTCACAATACGTGTATTTCTATTAAATTTCAAAAGCAAACGTATAATTTTGAGCAAATGAGTAAACGAACGATCGTGAATGTGGTATCTAAAAATCGTGGCTATGAATTAAACATGCGATAATACAATTAAGGATGATTATAGATTAAACTACAATGGCGATGGTAATCGACATATCTATTGATCGCTGTAGATGAGACCGTCAATTATACCGTAATATTATATTTTATTATATAAAGGATAATAAACTAGATAGCTCAATATAGATATGAAATATAGATATGAATTACATATTTAAATAATTGATTCAACATAACATTGGAAAATCAAGTTTAAAATTTATTGGGGATCTACTAATTCACTGTTTTATGACAAACGTTAATATAAAATAAATCTAGTCAACCCGGATTAAGTGATCCCTTCAGTATTCAAAAGAATAGGAAAATATAACGTAGAGGTCGAAACAAATAAAACAAACAACCGTTCAGCAATAACGAACGTCTTCAAGCAATTACCAAAAGACAGCCACTTCTTCAGCGACCACCGTCCTGAACCAGTGATACCATATCGTTTCTTAACTTTCAGCTTTACCATACAATCAACACATTGTACTCGTTACAACTCTACCAACGTAAATATCTACGAAAATTTTCTCTATCATCTACAGAATGCAAGACCGTTAATTAGGGATAATTGACCAACGTAATGGTATCATTAGTCAGTCCATAATTGCTCGTGAAACACAGATCGGATGAAGCCGAAAGACGTCAATGTACCTTGTGCCGTGGCGAGAAGAGTGTGTGGTGACATAGACGTCGGCGTCGCGGCCGCGAGAGCTCGTCGATGCACTTTGATGATGGAGTACGACGTGTCGTTGTTCAGGAGTCCGTTGGGTCGCTGCGTCCGTCGCAACAGCATCTCCGTCTGCAGCGCCGCGATCTCTGCACGCTGACACCTAATCCACACACCACACACCCTCAGCCACACATCCTCTCGTGAAATCGCCGGTTACCGGTCGCCACGATTCGAGGGGACAACTTTTCTTTTTTTTTTTCTCATGTTTCATCATCAACTCCGAATGCAACACCTAATCTAACGCTACGTAGTTGCGGAAATCGATTAATCTTGTACTGCTACCGGGTTGGGATGGCGAAGATTCTAAAAGGAGCTCTGAGATTTCAATCGGCGCAAAAACAACGAAACTCCGTTAGTATGCTCCGTTTTTTGCCGCTAAACTATGTAACTACCACGTTGGCTTCGAACTGATCCAACGGATTGCTTCTACATTTAAGGGATTTAGCTTTCTCTGTTACACGCCAATGTTTGTCGTAGGTTTTCAGCAGTCAATTAATTTTGGATATATTCCACGCAGTCAGCTACGTTCTATGCGGAAATCGTTTATTTCGTCACTAACATGCAAAGCGAGAGCAGATTAATCACCGTTATCTTCTTTTTTTTTTCTTCTCTGCCATTGCGAGCCGAGACTGAAACATTAGCGTGATCTGGAAGTGAAATTAGGGAGAGGAAATCTAACGACGCAATCCAAGACGCAAAGCGAATACCAGTAGCCACATTAGCGAAAAATCAAACGAAACGAGTGTATAATGATTTTCTTGTACGTGTATTATTTATATAAAGTCCATTTCTATTCAATGAAATAAAATAAAAAGTATAATTTAATACATGATGAACTGTGCTTGCCTTTCACATTAGTTTCAAATGATTCAAGCACAGAATTAGGAAGCGAAATCTAATAAATAAATAAATAACAACGTTTTCATGGTATAAAATATATTGATCAAAAGTAGCATACATTACAAAAATTATACAGAATCAAGTTGTTACAATATGCAATCAAAACGACCACAACAGAATGAAAGATTTAATGTGATATAATATTTACGCAATTGCAACATTACACGGAAGGTGTACTGTTTGGATATGAAAAAATCCAGTTATTGAATGAAATCGATTGCTGCATTGATTACTTTTTTTCTTGTAAGAATTATTGCGTTGAAGAATCTTCAGTCGTTTTGGATGCAATCGATTTAAGTAAAAATATAAAATAAAATACAGAGAAAAACAAAAATGATTAAAAAGAAAGAGACGCATAGAATTATGCGAAAAGCTACAAATATAATTGTTTGCAAATGTTACGGTAATCCATGCAGTATCAAGGAACATGCGTGTCAACTACTTGATCAATTTAAATGAAAATAAAAAGGTAAAAAAGAGGAATATTCGCTATAGTAACTTTCATTATTATTATTAATTATATTGCTTCAATATTATGCTACGTACTAAAAACTAACTAAAAAAAAGGATAAAATTATACTATAAATTAGATAGTTTTTAAATAAACATAAATGAAGAAACATAAAATTAAATGAAAACAGTAACAAAACTACGATAATAATAAAATAGTACTACCCTCTTTTAAGAAAAACTACAACTACAACCACTTTAATTGTGGTTTTATGTATATTTCAATGCATAACGATATATAGAAACACTGCGCAACAAGTTGATCAAAATTCGCTTCAATCTCGCAGTTCTCGTTAGTCGAACAATAAAATTCGATAAAAAGTAACAATTTCTAACAAACACGTTTTATCATAAAAAATCTAGAGTAGTATTGCTTGATAAATCGTCACTGGGTTAATAGTTCTGTCGCGAAAAAAGAATTTATGCTACCTTTGACACTCTTGACATCCACATTATTCATACAACAACATCATATTTATAACTTTGGCAAAGAATACTTTTTACAATTAAGTAATATAAGAGTCATGACACTGCTCTCACAGCAAAGATTATCGTAGAAAATTGTTAACAGAATTAAAAGAAATATAAAATTCCTGCGATCTCTGTCAATTTTTATACTTTCTATCGCAAATGTGAATATTAGCAGTAAGAGGAATCGATATTCATGATAGAAGAGCTTCGTCGCGTCATCAAGATGCAGACTTCGTCTCCTTTTGCTCGTGTACCTCGACATTGACCACGATAGTCTCATTATCCGTCTCCGCGACGTTCCGAGTACTTTCAGTTTGCACGCTACTAACATCTCCATCTTTCACGTATCCATTACTCTCTACATTCGTTACTATGTTTCGAGGCTTGTCATCTTCCTTCGAGTCCGGTTCGTCCGTCGTTTCCTCCAACAGTTCGTAATTACCGGGCCTCACCGAGGACATTCGGCAAACCGGCTGTTGCGACCTCTTTATCTGACGAATTATCGAATCGATCTGGCTTACCTTGTTCAATGCTTTCAGCATATTGTCCGGCATATGATCCTGTATCATCACCGGGCTTATCAACACCTCGTCGAAGTCGCACGGCCCTGCCCAAAGCGCTTGGTACACAGGTTCATGTTTGTGCAACATTTGTCTGAAATAGAGGAAAAGAAACCTGCGTTCGTATAGTCCAATTCCAATTATTTAATCTTCTACGAGACACTAATCGCTACTTGAAATTCATGCAGTTAAATGCATCCGTACATTTGAATATTCGACTGATATGAACTATATTATAGATATGCTACATTATTTTTACGAGGCGACGTGGTCCAGCGGTTTTCAAAGTTCAAAAATTTTTTGGAAGTCTTTTGAGAATCACGATTAACGTACTGTTCATTACATTTTCTATTAAATCTGGTGTCACGCGTTTTAATCACGTTTCAAACTTTGAGAACAACCGTACCACTCGTCTTGCGAAAAATTATTTCGTACATAAAAATTCATAATTGCTACGTATCGCGCGGTGTAACACGATGTACTCGTTCTCTATAAATTAGACTCATGCAAATATATGAATATAAAAACATTTATATGAGAATTTCCCTGACAGGAAACAGATGTGCGACGATAGATTTCAAAGGAAGGAGTGTAGAATACGAATCTCCAAGGAACGCATGCGGGCACATCCCCCAAGATGCAATTACCCCCAGAGCAACCCTGAAAATGCAAACTTTCCAATAAACGTACCTCCAACGGCTCTCATACTTTTGCCTAGAAACGAAAAACACCATTCATTAAAATTTATTGCTCTTGGTCGCCTTGCTCGAGAGACATTGTGCGTCATAACGTTTCGTGTTTCTGCGTTTCAAGTTAGCAACGTTTGAAGTGAATTCAACGATAATACATGAACGAACGAACTTACTCTCCCTTGTTGGGATGATGTCGAACAACGTGTATGATTCGGCCAGGTGGATACAGAGGCCTGTGCAATGTCAACGCGATGCTGGAGTCACTTGGAACAACGGTCTGCGAACGAGCCAGGTCCTTGTCCCTCTGATATTCGCTGATGCATCCACCAGCCTCTAAATTCGCAGCCGATGTAGGGGTGGAACCGCAACCGCAACACATCACCGAACACGCTATCGTTTTCCACTGAAACGATCGTTACAATTGATGTCGCGACTCTGCGCCTGATTATATGGGACCACTTATCGTTCTCCTTGCCACGTACTAACAGGATGGCGCGTGTAAAATATGACTTTTCCAAAGTTTGAAATTGACCTGGAAACTCTCTGACGTCTCAAGTTTTGTCTGATATTCGATTGCTACGAATCCCTACGTTAAGGAAAGTACACGCGTGTCGAATATTTGGGAAATGGACGATCTCTCCATTTGTTCGCAAAGTTACAGAAGTTCTACTATTTTCTGTTTCTTCCGCGATAAACGTACGTACTTTTGGATCGACGCTCCTTTTTATAGCATTGATGAGGTCAGCTCTTAAGCTCTCCATTTGTCTGAGGCCTATCCTAGGTACGACATCTTTCCCGACTACCACGGATGTAATAAATTCCTGTGAGTATTGCTGAGCAGGCATGCTCAAGAGACCACCCGGTGGAGCGAACGAAAAGCACACTAGGTCAGGGTAGTCTTGCTTAAGCAAAATCGCCAAGATAGCCGCTGTACCCGCTCCTAGGGAATGGCCAACGAGTGTCAAACCAAACTGATGGGTCCCTCTCGACGTGTCCTGCGGCAAAAATTTTCCAATTAACAGGATTCTTTATTTCACTTTATTTCACTGACTTTTTATGCTAAAACAATGTTAATAAACGTAAAAGTTTAGTTAATCGTGAAGTATTTTTAAACATTAAAAGAGACTAAAATGCAAATAGAATAAGACTATATATTTTTGTATACAGTGTATTGTTATTTTAACTTGACGAAATAGATAATGAGCCTGCTGATAAGACGCAGTTGTTCCATCCAATAATTTGATATATATATATATGTATATATCAGAAAGTATTTGCATTTAATGCAAAATACAATACCTTGGCGAGAGCGCGGGATATAATTCCTTCCTCGAGCAGCTTTTTTCGAATGTATTCAGCTGCTTGGACCATACCCTTATGGCCCAACCAGTCGTCTCTCGGTGGTGACAATGGCAACACTTCACCCTCCGCGTTCAAGTCCGTTAATACATCCTTCATGCTGAGGGTTCCTCGTATACTAACGACAACCTTGAAAACAGGCAGCAGAAAATTGGTAATTAACTGTTCTCAAGTTCGCTCGGCTTCGGGATAAAGCGACCTTTAAACCACATCGTACCAGACTCGAGGATTAAAATTTTCTACGGAATTTTAACAAGAGACAAACTATTGGTTTTTCATTATTTCGATCCACTTCCTTTACCATGCTAAAATTCTCAATCTTCCTTCCACACTCTCACATCCATTTTTCAATGGACAAAGGGAAATAAGAAACTCGAGTCGATTTCACTCCGCTCTTAATCAACGTTCCACGCTTTATTGAACAATCGCTAAATTATTCAAAAACGGGAAATTTAAGTACACGCTAAACTTGAGAGAAGTTTAACAGAGTTAAGCGAAATGGTGTAACTTATTCATTAAGGATTAAAGGTACGATTCTATAGATACGATAGTAAGTGTAGGTATATAGATGTAACAACATCTCATCGAATATCGCCGCGACGAAGTTCGCCGACACGTTTAATAGCCGTTGAAAAATTCATGAAGTCGCTAAACGAAGTCCATTTATTCTACGATTAAACGGCCAACGTGCCGTTTATCGTTGCTCTAATCACGGGATCCACGATGTGGATTTGTACGTCGCTAATTCGATCGATCGGTCAACGAGGATCGTCGCGAACGAACATCGTCAGATACCTCGCACACGACGTATCTACATCGATGATTCTAATTTCTCTTTGTGTTTCTCATTGTTTCTCGAGTAAACGCGGTTCGATGCATGCGAATCAATGAGGAAACGCGCGAAACCTTTTTCTTCGTGTAATCGAGCGCGACGAAGAACGGCGTCTCACCGACGTCGACGTGAAAAGTCGCATAAATGACCTCCACCTCGGCGACGTCAACCATCTTTCTCAACGCCGCATAATTGCACTGGCAACAATTGTCTTCCACAACGGTCGCCTCGTCTTCGTGTCCGCCGCACGGGAAACAGCCGCATCGCAATCTGCCACAAAGTTTCAACCAACTTATTGCCCTCGATGCTTTCATTCTAGAAATTAAGTAGCCGTACAAATGTCTTCAGGCGTTTCGCTTCAGACCTATTCACTCGCTGTTAATCGATCGGACGAGCGGCTTCGATAGAAAAACAAGCGTGTCTTGAAAAATATTTCTAAATTCTAAATTTACGTTGTTAGAGAAGTTATTGCTGCTCTGGACGTTCATTTCTCTGCAAACGGAACCTTATATGCATACACGTGTTTTTGTAGACAAGACGAAACGAAATTCGTTCAAAGAGAAACGAGCGCGTTGAAAACGCGTGGTGGATATAATTAAAAACCGAACATCGATCGATTAAACGATTTAGCCGAGCAACCGCGCGAAACATCGCTGAAAATCAATCGACACCCACAGAACCACGACACACGCGCCTCGGATGCTCGGTGACATTACCTCGTGCACAGCTGACAAAGACCGGTAGAATGATTAACGAGGAACATAGGCCAGCCATAAGCAGCGAGAGCGAAGTGCATATAATGAATGGCCGACTGGAAGTGGCCCAGATCGCCATCCTCGGTCAAGGACAAGAATTTAGTCCGGGGTGTAACTGGCACGCCGGACAGAAACTCGTACGTATCGTTCTTTCGTTGCTTCACTATCAGTTCCCGTTCGATTTTCTGGAACTTTCTCAATAGTACCAGACCGGCGACCACGTCCGATGGGACCACATCGAGATCTCGGAAGAAATCGCTCAATAATCTGGCGATGTCCGCGAACGAATTCTAGGAAGGAATCATTCTCATTGAAAATTGTACGGACTGGCTTTATTAGATCGGTGCAGAAGCTTCATTGTCATCGCTTTCAAGTTCGATATTTCGGCAAATAATCAGGGAATCAGGTTTGATACATCTTATTTTCTTTTTTTTATTAAAAATTTCAAACTGAGAACACCCAAGGACACGTCCTAATTATTCTTGCTTAATTCATCCTAGTTAAGTAAAGGATTAAGTAAAGGACTTGTGTTTCAATGCCGATAATAAACGATGTCTTATTTTCATAAATTGAGTGGAACTATAATAGTATATAGCAATGAAAATAACGTAACACACTTTGTGACGTACAAGCTGTGTTTCTCGATCAAACCTTCTGCACCCACCGACATAATAAATTTCTTCAAAAGATTTCGTACCGACGATACTTACTCGATTCCTATCGGAATTGCCCATGCAGCAGAACAGAAGCCGGCATCTGTTGTCCCAACTGTCCTGGTACGCTCGTATAACTTTTCTAAAAGTACCGAATGTTTGTCATTTTACTCGTTGTAATTTTCACAAGAAATTACCGCACCAGAGTTATGAAATTCATTCGTTAATCTTCTTCATATTATTTACATTATTTTGCTACTTTATTTGCGTGCTATTTGGATTGTTTAATACACGAGACAGTAGAAACTTTGGGAGACGAACGAAACTAATTCGACAGAATTTCGCTGACTATCTCGTAGCAAGTGACAGAAGAATAAAAACTATCAGTGGAGGTAGCGATAATAAGTCAGACAAGCGAAACAAAAGTTGTAAGTCGTTACCTCTGCCGCCAGTTTCTGTTTCTGCTACCACTTCGATTGTAATGTAATTTACCGCATCTCGATTCCGCCTCCCTCATGCTTCGTTGGTATTTCTTCATTTTCACCCACGACCTACCCGCAGCGTCGTACGTACACCACACTGTTACCATCACTGACGCCAATACGCACCAATTTGATACCACTAAACCTGCGGCCAAAGTGAAAGCTAAAATCGTCCTTGTTCTGATTGCGGATGCAGAAACGTTTACGCGTTTCTCGATTTACACAATTATAAAGATAGCGCGGCGAAATATTTCGCAGACCATTTGACCCGCGCCGGTCTTAGCGCAGAGAGATTCGTTATTTCTATCCACGAAATTAAATTAAATATGGAATTTTGCTTGCCGTGAATTTTCTTATCTACGCGAAATAGAACAGATGGAATTTTCTTCACGGCTACTTGCACGAAGTGAGTAGTTAAATTGCGTCATGCCGCTGCCTCGGGAGAATAATGACACGACAGCGAAACTGGGAATTAGCAAAATTGACTCTTTTTTTCTTTTATCTTTTGAAAAGTTACACTGCGTCGTTGCTCTCTCGAAATGTTGTTTCCTAATTTTTGTAGGAGTTAAATTGCTACAGAATTAAAAGGATTGGGGAAACTTACCTAACATTACATCTTTAACTTGGCCGATGGTGCAGGTTTGATAGAAGTGTGACAACCACGTTACACCTGCGCACAACCAGCCAGTCTCGACCGATAAAAGGACTGAAACAAATAGTTTCATAAATCTTTGAGCTTCTTTGTTCTTATTTCGACGAAAGGGAAATAACAGCAGAACAAAAAGCCAGAACACACAAATACAGATACAATTTCACATTTCAACTGTATTTTATTATATTTTAAACTTCATTTTAAATTATTTTCTTTTAAACATTTTTAAACGACAAATATTCAACATTAAATGGATACTTGTCTTATTTTTCTTTTTTTTTTTTTTTATCAGTAAGATGCTATCAAAGGAAATATCTGGGTCATGTGAAATCGGGTGTCTCGTGAATGTCTGTTTCTTGACCACGGATAGCTGCTATTTCTTGGATGAAAGAAAGGCATATCGACGTGAACGCCGTAACTTTACGCCGGATAAGGGTTGAAAGTATGGACAATGCTTTCTTCGGATAACTCCCCTACATAGTTATAGCATGTTTCTCAGCAATGTGGTCGCTTTTGATGGTTTCCGCGCAATAGCAAATACGTCTGACCTGATTAGTTACTAACACGAATGCATACTCCAGGAATGTTTCAAATTCATCAAAGTTAATAAAAAACAAAAAAGAATCAATTCTTTAATGTTTAAATTCTCTGTGATCATACGTCAAGCTGGATGGTTTCATTTCATTCCATTTCGTTATTATTTACGAACGTAACGTAAAACTACAGCCAATTTCGGATATGACATTAACTCAGATAAATTATCGAACGCATCTCAAACAAAGGTCCAAGATATTTAGGGACCAGATAATGATTAATAACAGAAAACAGATGTGATTATAATTTAATAACCTTTTATCGACCAAACATCGGTCGACTTGTGAAAATTCAAAATTTGTTTTCGTCTTTACTCTCGTAAACAATATTTATTCTCCGCCATTTCTCATCGCAGCTTCGAACTCAAATTATCGAACAACAACGTACGATACTTTATTTCGTACAAGAAACTTGCAAATAATACGACGAAGATCACAGAACGAGAAATTCTATTTCTACTTATGCATACAAAGTAGTACTTATACAAAGAGAGATCAAGGTGCACGTGAAATTTCGAATCAGATTCAATGTAAATTTACTCGGTGATTTTCCTCGAGCGATTCAGAATTAGTTTTATTCCAACAGCATTCGTTATACCGGCCACATACGACGCACGCGGTTCGTATAAAAATATTTCTGACTGCGATTGACCAAGTCAGTTATCGGAAGATGACTAAACCGTCTATCTGTTGAATAAAGATAAAAATGTTATGTTTCGCGAGAACGAGATTACTCGGTTAGTTTAAAGTTCTTTCCTTTTTTCTTTTGGACTTTGTTTTCCTGAATCACGAATACGAAACAAACAGAAGCTTTTCTCCTCGACGAGAAATTAAAACAAACACAACGGAACGATCAAATTCTGAACGTCAGGGTGTTTAACGTAAAATTTCTATTTCCATTATCTCGTTTCAGTTTCAGGATACATTTTGACTCCAGTTTACGTTCTGTCCACCGTCGAAGTTTCCCGGTTTTTATACCGATAGTTCTCTCAACGTTTCTCTCGGCTGATGTAAACTAACATCTTTATTACGGTCTTCGCGCTCGCGTTCGACAGATACTTCTCTCTTGTTCCTCGTAATCCCGTTCGAATGAAAGCGTCTGTCGAAGTTAGGCCAAAGCAAATGGAACGAAAAAGACCGAAAGGAGTGCATGTTGCAACTGCAGTAGCTCGGCATAGTCTATACGCATCCGACCAATCAGCCGTACGTGATCGGAATTTCCATCGAATTCTTCCCAAAGGTGCACCGGATCTGCTAAAGAAACAGCAGACTCGAGTTGGATCATTTCCAAAACCGTTAATACACGGTGCACGCGTTCGATGTTTCTTCGTCCACGCTGCGACAGAACAGATCTTCCACGTGCGATTTTTTCCCCCCCTTTCCACGTATAATCGACGTATTGATAAATCAATATCTAAGTGACTCTTGAAAAAATCCATTTAGCAGAGATGGTAGATATAATAACCAACAGCATCGAACAGTTCAGTTTTTATTGATTTAAAATTTTTCGAGAATATTCGGATATGACGTACACACATCTCCGGCAGACGTACATATGCAATATCAAATACATTTCAGTTGATTTTATCCAGTGAATTTTTTACAGAGTGCATACCGAAGATAACGAGATGGATCGAGTTTATGCTAAGGATTGGGCGTGACTGCCGCGCTGTTTTCCGGATCAGGCGTCCATGTGTTTTTTTTTTTTTTTTTTTTCGCCTCGATACTCTCAACTTTCCTCTCGCACTCAGGCTGGAAGAAGTATAAATTTCGACTCTCGAAAGGATCGCCGTTTCATTTGCTGTTTCTCGGTAACGAATCGCTCCGAGATTTTCTTACGTTTATCTGAGCTCAGATTGTTTATCAGCGATATACGCGCCAGACTTCGGCCGATTGAATTTTTTTCTGAATTGAGAAAATATGCGATCTTCTCCGAAACGAGCACGAAATTGAAAAAGTTACTTTTCGAGGGAATCGGTATTTTGCGAAAATTTTTCTTCCTTCTGATTTCCAAACTCGTCGAACTTCCCAAGCTTTGAAAGAAATTACGCGAAATCCGATGAATTGTACAGTAAAAATAAACGATACTGGAATTTCTATTGAAAAATAAAGGGATGCATTAGCATAATGGGCGATTAGGATGCCAGTTGAGCGGCGGTCCAAAGGGAAAAGTACAAGAAAAGAACGACGCGACGACGACTTTCTATTCCTTAATGGCCAGCAAGACAGAAAATTTCACGCTGGTCTTTGCATAGAAAAAGAATGCAGACGAGAAAGGCGAGAAGCGAAGGAATACTTTTTAAAACAGTCTTACTCCCGGTAAGAAGACAATGAACAAGAATACCTGAATTAATTTTCCTTTTACACAGAAGCGAAAAGTTGTTCGTTTCAACAAATCAATACACCGTTAATTAAATTTAATTGGAAACTTGATATCGTTCTTTATCGTTAAACACTTTGAGGCGACAGTCAAGTTTCTATTGAAAAACGAATGACGATCTTATTTTTAAGGCAAGAAGTAGATAAACAGTAGATAAACAAACAAAGGAAATATTTAACAGAGAATAGAAGATATATTCAGTAGGAAAACGAGTTTCTAATGAGTAAATCATTTTTAAATTAACAAATTAAATTCATGTCAAATAAACGATATATATAGTCAATTTTTGAATTAATTTACATAAAAATATACAACACTATAATAGTTATTTGTGATATATCGGGAAACATTAGGAGCCTGCAAATTCTCTAAATTTCTAGCCTACATTCAAGGGATGCGAAAGAATGTGTAAAAACTTTTAATTTGACAAGCTGATACCGAAGAGCACGTGCCTGTCATAAACTTAACAAAACGGACAAAAAAACAAAAACATGAAAAGAAAAGCATAAAAACAATAGGATACTTAAAGGATTCGTGGCACCACAAACCCATTCGATTTGCGATCAACGTGTTAACGTATGTACATTGTTCACGTTGGATGATGAAAGTATCAAGTAAGAACAATTTAATCGATCCAATTTCCGAAAGAAAATTACAAAGTTGACGAACCAGAGCTTTGCTGTTCTCGCGAACCATCATTTATTACGATCAGGAATCCACGGTTAAGGCTCGATTCTTATTAATATGCTACCCTTGTCTCGCGAAGATTGGAAGGGTCGACAAGGGGGAAGTGGCTCTCCGTCGCAACCGATGAAGCTTCCATTAACGAACCCCATGGTGCGCATCTTCAGATTGGTTACTATTTCGTTCGCGTGACTATTGACGTCGTGCAAAGGCTTCGTTATCCGTTCTAATCCGTGCTCGACGATATTCTGATTAACGCGACAAGTGTAGAATGCCTTCGTTAGAAGGACAAATACTTTTGACCCCCCTAACGAGTGATTTTGTCGGTCGTGTTCAATCACGCGAGAATTTGATCAACTGTCAATTAAATTTCGACGAAAGTTCGAAATTTTGACGTTAAAGTTCGTACGGTTCGGTTTCGTGCGTCACGTTCGTACAGCGAACTATTATTATTCGGGAATTTTCGATATCGATCATCGCGTTTTCAATGGTGTACGTATTCCATTTCAAATTTCACGTTCTGGTGGTTTCCGTTTTCACGTTTCGCGGTCTGCAAAATTTTGGGTACCATGATCTAGTGGTGTTTCGTACTAAACACAGCGACTTAACGACCGATAGTTCTGACATTAAAATTTGACGATTTGCAATTTCAAATACACCACATTAAAACATCAAATGTTAACACAGAATTCATCGATATTTCCACGAGGAAATCTTTCGTTCTCTCGCTAACGTAATGGATACGAGCTGATCTACCGTACACGACGATACGTATACGTTATTTTCAACTTCGATTCCTCTCGTTAAGGTTTCGATGCCATAAATATCGTCTATAATTGTGGTAAGGACAACCGGCAGCGCTGAAATCGACAAGACACGATTCTGTGTTTATAAAGAATTCTAATAAAAAACCGTAGGCACGCAGAAGTCAAGGAAAGTTCTATAAACATGTTCTTATTACTTATATAATCTTCCCCCTTCTATGATAAAATTCTCTACAGGATTAAAGCCATTATCGCCATTTAAAAATAACACCGCTTCTCTTTCAATTTTATTCGCTGCAAATTTTCCAATCTATAAAAAAAAAAAAAAAAAAGAAAAGAAGAAAGAGAAGCAGTAACAAACGACGGATAGATTAATTACTCACAGAGTCGAACATAGAGAATATATTGCATTGGAGCTCTGGCTGCAGTGTCCAGGATGCTTCCCCTGGTAGCCAGAAAGCAAATGGAAAACTCTACTATCATAGATAACACGAAAATGACTAGGTATCCCACGAAGTATTCCCACAGTAGAAAGACGCAGGTAACATTGTGATCCCAGTCGAGTACGCCGAGTAGGATGCCCAGCACTGTCACCCTGCAACAGAGGCGATAAAAAACTTTTGACAAAGAGACAAAAAGATTTATTGTTCCTCTTTCTTATTTCTTTTTATTAGATGTCTCGTTACGTTCGACATAATAATTTCGCAGAAAGAGAACTTTCACGACTCGTATATATGTACAACATACGTGCAACATAGGAAAAGCGAACGTCAAAGGATATAAACCTACTTGCAAATGGTTTTCGTGGCTTTGGATACGTCCTGAAATCCATCTGACATTTACTAACCCTCTCTAAACTCATTTCGCCTATATTTCGTACTATATTTCATTGCCGACTCGTGGCATCGATATTTTATGGCGTGCTTACACGAACAGTCCGCACACTTCGATAAAATTTGTAATAAGAGGAATAGCACACGGATCGAGTATCTCTCTTCCTACGCCTTCACGTTCGAAGTCGTAAGCACAAAAGATTTATATCGCTTGCAACAATATCGCGGATTCAATTTCTACTTTTATTTATTAGGTCACATCTGGCAGGGGAGGGAACTGTTCCGTGAGATTCCAAAGAAATTATACGACGAAAATAAATTACAAATTCTTTTCTCAACTGTTACGCAAATTCCTTTCGGATAGAGTGCATTTTTCTAAAGCACGATATACGGAGAAACAAATACATATGAACGAGAGCATAGCTTTAACAATCTTCCAGCAACGTCGATGTTATCCGAACGCCGCTGGGAAAGATCCCTAATCCCGGCTTAAATCGATGTCAACAAGAATATTTCGAATTTTTCTCTCAACGAGGGACCGAGAGACGTACTTCAGAGACGTAATTGTGTCTTGTGTCTGGCACTTGACGGAACTTTGAGGAACTTTCCTCGCGTAAACTCGCCCCTGCGAAAGGGGTGAGTTTCCACGGATCCACAGAACCACAGTTCTACAATGGAACGAGCACACGGAAGCCACATTAACGTCGGCCTCGATCGCGAAGTGTTACCCCCTTAAATCAGTTTCGTTCCGCCGGTAAATTGCAATGCGAGAATAGTTATCGAAAATTATTTCTTCGTACCTCGCTACGTAATTGCGTAATTATTTTGAGCGAAGAGTAAAATCAGAGTACGATTGCTTGGCTAGATATTGCTTTAACATGGTGCTCGATACTCGCAGAGAATAATTTAATTTGCTCGTTTGATAAGAAAAAAAGAAGCCGTGGTTTATATAATCATTTGATTAAATTCAGTTGATTTTGTATTTCGTGAGCAATATCCAAGATCTCTTTAACACGAAGAGAGTTGGTACTGGGTAGTACGAAAAGTATCACGCTCTGAGCAAATAACTTACCGTTGATAATCATCGATCATTTTTCAAACGATCTTCAAACACGCGAAATTTCGCTCGAAAGTCTTGCCCGGAGTTTTCATATATTTAACAAATCCTGTATTAAGCATTTTCAATCGAGCCTGCAACGTCTTAACTTGGCGCTGTTAACCAACGACCGAAGCAGTTCTTGGTATTGATCTCGAGCCAATTAATCGAGATTATTTTCCTTTCGTCCCCCGGAATACATTTCCGCTGTCCCTCATCGATTTCTGAAATGACAATTGTCGCTGATAGTTGCACGACCGCGATTACTGCTCGAAATGGGACGAACTTCTCGACATCTCTTCAAGCTATTCACCTTCTTCCTTGTTTCGTTCCCCTTCGAGAATGATTAGTTGAACGAAGGGCGAAACGTTCGACGAGCCATCTTTCTTCCTTTTTTTTCTTTTTTTTTTTCCATCGACGCCAACGATCGATCCAAGGTACCTTCACAAATATTTCCTGCGTATAGACGATATCGTGTAATTCCGATAACCAATACTGCGATGCATAGACAAAACCTACTTATGAATTATTAGCGGTGAACAATGGAGGATTAGGAAGCGGAATACACAAAATTGCAAGTCGGAAGTTCCGACGATATTTGATACCGATGTATCTGTGAATCGTGAAAGAAGTAATGGTATGTTGAATGGAGAATTTGCATATCTGCATGTATCTGACGTTATTAACGTACACGTTTTATCAATGTGAATTAATTTCATTAAGAACTTTGAAATTAACGAGACGACTCGATAAGATAGAATTCTACTTTAACTTAACATATATGTACATATGTAATTCGCGACAGTAAGATTCTGCTGGTAGAAACACAAGTGAAGCTGTGTGTATCGAATCCCACCATTGGCACCCGAGTTTCGGCATCGGAATTCCTCGCCGTCGTGGAATGCGCTTCAAACCACCCCAAGATTTCGAAGCTTCGACACACGTGTCCCTAAAGTAGAGAGAGAGTCGGCTTCCGCGTCTTCGGGGTCACAGGACCTGAGTGGAGCCAACCGGAGTTGTTATCACTTCTTGTCGTAGACGAGAACATTCAACATTCTAGATCAAGATGTCAAGTTCGGCTCTCGTGGTATTCAAAATCGTAATTCGCAATTCTTATACCGAATTCTTCAGATTTCAAATTTATTTTCCGCTCGATCTGAATTACGTGATTGCAACGAGATTAAAACAAAAGATTATGATTTTCCAACGCGATGTATTTTCAAAAATTTCTCCATTCTTATACTTTAACCCCCCTTGTTTTACACCTTATAATGTCGAGTCGCACTCGTGTTTAGATTTGATAGGAAAAACAAATTTCGAATTTCAAACTTATTTTCTTAAAATATGTTAGTAAATAAAACTTTGATATCTGAAATTAATGTCACAGTTACAGTAAATAATTTTTTTGCTCAAAAAGATTGAAAAGAAAATCGTAAGACAAGAGGGGTTAGATAATATTTTTCTTTTCACTTTTGTATCAGTTTTTCAGAAGAATTAAGGCGAGAAAGATCGCACACTCACAAAAAAGGAAAGAAAAGGAAAGGAAATATATAAAATACAAGTCGCGTAATTCAATTTATATTGCATTATCAAGTAGAATCATTGATCGAAACTGTTTTAACATGCTGCAAGGATCGTCACCTCTTTCTTTCAAACTCTTTGCATAAAAAATCAAGCGTCTGAGCGGCAGGGGTCGTTCATTTTACGAAATCTCTTCAAAGCGGCAAACAAGAAACATGGTAAAGCGTGCCAGGCGGCTGTGAATGGAGTTACACAGCCGTGCTTTAATAATGCAACGTGTGCATCGTGTTCTATGGATAAAAGTCTCAAGGGATATGACCGATCGTCGTGCACCGCCGTTTGTTAGCCACTTCAGAACAGCCTCGTATCCCGACAACCTCGTATCATCTGTCCGCGGCAAAAGCGGAAAATGAACGTGTCACGGCGCGGATTGTTACTCCGAGACCGAGCTATTATTAAACTGGTAATATCGTCGCAGACGACGCGAACAATCTGTAACAATTCCATTCGCGAGATTTCATTTTAAATACACTGAATCTGACTGTTCACGTTCGAATTCCGAGCACGCTCTTTACGAAAATATGGGATTATGCCAACTTCATATATATATTTTAATTCGTAAATCTCCAAGGTATTATTGCAATTATAATTTTATAATTATACTTTTGCTCCAAGGTATTTACTGCAGTTAAACAGACGATGTTCGAAATAATTAAAAAAGAACTCCCGTTGAGAAAATCCTTTTTTCCGCGCGAGGTAGTCCCCAAACGCATAACTTTCGTTCAAACACGAATTATCCGTCTGCCAATTAGCGGCAGTAAGTTACAGCTCGATCGAACGGTCGCCCGAGTTTCAGTTAAACGAGGCGACCAGTTGGTCGAATCTCCGTTGGCCCCTTCCAATGGAACAAAGTTCCTTGTTCCTCTTAATTCACGATCGCGGATTTTTTATTTCGTCGTTCCCCCGGATCGATCAGCGGCCTTTCAAGTTCATTGCTCAAGGCCGCGCGCAGTCAGGAAAAAAGAGCAAGGGCCATTGTGCGAAAGATAAAGGACCGCGGTAACAAGCAGGTCGAAGGAATACGCGAAAAAAAAGGCAGCTAGAAAGCGGAAGAGGAAGAGGAAGAGGAAGAAAGATAGAACGTACGTAGTTCTACTGGCGGTTAGGGGAGATTTAGAGGGGTTGCGGCCGTACTTCTGCCTGGATAAGTAGCGTTGGCATCAAGAGGCTCGCACAACTTTTCTATATGTTCGCGCAACACGCTCGCGTATTCCTTTTTCCACGTGTGCAAGCATACAGAATGGTCTGCGATTGATGGTGCAACTAGCATTACTGGCGGTAATAATGTACGAAATTAAAGCAAATTAAAAAGTATAGTACGTTTACAGAATTAATAGGAAATTAAGAACTATTCGTAAGGTATACACGTAGATTAGTCAATTGCAGAGGAAATTTTGAAACTGTGAAAAATTTTTATCGTATATTAGGCGTTCTAACAATCTTTGTAAATTAATTACTTAAAAAATATTTTTATTTACTATGTTAATTATCAAATGCACAACAAAATGTAATTAGCAGGAGCGCAATTAAACACGGTTTAACAAAAAAAAATTCTTAAATTCATTCTCGTCAGAAACCGACGAAATTGAAGTCTTCTCGAGTTATACATCAACACCTTACAGATCGATGCACGACAGACGTTCCATGTCCCGCATACGTTTTACTATGCATGCACATTAAGATAGCGGAAAATTTACACGACGCTCAAGAAAAAGAGTTATGATGCATATTATAATATGTGCTGCAATACACGCTGCAAATGTTTATACGCGTTTCTGCTGCCTCTAGTGCTTTTTTCTCGCGACTGCGTTCTACCATGCATGTCATTAGCGTCGCCGATGGTAGGTGTAGATCAAATTTCATGAAAATCACGTGCCGCATTCACGAACGAATTTTTGTTCTCATCGAGTCGCGTTCGACTTTCAGCGAAATCTCTGAAAAATTCATCAGCCATATGTCTTCGACGCGTTCGAATTTTAAGGGCCTGGCCGCTCGATGGAAATTCGACGCTTGAATTTTGACCGAGGAGAAAGCATCCGCAGTGAATGACGTAAAGTAGATTGAACTGTCGGGCGGCGTCTGTCACAATGGGTGCAGTTCGGGTCTTTCAAACGGTTAGATCAACCGGAAATGCCACTTGCACATCGTGTTAACGATTTTCGGACCTGCCTTTGAGAACATTAAAGCTCCGGCTCCGATCGAATGGAAAGATCGTTTAAACGTCGTGCTATTTACAAAATCGTATGCGCAGCTGTAATGCAACAGCAACGGAGAAAAAGCCACAGAATCATCCGGAAAATGCTTGTTCCAAAGCCCATTAATTTGCCGTGCTTTCGCCTCGTTTCAGAGTGAAATACTACCGGGGCCGTACAAAGGTAAGTGCATTGCGGTTCCGCAGTTGGCCACCTGAAATTTGCTGCTCCACAAACTGATATAAACGAAGCCACGAGATTCGTTATAACAAACTTGGTACAAGTAAAACTTTATTTTAATACTTACAGCTTACTGCTAGTAAAAACAGAAAAACGACAAAAGTACACGACGGTCGTCGTTCTCAACGATTCAATTTAATCGAAGTTACAAAGCGTTTCTGCTCCAGTCTAGCAAATTTCTTGATCTAAAGACTGTTTGCAGCTACGCATAATAGATCGTTCGAACACGGTATTTGTCTTGCCCAGTTTGGAGCAATCTGTTAGAGAGAATAGCGGGGAAACTTTGGAACGAAAATTACAGCCACGCTCGTTAATTCGAACACCTTGAAGATATCAAGTTACGCGAGAAAGTAGTTCTCAGTGTCAAACTATCGATCATGACCTAGACCCGATCGCTTTTGCTATTAGTACGCTGTAGTATAATTGCTATTGGGTTTCTGCGGGTAACCAGGGCAAAAATCTGAAACGATTAGCAACCATTAACACGCAACGATTGAAACTCCAAAGTCTATAATATAGACAGTCTCCATGGTCTCCCACAAGAAGCTCGGTCATGTAGTCGATATATCAAATAGTTCAACTAGATCGTTGCAACGATCTATCTTATACAATATGAAGTGTATATGCAACCCTAACTGACTTTCGAACCTTCACAGGTTCCCAGGTGTTCTACACGTAAACTTTAACGCTTGATCACAGAAACTTCCATCCTCTACTCGCATCAATGTAAGTACTCGCAGTGTCAAAACTCGTGATTCGATGTATTTGAATAATTGATTCCAGCCATTCCCTCAGATATCAAGTCTCGAAACTTGGCGATTATTCGATCGGGTGGTTTCCGGATCCGTGCCTTTTCCACTTTGGATTCCACGATCCAGTGGAATTTTCGACCGCGATCCGCTTTCACCGTTCCGAAACTACCTTTGACGACGGGGAAGAAAATCTAACGGAGAACGATACAACGCGACCAACGCTGTTGTGAAACCGCGTTGGTCGCGTTCAAGAGAATGCTAGAGCATTCGGCGTGCGGAGATCCGAGAGCCACGAGCCGATGGTGAAAAAAAAAAAGTAAAGGGAGGTACGATGGCAAACTTTGTAGAACGAGTGGTGCTCCATTCCCATCGCTAACAGGGAGCACCATAATCTGCGCGCAAGAGGGTGCGGATAGGAGCGTAGGAAAGGGAGAACGGATGATAGGGGCGCGAGGAAACGAGCGGGAGAGAAAGTAGAGACGACGGAACGAAGCGTAGAACCGTCAGCCTTGGCTGCTGCATGGCCCGTATCGATTTACCTTGTGCCGGCTTCTCCGGTCGTTTCCACGTTACTCTCTATCTCTCCTCTTTCTCTCTCGTTTCTTTCTCTGCCTCTCCCGTCCCCCCCTCACTCGCTCTCTCTCTCTCTCTCTCTCTCTCTCTCTTTCGTTCTGTGTCTTTCTCATCGATCGATGAGTCAAAAGCCAAAACAGTTGATTTTATTTTTCTCCCCGCCATCGTGCTGTCTGTTTTTGAAAGTCGTTTCCGGGGAAGAAAGCCCAGCTCTTTGCCCAAAAGTTCCTCACTTCGAGAGGGCGAGTTGCAATCGGGCAACTCGTTACCTTTTGATAAACATATTGATACTGCCACGCAGAACGGTATATGCGCAAGTTTATACGCAATGCAGTAACGATGCTCATTACTGGCAAGTTGGATAAGATCGTTATAAACTGAATTTGTGAGGGATTCGCATGAATTAATCGAGTTATTAGCCGATTATTCGCTAAAGTTTTAAGGAGGAATTTCTCATTACGAAAATGTCTTATTACAGAAAGATTATCAACATTTCAATTTCTCGTTTTTTTTTTTTTTTTTAACGTCTAACGAGCCCCGCGCAAATTACAGATCGACGAAATTATGCAAGTTTATTAGTCAGACGACGTGATTGCTGATAAATTCCGTACATTCTACGAAGAAACGTGCAGAGATCGATAAATTTAATAAAGAATCTTTTATCGGGGAGGATCATTTGCATTTCAAATGCTGTTTCCTGACATAGCATAGTTCTCGAAGACGGTGCAAGCAGAAATGAGCGAGCGTTTATTCGCCGCCCGAGAATTCGCCATCCTGCTTTAAAGCTAGATTTAAAACCACGCTTGACATCTCGAACGATAATTCTATTTTAACTGCGTCCTGACATTTTATATATTACCTGAACTGAACAAGCAGATGTAATCACGTTATTTGTCCTCGTTTTATACTCGCGACACGATAGGCAGACCTCGTGCATCTTCAAACTTTCTTTTTTTACAGCACTTTAATAAATAAAATTCACCGTTACGGCACGTGAACGATGCTCGGAGTAATAAAGTAATAAATCGAGAGCTCCGATAACCAGCAACGCAACAAAAGGAGAACCCGGAGTTCTCGATGATCGGGAACGCAGAGTTCTATATCGGTGAGTGGGTAAATTAATGAGATGAGACATCGGTTGCTCGACTACGCACGTTAATTCATATTCAGAACGCGTTCTCTTCGGGGTGCAGAGAGACGATCTGCCTCGTAGCAACGTCGCCACGTACGTGCACAGTTAGCTCGCAGTTGTTATCGATGGTTCGAATTAACGATTCAAACGACCACCAACGTAAACCGTGACGACGCAAACGCGTGGGATCGAAACGAAAAAAAAAAAAAAGAAAAAAGAAAAAAAAAACCGTCTACGATACGGCCACGAATGTCGGCCATTCGTTTTCTAAATTATTCACCGCTCTCATCGAGTCGTTATTTGCCCAGTGCCGTTGCGCCGGGAGAAAAAAAATACGAGGCAACGTGACGATGTTGCGACTGTGGCACGCTGAGAAATGAACAAGAAGCAATTTTCTTAATAGATTCGAACAGCTGGCCCGAGCGGTGCAAGTTCAACGAGACCCAACGATTTGTGATGCAACTTGTACAGTTTTATGGAGTATCGTGGAAATAGATTGGATAAACGTCATGAGGAACAAATGAAGAAGTGCTTGTAGAAAATTAACTGCTGACAAAGTAAAGATTCCTCGTGATCGTGATTCAACAGTCGCGTGTAGTAGTATAAATCTAAATAACAGATACGCGAGTGCATTATACAATCTGTAATCTTGTCTTTTATTTCCTGTTATTATCGTCCAATTTTCTCGTCTGTTAGACTAGCTCTAGAAATAATCTACCTGAACAGGTCGATAGTCTGAAAGATAAACGCTCCTCTGCAAATATGTATCTATGTTTCTTTCATAAGAGTCTACAAATGGACTGTGCTTGATTCGCAAAATAAACATTCGAGATAAAAGTTTGCACTTCTCTTGGTAAATTTACTAGCGGACGAAAAAAATTACGGTAAATTTACTGCCTACTTCTTGCATAAGAATTTTTCTCTTTCGCGGGACTGTGTAACAAGAGTCCTTCAACAGCTTTGTAAAGCAGGTACGAACTTCGCCAGCGTTTATCCCGGCGTTGAACTTCGCCTCGGATTAGTCCAGCAGTGACCGTTGAATGACGTGAAACAAATTTCTTGGCAAAGAGAAGAAGAAGAAGAAGAAGAAGGAAGACTCGCAAGTTCTAGTTTTCGTCTCGATTGTCGTCTGTGGGGCACGTATTCGCACAGACATGGCGGAGGACAGTGTCGTTCGCCCAGGCAAATTCTGGACAAGCGTGTCATAACGAAGAAGCACTCGAGGCTGGGCGCACACATACATACATACATACATACATACATACACACTCGGTTACGGGGGAAAACCAGATAACGAGAGTGAAAAGGGTCGACGCTTGCGCCGACTCGCCGGAATATCCGCGTCTCTCCACGTTGACGGAATCTAGTTTCCTTCCGCCTCGTCGTGTCTTCTTTCTTCCCGCAATATTTCGGCGAGCGGTTTTCCTTATTATGAAAAAGAAACAGAAGGAAAGCGCGCGCCTCTCGCGTTTGCATTTTCGAATAAAATTTCAATTCCATCGCGGAAATTGCGCCTCGCGCTTTCACCGGAACGCGTCAAACCGTATAACGGTGTTAGACTCGGTGATAATTGCTGGCTAAAAAGATCGTAAAGTCCATTCGTCGTAGGCACGCGATTATGCACGTGGAAAATTACATCGCGTTGATATACCGCCGAAGGTGTTTTTCTTTTTCAAAGATTTATGAAATATTTCATTTCAGTAAATTATCTCGCGTATGTGTGAGTAGGAGGATATGATGGATCGTATTACAAAATGAATCTGTCAGCTTCGAAATTTGTTTCCTCTCGATGTATAGAACAACTGAAACATGCGGTTTTTGTTCACGCTTCGCAAGAACATCGCGTGAATTGATAATGAGAAAGCAAAGTGAAATTTTTGATTCACTGCCAATCCGGCTAATTATCTGCTAATTTCTGCTAATGATTTTAGTATCCACTTAACACGGGCGCTATCTACATATTCTCAAATAGAAATGTCAGTGAAACTTCAAAAGGTTCATCCAAAGGGTCAGTGACTCTGACTTTAATCCCTGAAATTGAGGTACCGAGCTTACACTCAGAAAATTAGTAAAAATTCTCGAGTAACACGGAGAAAACAACTTATCTAGAAAAGAGAAGACAGCAACGATTTTCCTTCTGAACAACGACCGACTTCAAAGAGACTACGAAATAGCAGAACACAGAATTTTCACTAAACGCCGAGAGATATTTTTTATCGTCCGCAAAGGCAACAATGCCCTTCGTATCTACCGCAAAATCTTCGTTGTCCTTTCAACAATCGCGGCCAAAACCAGGTATCCGTTCTGCTGCGTCGCGAGTCGCGGTGCACGCAGAAACATGCGTTCTTTGATAAGTTGCCAAAGAGAGGATAGGAATATAGGTGTACCTTTTACGGCCGGGAAAGCGTTCCTTTGAGGAACGCGACGCGTCCATTTATGAGAAGCAGGACGACAAAACGCGACCGAGGCTTCAGCGCGTACAAACATTTGTCGCAAATCTCTTGGCTCGCGCAGCGGGAACCATTTTAAAACCGTTCTGCGTGCCGTTGAATCATTTCTCTTTGTATCTCACTCGATAGATACGTATGCAGATATATATGTATATATATCTCTTTTCCCTGGCTGCCAGGACACGTACGCGAAGGAGTAAGAGGAAACGAAGTGCCGCCGCGTCATTCAAATATCATCCGAAGCGCAAGGCCGAAACGCGACGTGCAATTAAACAGAAATCCAGCGGCGAACATTTTGAAACGCGCGACCGACAACAATTCCACTAGCTGGCAGAGATATTTCAGCTAAAATTCAGCGCAAAAGAAAAAGTAATTAACGTTGGAATTCATCTCATTATACTTTGACAATTTTTTTCTGATACGGATGGCCGACGCCATTTTGCAGCGAATCTTTTTTACATTCTTTTTATTCTCGAAGGGAAGAGGATTTATTTATTGAATCGTGGAGCATTTTGGCGCTTGCCCGTAACGACAGGGCCCGTCGCCGCAGAACGAGCGTAAAAAGGACAGTCATAACAGCTTAGCTACGGCGATATCTCTCTCGATGGTCAAAGGAATTGAAAATTCCTCAGTTGTTGATCCTCTTCGCTAGATTTAAGTTAATCCCCCCCCCTCCGCTCTTCTCGCTTGAAATATTACGCGTAAATGTTTCAGATGAACTCTAATAGAGGCCGAACGTTTAAAAACTTGTTGAAAGCTGCGCGTAAAACTCGCGACACGAGTAAACGGTAATAAGAAAGAACTTGTTAAAAATCAAGAACTCTGCTTCAAGCGCAAAGCAAACAACGCCGCTGTGTAGGGCGTTAAAAAGGGTAGGAATATTGGATATTTAAAATACTTGGAGAAATTCATCGCAATCCGAGTGAAATTTGTGATTAAAAAAAAAAAAAAAAACTGTAATAAACGTGAAAATGATATGTAAATTCTTCCCAGCCTTCGCACTTTTAATTTCGCGTGAATCTAAACTACGCAGAGTATCATATAGGTGATTATTCTCGACAAATTTATTCTACGACGATCATCCAAGACAAGAACACAATAAGAATTTTTTAATATAACGAGAAAAAGAATATTACATGAATATGAATATGAATTTGCGTTAGCTGGAATTTCTAATTAAGGGATAATTATATTATAAATCGCAGAAAGTTCAAGTGAGTGTAAAAAAATCGATAAATGAATGGTTGTGCATCGTACATGTACATGTGTACGTACGAGGATCGCGAAAGCGGTTTAGGCTCATTTGCCCCTGAAACTTCGCGCAAGACGAATCGGAAACTTAGCCAAGGTGGTTCGGGTAGACAAGGTTTATCAATTAACATTCAACTAGGCAATTAATTGGTTCATTTTATTCGCACATGTTATTAACTCTTACTAAATTTGAGATAAAATATAATAAAGGAACTCTGAAATGACGTATTATAGAAGTTTGTAAATCGTTAAGTCGTGTATTAAAAATGTATTAAATGTTCAATCAATCTTATAACACAGAGCTCGATTTATCTGAGAGCCATGAAATTCATATTTTATTGATTCCTCTGCCGGTGCAACGGCTATTGTCTTTGAAAACCGTTCATCGGTAAAACATTACAGGAAAAAAATTTAATCTCCAAATCCTATAATCCACAAAATCTACTTTTTATCAAAACAACCTTACCCGCTGATTCTTGGGTGTTTCGAAGGAAAAGATGATATTTTTACGTAAGAAAGAAATATAAAGGACCACGAAAGGAAAGCAAGATTGGATTGACGAAAATTGGGATTTGGGAGTTGGAAACGTTTTTACATCGTTTGAACGTGTAATAAATTTCGTCAGATTAATAACAACTTCGGCAGAATTAATAGCGTTCGGTTGGCATTTCGGGAAATGTGACGGCGATGTAAAGCGCATTAACGTGCACACGATGTACATCAAAGGGACAAATGACACGAATTTATAATCGAATCCTTCGGCAAATGGCTATCGATTAGTTCGGTGTTAATTTAATCCCAGCGACCTATGAAACAACGATCGGTATTTAATAACAATTTCGCAAAGCAGAAATTGTCTGCGTCTTCGAGATGGCGAGGCCCTAGTTCGACGAACAGTCGACGATCAACGAAGAGGAGAGGCGAAAGAATCACAGCGAGTTTAATTCGAGAACGGTTTTTATTTCAGACTGTCATTGACCCTAGCCTGCTGATGCCTTTTCTCCCTGTGCAGCCGTACAACGTTATCGTACACGCGATGGTTTCGAAATTCTATTAACATGATCCTTATTCAATTAACTCCTACCGGTAATCTATACCATTCGGAAGCTACCTATCGAAGAGGTAAAATACCTTCGCGTTTCGAATCGACGGCATGGAACAGTGACAATGCAATCGAACAAGGAGTTGTAAAACAAACATTTAAATGCATTGGGCTGTAAGTAATTTCCTTACTCGGAAACTAACTCGAACCATTCACCCAAAATGTGTGAATTTCTCTCAGTTTAGTAAAAAGTACCGTGTAGTGCAATAAAAAATAAAAAAAAAAACGTTTTTAGTTTAGAGAATAAAAGTTGAAGCATCAAAGTCAATTTACTCGTCTCCATTGCCCTGGTACTTTACTTAATCCTTTGAATAATATACGAGTGGCTGGTCCATTGCATTTAAGCACGTTTAAAATTAGAAGAACTAGAATTACGGTTCTTTCAACCTTTGCTCAGAGAGAATTCGCCGTATAACTTACGCTTCCACTAAATCTTCCGGAGCTATATTCTTGATTCTCTTTCGGCGTGCTTTTGGCGCGATGCTTTGCCCGGAAATGGCCCATCACCTATACCAGACGAGTCAGGAGTCCAGGACCAATTTGTAAAAATTGCGTGGGGTTACGCGTCAACACGAAGTAGATATCGAGAGGAGAATAAAATGACAACGAACGAGCCCCCGATTCAATCTCCCGGGTAGGAAACGATTGGAGTGAAACACTATTTCCACGCAATCCGGACAAATTCATCGATTGTCCGTATGGTTATGACAGACGGTAATAATATCTGCGTGACTGTACGCCGCGTGCTGCGTGGCGTGGAAATATTTTGTGCGCCTGTCGCTGGAAGAATCGTATGTATTCTCTCGTGAGAATCCGCTACAATTACTCGGCGAATGTAAATTGAAATTGTTCGAATGTAAAGTTCCAATCATACTCGAGTGACCCGTGTGTCGCTCGCCACCTAGTAATAAGGATCAGGCAAGTTCGTACGCATCGACAAAATATGAAATTAAAAGCGCATAAAATGTAAAGAATAAATTCGATTTTTAATAATTGTCCAACGGGGAACAGTTATTAATTCTTCGCCGAGCACGGGAAAGCTGATTCATCCTGAAAACGTTTAATTACGATGGAAAATTTCAAAATTTCTCATGAAAATTTTATGAGCAATATAATTTTACTGACAACGAGAGAAACAGAGGAAAAGAGTTTGGAAGAGAATATGAACGAACAAAATACTCGATCCTACTTGCGTACTTTGAGCTTTCGTTTCAATTTGTAAAAGTTTTGTTGTAAATTAATTTCATATAGTTTTCCTGTGCGCCGTGAATGATGAGCTAAACTCGAAACGAACTTTAAAAAGATAAACCAGGTGAACTTTGTCACGACTCTTATATATATAACTTATGCAACTTTCATTTACTCCGGGAGTAACTTATATATCAGGCAGAAATGGATCACGGATTAATAATTAAGGTGAACAGCGACACGTCGGACTATTTTTTTCACGATATCAATTATTCAGCGATCTTTAAAAACGGATTCACCGATTCAAAACTGTCACAGTTGATTGCGTAGCGTGTAATTAATTCGTTCGAATATCGAACAATCCCGAATCCACATATGAAATCATAGCTTAGCAATGTAAATGCATGTGCATTATCAAAAACTTAAATCAAATCCCCATTATTGTTAACAGAACGTGTCTACCATTTAATTAGAAATCGTAAGTATTATATAATCTAATAATAAATGCATTTTTATTCATAAAAATTCATGTTCTTTTCTTTAGTCTGAGAAAACTTCGTAAAGATCATCGAAATTCCATCTACGATCACAAGTTTATCACAAGATAGGAACCAGAATACTGAAAAACCATGGTAAAATAATAAGACACTTGGATGAAAATGTACTCAGTCGTGTTCGATGCAATTTACTGTCATCCTAATACAGAATTAATCGCAACAATCATCGAAGAAATTTCTCCAACCTTTGAAGATTTATCTTTTTCTTGAGAACCGTGATGTCAAAATGATATTGACGGAAGCTAATGGTGCTTGCACCGAGAACTAATTTAGACGTCGTAAGATCAAATGTCTTTGGGGCTCATGATTATTCAAGGCAGTGAAACTTATCGATTAACGGCTCGCAACTTCATACCGAGCCATTGGAATCCCAAATTTCCTCTTGAAATAACTTTCTAAAATGTTCGATTACACGATACTTGACAAAAATTTGCCCACCACAGGAATTATTTGCATAAAAGTTACTTCGACACCCTGTTTTGTTTTGTTTCTTTTTTTTATAGATAAGAAGAAATTAATGTTTAAAAATACATAAATATTACAAGATTTATTATATTTTTCTGTCAGTAGACACGTTATTGATTCGCTGACACGACATCGAAGTGAAATCGTGTGTAGCCTATCGCCAGTTTGGCATGCGAGACAAGGTGGCCGTTCGATGTCACGAGAAATCATATATCAGCTGACCACAGAGTGAAGTCTATTAATTATCAACGTGGTTAGCGTGGTGGCAGCTGGTTCTTTCGGAAATTAACCAGTTTAAGTGGCCACAATCATTCGTACCAGCTCATCGTACGCCGCCGATGCTTATCCACCAGCAAAATCCACTAGCGAATTGACTACCTATCTACAATCGGCTGTGAAAGCGATTAAGTCGGCTATCACAATGCACGCGAATAAACCGACCGAATATACTGACAAAATTTTGCGAGGAATTTGATAGTATCATTGAGACAATCCTTGTCTTAGCCTAAAAATCGTACTTATACCATTTACTAAAAATTTCTACTAGAACTAGCCCGAATCTTCCGATAATATGATCAATTCGAAATTACTACTGACAATAATAGTTCATTAATAGTGTGACAGGTTCGTTCTCGGAGAGAAAAGGGTTCTAGATTGCTCGTGAAAAGAGCAGGAAATCGAATTGAAAATGAAGATCGAGGGGAAGTAATTGCTATTAATTTCTAAAAGGAAATATGAAAACGTAATTTTCGACTCTATTAAGAAATCGAGAACGGCTGGACGTCTGCCTAATGCCGCTACTGAAACGTTTTACAAATTTCCCTCTGTACCGGATTACAGGGATAATTTATGAAAATCGATCGCAACCTGACGATACCGAGCTTCACGTGCCAACGTAGCAACTAGTTCGAACACTGCCAATAAATTTTCGCTGAAACGGATAGACTAGTAGATAGTTGTTTCGCGACGCGGTCGATGCACACATCGATAACTGTTTCGTGGCCTTTCTACGTATGTACGGTGGCGAAACGAGGTGAAGTAAAATTACCGCCGGGAATTACGTTCGCCGAGCTGATAACAGTTCCACGCCTACGGAAGGAAAATAACCCCACGATCGATCGTGAATCGTGGCTAATCGTTGCCTGAAAGAGCGCAATTAGACGTGTTGGCGTTACTTTTACGTTGTGTTTGCGTGTTATACACATACGCTTTTGTTAAAAGCGTAACGTCGCGCGTTGTGTCAATTTTAATAACGAATAACAAGTGTCTATTGATGATGCGCGGATGAGAAACAAATTGTGATTGATACGACAACAAAGTAACAACATTGGGAACGATTAAATATCAACCTAGTCGCGATGAAATCATAAAATCCGCGCGAGTTATTAATTAATTCTCAACCGGTAGTTTCGAAATTATCCGAGCCAGCGAGCATCGTTTTTCGTACATTTCCGAAAGTAACGACCTCAAAGCTCTCGCGGCGACCTATTTCCTTAATTAAACATGCCTTCTGGTGTGAAAAATCGGCGTTCCCTCGTAGCTCGTAACGTTCCATCGCCGCAAGTCGAAGTAAAATTTCCAGCGCGATTAGAATACATCGCGGAGGAGTGATGCGTTTACGATTTTAATTAAAATCACCGGTTCGCGAAGGAATTCTCGAAATATTCCCCATGGCACCCTCCCGTGCAAACGGGCTGAAACCCTCGCGAAAAGAGATCGCAAGTATCTCGCTCATCCCCATGTGGATTTGGGGCTGGTCCACGTTCGTCCCCTGCTGCTGGTCGATTTTTTTCCACCGACCTTACGCCACGCGCGTCCTCTGCGTCAAACGCCGAATTGTTTTACGTTTCTCTGCTGCCGGGGAGGGTGGAAGATCCCTTCTCGACATCGATGCAAATCCCACCCACACACGACGCTTTCATGGTTCCTTTCTCACCCCCTCCCCCACCCCCTCCTCGGTACTGCGACCTTTCCCCTTGGTTTTGTGAATCGTGCGTGCACGGGGTCGATACGTGCGTTTTGGGGGCTGCTGCCAGTACCCTGCTGCGATAAATGCTCCTTTGTCTCCGGAATGGCAAAAGTATCCCGCAACGAGACTATCTAAGGCCAGCGGAACAGCAGTCTGTTCCGACCCGAAACCGAAACAACTCGAATTGTCACGAATTTTTCTGCTCGAACATTTGACTTTCACAGTGGGGAACAGCTTAGTTTCTACTCTCGTCTAGTTGTAATTGCAACATTTCAGGAAACTTTTCTTTAAAGGACCGTTTCACGTTAACGACAACGTTCTCGCTTCCGTCTCGAGTTTGCGGAAAAACTTTATCGCTACGACTTGCGACACACGTATCTTACGTGCGCCGTCTGTTTCGTGACTCGTCGGGGCACACTCGTGAAACTGGAGATACCTCGAGCTCTCAAGTTTACGCGTTACCGTTTCATTGTTGGTGTACAGTTAGTTTGCTCGCTCCGGAGTATTGATAAGTGGCAATAAAGGAGCTTCTGGCAACCAACCTGTGTTGCACTGTTCGGTTGCGTCTTTATGTATTCACGAACGGAACGACTGAAACGGCGAAGTTAGTATAAAAAATGTTGTTTCGTTCGTTTGATTAATCCGAAGGAAGGAAAGTTTGAAAATGACAGGATCTTAAGCATTCTTATCCCTGCTGTGTTTTAACAATTCGATTCTTCGAACGACCAGAACTAAATACACCTGACTTTTTGATTTGACAACAAAGCAAATTTTTTACCTCGCTCTTCGCTTGAGCGCACAGTATAGAACTATTCAATAACAACAAATCACAATCCGCATAATGTCCCAATTACTTTTAATCGTTATGGTACCTTAAAACTGAGTAGCCAATCTATTCCGCAATATCCGTAAAAAAAAAAAAAATTCATAAAACAAGAAGCTGAGCTTGCGAGAAGCTTATCTTAACTACCCCCATCGATCTCAATATTCATTATCATTAAACCGAGACGTTCCGTATGAAATATCTCCTACGTATTTTCTATGGAAATCAGAATCGTAAAAAGACGGCTCGTCGTCGTCTTGCTTCACGTTCATTAGCGTGGAAGATGTTAGGATGATGCAGGTGAAACGATGCGACGCGCAATACACAATATCGCCAGCGGATCAATGAACGCCCGAGGCGCGCTTTCACTTCAAGAAGATGTTCTCCCAAGTCTGATTTTATAATCAATGCGAACGAAATCCTTTATTTTCCATCCGCATTCTGTTTGCAAGACAGATCTCTACGCAGGGTTACGCATCCGCGTTGAATTAAGGGGTTCGCACCCCCTCTCCAATTTGCTCAAGTCGATAATCACGCGTATCGATCTTTCGCGTGGGTTGCACCTTTGTTCGGTCGTCGACGAGCGAACCATCCTTAAGACGAACTCGTTAAATTAAGATTGCTCTCTCGACTCCCCCCTTCTTTAAAGGATAAACTGCACTTTTAATTACTCGCAATTAGTATAATAATACGGCTGAAATACGAATGACCTTAAAGGCGAGAGTGCATTCTCTCCGAAGAGATAACCGGGGAAATTCTTCGTTAACGCTGAGGATTTGTTTGCTAATAATAAAGAGAAAATGCTGATTGCACGAAATAAGGGAGCAGCTGAATGGCTGATTTTTGTAGAGTAGCTGCAACAAGAGAGATGAAGAGTTTTTAGATAGTAATTATAAGATATTATAAACTTTTTCGAATGTATCTGAATCAAAAAATCTGTATTTGCCAATTATAAAAGAAGAATGACTTGAAAGAATCACTTGTATTATTGTAGAATATACATGTACCACGTAGCAGCGTTCTAGCACACTCTCAATGAATAGCAATTCAAACGAATTCAAGTTAATTAATCAAGCTAATGTACTAGAAATCTTAATACAGTCCTATACAACTTTCAGCTCCAGAATGACGATACGATACAATAAGAAAAAGCAGCAAACCATCGTGAGAAATGAAATCACACTGCTCTGGAGTTTGCGTCCACGCATCGAAAATATTCCATTCCGGTCGTTTTAAAAAGAAAAATTCGAAACAATCTATTTCCAGTACCAAGTCTCGCGTCTGTCGTCTAAAAATGATGAGAGTTCCCGTTACGAAACTTTTGCGTATTACTGTGCAAACGTCAGTCGAGAACGCATCATCTGAAACATTCTGAAATTTCGTGTGAAAAATTTTAGCGAAGATAAAGAACGTATTAATATCTACTGTGAATTTAAGCACAGTCATTGTTCCCATAATTACATTCTTTGCAATGAATTGTCTAAAATTTCAGAATTTTGTAAAAAATAAATTGTTCAACTGGATATAGTCACTTTTCAATGTCATTATAATATAATATAATCAGAAAGGAAAAAGGAAACTGGTATCAAAAAGGCTCGATAACGTTTCACCCACCAAAATACTTTTTATCGATTTACTGTTACTCTTTCTCTGTACTTACGCGACACTTGAGCTTTTAATAAAGCGTAATCGAGGGTTCGCCGTAAGAGACAGTGATTTTAACGACTATTGTCACCGCAACATCGATCATTTTTCTTTGTTCACGCGTTTCTTCATGCATACGAATTCTTCGTAACTCACGTAAAAAGATCTTGGGACCTTTCTTTTACAATCAAATGGCTATCGGTGTGAGAATTTAATCGCACAAAAGGATACATGGGGGTTCAGATGTTACGGATCATAATAATGATGAAAGACGAGAAATGATAAGTAAAAAATTCTTGAAATGGCAAAAACACATACTTAATCAAAAATTGACGTCCACGTAATTCGATGCTAACCAAGACTTAATGCATTCTAAATCGCAATGGCCTGTAGGCCTGGATTTATATTTAGCTGCCCGCACATCGGAGAAAAAATAGTATTCGATACACGTACACGAGGAAAATGTTTCATACTACCAGGCCCCGTGCTTTCTCATAGTTTCCAGTATCCATACTGTTTGACATTTCCAACTTTTTCGAGTTTTCGATATGCTTCCGATATTTCGATCAGCTTGGTTTAACAAATTCGAATATTACCAAATAAATAATGAATATAGTCTGCATTAATTATCATAGAACAATGAATTTACCATCACCAATTGCACGATAAATGTCACGCAAGCACACCGTTACATTGTGCATGTCAACATGATAAAAGTCAATATCAATAAATTAACAGATTCTGCAATGTAACATCTAATTATGTCAGTAGTATGAATGTTATCTACGAATGCATAATAGAACAGTCTGACATCAGATTATTCGGGAATTTGCGCGACGTTCGTATCGGTTTCCAGAGAAGTGGAGACATCGTAGTCGAGAATCTTGAACAGTGTTGTTTGCAAGTTGAACGGAAACGCGAGATATACGCGACAAGCTAGACAAATACATCGAACATAATGCACTGGTGTACTTGGATGTACGTGATGTCGCAGGAGAATGGCAGTTGCTATAACGCGCGTAATGAGTACTACGTGTAATAGTTGTAGTATACGCACGCGTTAACGTGCAACACTTTCGACGAGAATATTTCGCCGTCGGCGCATTCCGTGATTTATGAAAACATACAATCACGCTGAAGCGTAAATAGAACATTCCTGGCAAAAGATGGAAACTTGGCCAAAAGGATGAAAAGAGGTAGATATGTTTGCGTGAAATTTATTAGCGAACCGACCGTGCCCGGGAAACTAACAGTAAGTTAAATAAATATTCTTTTTTTCCTGTTTGAAGCGTTCTTTACGCTGAATTTCTTCGCACTGTGGGGATTTTAAAAATATTGTGAATACTGCGAGAAGATGAAAATAGTGATTTAAAGCTTGAGAATTGCAAAGACGATTATTATCGATCGGAGTAATATCGAGTCGTGATAGCAACAAAATTCCTCTATCAAAAAATAATGAAATTAAATTAAATACGACAAATCTAAAGAGAACGGAGCAGTATCAGTATCGATTTTATTCCCATTTATTTGTAAAATATCAATATTTAACGACCTATATCTAATTTATACTTTTTTCCTTTCTTTCGCTCCATTTATAAATAGATAATCATACAACGTGAACAGAGTATCCGTAACACACTTGCTTTTAACATTCTCACTTGTTTCAGCGGGAACAAGGATTTTACATGAAATTATCATAAGCTTTGTTGCTCACAAGATACCACTATGCATAAAAAATATATATATATATAATATGTCACTTGGATGAAAATAAGGTCAATAAATATGAAACACCCTGGCACCCACTGCATGGAAATGCGCGTACATGACATTACGCAAATAATCCTTACACTGCATGATTTCACGTTACGTTAGGTACTTTACACATTACACCGTTGTTGATTCGAAATTTTATAATAAAGATGCAATAGCTTCACAAAAGAGTGTGTTCTCGTTCTACTGTGTTACGTTATATCGTATGTTAATTTAAGTTAATCCCATGAACTTTCGAGGACTAACTTTCTTGAGAATTACGATGTATTGCGGGAACAAGTTTTCCTGACGTGCTGTTTATATTATCTCCCATCGACGAGAAACGTCAAAGAACAGAGATCGTAACTGAAACGGACGGAACAACGAGCGATTTTCATCGATCTCGGGGGCGAAAAAGACGAGCTCGTTGCGCTCCGGTTTCGAGCACGTAACGCGCGTAAACACAATGGCATTGAATGGGGATGGATATATAGGGTGAACCTTAAATGATTCATAAGCAACGAGAGAGGGTGTAACGGGCCATTCACGAGCTAGACCAATGCACACGTTGTCCCCTGACATATTATATTGATCCTCAAGAAGCACTTTCGATGCTGTTTTCGCGATATAATAGAAAACCAGACCGATTTTATCGATTGTTCAAAATTGATCAAGAAAAAAAAAAGAGGGAAAAAACGAGAGAAAAAAATATATTCTGGAAATACAACTTCTCTGTAATAAATTACAGGGAAAAAATTCATATGCTTCGTGATGCGTTCCATTTCGAAAGAGTAAATCATTATTTCAACCAACAATCGAGACGCAGATTTATTTAACATTCTCGAAACTTGCTGTTGTTCGTTTCGTGAAATTTTATTTTCATCAGAGCGATGTTCCAAACAAATGAAATCTGCAATTACGAGAGCCAGTTGGATCTGACAAATTTCGAGCAGAAGCACGTACAATCCGTTCTAAACAAGTTTCGTTAAAAGTACAGTCCTGATACGAAAAAAATGAGCAGAGAAAAATTCGCTTGGAAAGAATCGCGTATTTCGATATTTAAAGGAAATTGTTTTACGAACGATAAAATAATATCCGATTGCGTCTAGTCGTGTCAAAGCCGTAAGAAAAATTGAAATCGGAATCCCGCCTTCATTTAATTTGCGAATAATTATGGCTGAGCGGCAATGCAATTAATGAAATCGAAATGCGATAATCGATAAATCACTCTCGTCCGTTTCAATTCAAGTGTCAAGTTCAATCTTTCCTAGAATCTTGTTTGTATTTCCTACCGTGATTGTTATTTTTATCATTTGATATTAAAACGTCTTTTTGATAGATATAAAACTATTCTAACTCGGCCCTAAAAAATAGAATTTATTATCTATTTTTAAATATTTTGTATATACAAAACTGTTCTCCTTTCTCAATAGTGCTCCTGCGGTTTGTATTATTTACTCGATTTTTCACATTTCATACTACGCTTGTTTAAAGTTTAGAAACACGGAGCGAGAGCAAACCGTGCGTAAAAAAAAAACTGAAAGTTCGTGAAAAGCGGTAAAAAGAGATGAAAATGCGCACAATCGTGCGAAATATTTCTGGAACCTTCGACGAAATTACGGAGTTTGTTCCACTAAATTATAAGAGCGGAAAAATTATATTATGCGAACGTATGTTCGTAAAATAACATTGTTCCATATGAAACTAAATCACATTGTTTCCGCATAAATTTTTCGACAAAAGAAAAAGGCGAAGTCCACAAAATGTCAAAAAATTTTACATATTTTTCATTTGCATACGATCTAGATATTATGTTTTTTCAACGTGAAAAAATCAAAAGCATACTAATCTCAATATCTGTGATTCTCTGCATTTTATTTCCATTGCATATTTACTATCGGCAAATTTACTTGCGATCTATATTATGATTAACGCTTTGAATTCGATGATCCCGAACCTATTTATTGTCAATATAATCCCAAGATCGGTACACTGTTCGTGATATTCGTATATCAGAATAACAGTGATATAACATAACAAATGATTGAATAATATTATTATTCATAACATTAACATTACCATAATCCTACTACTATATATTTATTTAAGAACCCTAACCGAGACCTTGAGATGGAGCAAGACAGGAAGTCGGTGAAGCCTTAGTAGCAAATCCTACAACTCGAACTGCTTATTAGCATTAGTTGTACCAAAGCAAAGAACTCCGAACTGTTGCGCCACATTAATTTAAACTATTACACGTTCATACTCTCAACAAAGTTTTCACGACCGATTTGTATTTCTAGCATACCTTCACAACTACAAACTTCATTTCGAACCAAGAATTTCAATTCGGAAAGGAATTTATTCATAATATTTTTCCTTTTCATTGTTTACAAATGGGAAGAACACAAGTAACAATTTTCACACTGTATATAACTATTTTCACGCTACAATTGCAAAAGAACACTCGGGTATAAAATCGTCGCGCACGCAACGCAATTGGCAAAAGAAAGTTTTATCGGTTGCACTTGCAGTAAATTCACCGTTCCCTCTTCAATGTCACGAGCATTTTCTCGTGGAATTTATACCGGGTTGAGTGTTATCGACGCCGGGGACGCTTCGCTGCGGCGAATTTGAAATTTAATCGGCTTGCAAAACGTGTGTGCTCGCATTGCCCGATTTTCATGAATCTTTCATCCTTCAACAGAGAAGGAACGAACGAAGAAAAAGAAAAGGAAAGGAATATACTTAAAGGAGAAAGTCCCTTCCCCCTCCTCTCCTCCCCTTTCTTTTCCTTCTCGCGGAAAGGAAAGAAAAAAACGAGGAAATTGCATTTTAAGCAGAGGAACCGGATGCGTGTCTCTCGCGTCGCTTTGCCGCTTTCTAAAGAAGCCCGACGATCTTGCACGACGTCGCGGTCGAGTTCACGTTAAATCTATTTACCGTCTCAAACGTACCCCACGGAACGACGTACAAGATCCTCGTCGGGAAAGTGAGAAACGTTGTAAACGACGACAGATTACCCTCGCCTTGTTTGTCGCGCAATCGTCATTATCTGAGGTGATGTTATCACCCACGTGTAAATTTCACGTTTCTTCTTTGAATACAGTGTATGCCCGCGTTTCCAAAAAATCAAGCAAAAAAATTTGCAACAAATTTAAGATTTTCGTTAACATCTGAACGCATCGTGGAGAGGTCAACGATATCCTAACGCTATATCGCAACGCCTACTTACATATCTCTCTCTCATTCATTTCAGTTTATCTTATCACATAAACGCTACATCATTATCATATCATTATAAAAAAAAATGACGTTGACTATGTAATAAATACATATTTTAGAGCATACTCATTCGTTATTATTAAATAGAAGCGTAATTGTAGAACAGCAATCATATGATGCATGAAGACTTGATATTTAAGAAAATATATATACATATACTTAGGGTAATTAATACTTTGTATATTTTTAATAAGGATGCGAAGAATGCGAAAAGAAAATGCAATATCAATTGAGAAAAGAAAGAGATAATTTAAAATATTAAGCAATCTAACATTATCGTTGAAAATAAATGAAGGATCTGTCACTCAATTAATTAGCACTCGTTGATATACTATTGATCTTTAAGATTTTAAAAAGAATTGCATCGACTATTGATCGTTTTATCGTGACAAAGTAATTTAATTTAACATTGTTATTCAATTTTCAGAAAACCTCTTACGACGTGTATGGGTTTACAGGAACTTTAAAAGGGTGGAAAGGGTAGGAAAATTAACGATGCATCGTGTGTTCCGCATGTTACAGCGCAGCACTGGCGTTATGTTCCCGCCATAATTCAATACACTACTTTTCTACCCCATTTTGTATAGAATTTCCTACATGACTTACGAAATAGAATCAATGTGTAAAATTAAGTTGGATTAACGAATATAATACCTCAAGTAACACGTTGCACGCCAATGTTATCGGTGATATTTGCACGACATCTGAATTTGGCAGTTCTTAATATCCTTGATATAATTATGCAAAACTGATAAAATCGACATATTATTAAATATATACACGTATAAAATATTTCACATTTCATTCTCCATTCAACACCATGGATTTCTCGGGTACTTCAACGAACTATCGAAATCTCAAATGTCGTAAAATATCGATCATTAAACTCGAACCTGTTCCACAACTATCGACCTTAGTTCATCGATCACAGCGCGGAAAAAAAAAATGGTGGCAACACGTATAAATTTATCCTTCGATTGTGAAAAGTAAGCGACTCAACAGTATTGACAAAATGTAACACGATAATGCACTCATAAAGTGATGCATGCTACGAATAAATTTGCAACTGTTTTAACGTAATTATATTTGCAGATGTCTATACTTACTCGACCGCGTGAATGAAAGCCAAGGTGGCAACCGGTATGAGCAAATCGTCACTGCCAATACGCCAACGTCTGCCGAACGCGACGAGAGCCGGCATCTTTCGTGCTTCAGTTTTGTGGCTCGCCCGAGCAATTGTCCTCGTATATAAGAAAAAACATTCACGCACGATGACATAACCTATATACCGGCACAAGCAACGCGATTAACGCGTCCAGCGACTGGCTTGTGGTGTATACCTCGTGAAACGAACAACCAAACCGTCGAACCTCGTGACCAGTCGGCTGTCACGGATACACTGAATCACCGAAACGCGGAACGAAACGATCCGCTCGATCCGTGCTGTGCAGAAAAGAAACGGGGAGAATCCTGAAATCACTTTGCGGTAAGTTCGTTTTTTGAATTTAAAATATTCGAACGGTACGGATCGTTATTGTTTTAAAATAGTGAAAACTAAGAAGGGAAATTAAGAAGTACAAAAATTATAAAAATTGACATGATACGGAAAAATGTATGAAACATCCAAAGTAAGTATATTATTCGTTATAGTGCTATGAATATCCGTAGTTTAGTGATAATGTTATTTGTTTACATTGGATTGTAAATCAGTTTCGAAAAATCGATACTATGACAGTAGATTTTTTTATATGTATTTTTTATTTTATTAATCATTTCAATTTTCTTTATTAAAATGGGAGTAAATTCAACAAACAATGAATTATATTTCTTGCCAGCGTAATTGAAAAAATGGAAAAGAAATAAATTCAGTGAGAAGATTGAAAAATATTTGAACAATGTGTTTAATCTTTGTTAGAAAATAGAATTACTTTTAGATAACTTTGATATCATATACGTTGCGATAAAATATCTGTTCATATTTTTTAATTATTTTTCGACAATGCTATATTTATGAACTCCGTATCACCATGTCATATCATCATATCATATTACGATTATATTATCATTTAATTTTTTGAAAGTTTTAAGCTCTTATAAATATTAATTATCAAGAAAGAAAGAAATATAAAAGAAAAATTCCTGGAATTTTTTTTCAAGTACTGAAAAAAATGATTGCATGTTTTTCAGATCATGTGCTTAATATATCTACGTGAAAGAAAATGAGATATTGAACATCGCAGATGAATTCTATTTTAGTACGTCGATATACGTCTACATAGTTCAAATAATTGATAGTAAAACAATAAATAACAAAACAGACGCTTGGTGTGTGACGAAGAATCTGCGTCTAGAGATGAAATACGCGACGTTAACTGGCCGAGATATAGTTTCGATGTCGTCCGCAGCTAGTCGGTAAAACAATACGTGAGATAACAGAAAATTGATTGTACATTCGTTCAAAAGACCGTACAAACATCAACAATGGCTAGACGTTGTTTTAATTGAAATTTTATCGACTACGTTGCGTCTCTCAACGAATGAAGGTAGAGTCTACGTTCCAGCCATGGATGTATCGAGACGTATTGAGGTATCGTAGGTTTATAAAGATGACCAAAGAGAAATGGACGATCGCCAATTTCTCTGCTATCGTTATTCCTCTCTATACCGGGTCATTTGCCGCGTTTGTTAACGGTTTTCCAAAGCTAAGACATATGGTGCTGTCGTGCCATCACGCGAAAACTACCCTTTGATCATCGCTAATAATAAGTCTGGGAGTATCGATGCCTAATAATTTGCTTTAAACAAACGATAAATTACAACGCTCTGATAAAAACGTACCAGATTTCAGCACAAGCAATTTTCTGAAAATGTATAGGTCTAGTTTTTGACTTGAATCTGTAATTAAGCTACGACCAACAGGAATCGCAGAATTATTAAAAAGATCTTTCAAAGAAGTTTTTTGAAAGATATTTACCTGAAAAAACGTTTTATAAAAATTTTACAGCTGTAGAACCAAAGAGTGTCAAAGAAACGAGAGAGAGAGAGAGAGAGAACTAAAAACGCATTTAAAAATATTATCAAAGAAATACCAGTGGTAATCCTACTAATAGAATAGAACTAGTAACAGAAATATGTAATAATATTAAAATAATTTAATCTCGAACTAGTAATTTGGAATAGAATTTAATTGAATTAGTTAAATTTAATTGAATTTAATAATTCGAATAATGCAACATTTGCTGCGTACCAAAATGAATCGCTACGTGCGTATCTACAGTTGAACTATGTATATAGTTCAGAAATGCCCCCAAGCAGTAATTAAAGTTAAGACGTTTTAGTTTAATTGCTAATTAAATTAAACTAAAACAGTACCATCGTGTAAAACATGGCTCAAGAGCAAACGAATGTCCTCAATGGGACAATTTTTCATTGCCTCATAATGTTTACGTCTCACGAGAGAAGATTTTGTAAATTAGACTAAACCCTTGAAATTGGCCTGCAAAGAGAGGGAAACTTAAGGATATAGTAATTAAAATTCCTCTCTCTTTTCCTTGTACGCTAAGACCAATCATGTTTAATAAATTAATTTTTCAATTCGTACGTAGATACGTATATTCGAAGATTGTACGAATTAAGGGAATCTAAGTGGTTACAGGATGAGAGAGGAGGCAGATCAATTATTGAGTTACGATAGTAATTAAATGGCGGAAATTATGCATTCTGAGAATTTCTCTATCGAAATTAATCGAAATACGTATAGGCAATGCTATGGACAAATGTAGGCCAAGTGAATTTATCCCTGGACATATCCTGTTTTAAAGAGTTCCTATAAATACAAGAACCTCTTTCGCGCTATTAACATTGAAAATTCTTGAAACTGCTGAAAATAACGACGGTTATAGCGGGACAAAGTGATTGATCGAGGCCCGTTATTAATATCAGAATGTTCACTCACCATATCAAATGCAGGATGAATAGGAAAGCACCAGGCACAACGAGATCGTCGCTGCCGACGCTCCATCGGCGTCGGAATACCACGATACCAGGCATTTCTTCTTCAGGATCTTGGTTTGGTTCTTTCTATTTTCCATTCAATCGGACGCAATCCACCGATCAACGAGGAGCGCAATCACCGGCTCAATCGTCCTCGAATCACCGAGCGATGCGTACTTGAACTTTACTCCGAGATCTCTTTGGAAATCGACACGAACGCCGGTCGCATCGTCGAGGTCGTCGTCGACGCGCATTTCCGTAACTCAGTTCCGGCAGACCACCGATTTTCTCCATCCTCCTCGCGAGCAAACTTTATCGGAAACCGTTTGAACTCCGTTCTCTCCGAACAAACGAATCTTCGCTCGCGATACGACGGCAACGCATCGCGTTCCGCGATATCGAAACTGAATCAGATTAGCGATACGTAAAATCAATTACGCGTCTTACAGCGTCGCGAAAAAAAGTTCTGTACATACGAGTTCGTTCTCGTTGGACTTCGACAGGAAAACGATTGCAACGATTAACACAATAAATCGTATGTTCTTCGCGTAGACTCCGCGCACATACAGCTAATATCGTTGTATTTTTAAACAATGGTAAGTATCGACAATAACGAATCGCGATATTTTTCTTAAGGAAGAATATCTCGATCTTCAGGTAATAATGATCTAACGCGATAGCTTCGAATCTTGTTGCGTTATTAGACAATTCAGTTAGTTTGATTTCGTTTAGATTTTGCTTTTTAACATTGCCATTGACAAAGATAAAGCTAACGAATACTCCTATTCGTTTTAAAAGATATTGTTTCACAAAACCATTGTGAGGTACGAACTGATTTTACCTCTCTCCGGAGAAGAATACGCGTTGTGCAACAATGGAGGACAAAAAGAGAACATTCAGTTCCGTGGAATGGAAGGAAGTAAGATAATAAAGAGTCCTACATATTAAATCATTCTCAATATTAGAAATTTTCCATGGACAATATATTTCTCCATGGAAATTTATACACCGTTTTTAGAGTCGTATTTTACTATTGTACAAAGATCAAAATTTAAATCATTTTCGTCCTACATGTGCATATCAGAGACGAAAATAATTGACATTTTGAAAGATAATTGAGATCATCGAGAATTCTCCAGAGATCGGTAAAATTTTCAAGCAGTGGCACGCTTTTGAAATTATTCTATTCATCTGCAGCTAAGAAGCTTGAGAATTAGGTCTAACCAGCGAAATCTTTTTACCGTATTCACAGAAACTCATTTAGCTAACACGAATGAAATCTACTAAGCGGGCCACAAGATTGTAAGCTCATTGTGCGTCCAGAATTGAATTCCAAAAAGAATGATGCAACGTTTTATTTATACCAAATTAAATTTTTATAGAACAAAATAAACCCGTGATTGATGAAAAATTCTCTTATTTAGCGTTAGATTAATCAACTGTATAAATAATTGTACAACTTCATTCACTAAAATTATTCCTAATCACTGACTGATATCTTCATCTGTATGCAAAATCGATACTAATCATGTTATCAATGTCTGCCAAAATACACATATTACTTTTCAACGACGGACAAGGATCCGTTTCTTAATAAAACTACTTCGTTATTGAAAAAATTCGTCTTACCATTCGTACAATTTATCACGTTGTCCATTGAAACATTTTTCTCGACCATCAATTAATGTTTGCAACTAACCGATTTACATTTGTCACGTTATTTTACTTCGAACACGTTACGAGTTTTTTTTATCACATGATAGATTACGATTTTTAAAAATCGTTCAATTTTTTCTACACGTTTTTATAAACAATATCTGTATTATTTCAGCAGAAGTGTCAAGATCCCCAAGCTGACTTCCCCCCGGCAAAGCCGATCGGCCGGCGTTACCGCAACGCGTGTCTCTGCACCGCTATCATCATTTCGTCCCATGACAAATCATTCAAATAACACAACAATGCATTGACTGATGAATGCATTTTATTCACAAGACTTTGAACTTGAGCTACACCACGTGCCGAAAAAGCATTACATCGTGGATGCAAGAATGAAGCGAGAAAAACGCATAGTTGCGCGATCATCAAGGTGAGCCACCTCGAGCGCGACTGAGCACCAAATTTAAGCCATCGTGCACCTTCTGAGGGCGCTCAATTTATATTAACAGACGCGCGTGCGTCGCGTCGCGACGCCTCCTGTGCGACAAATGCTGCGTCGTGTCCACCACTCGCTCCGCTTCGTCTCCGTGACAGTTGTCGAATATCGCCGATCGCTCGCCCATTTCTCTCAATTTTCGTGTCTCTTAAGGATCAAAAGAATATTCGTCGTTTTTATTCTGTGACATCTTTATCTTCTGCTTTGTCTTTTTTATTAAAAATATAAACTGATTTATAGTTTCCTCTAAATAATATTTAAATGTCCTTCTTGAAAATGTTAATAATAAATAATCAGCAGAAATTGAAAAATTCAAAATGCAATTTCTTTTAGATGTCTAAGTATGTCCATATATTGTTGAACTAGTTGTAATAGTAATCGTAAGATATTCCAAATTTTGGGAAATTACAATACCAAAAAAAAATGTTCCATATGTAAAGAATATTTATTCAAAAAATATATGGTATTTACAGTTACAACAGTTTAACATCTTACAACTGTTTTTAATTTTTAATATATCTTGATGGAGATGTTCGTAAAATTAACAAAGAAGTAGGAGAATTAATTTTTCAATAATATGATACAATTATATAAACAATTAAAAATACAATTTGTAATGCGGTAACTATTTTTTTCTAATTACAAGATGTTCAAATGTTATTTAAATAAATGTTATATCGTATTAGATCGTACAATACAAGCTTCAAATAATGTTAATGTAATCTTCCTGTATCTCTTATTTTATACACAGCCACACTTAGCGTGAATGGATTTGTATTTAGTTCTTTAACATCCGTTAATTTCTTGCTTGATCATAATTCTGTATGTACCAATCAACAGTATCTTTAATAGCTTCATTAAATGGTGTGAATTGGAAGTCTGGTAAATATTTTCGTAATTTTGCATTGCTTGCTGTTTTCTTATATTGTCCATCAGCAGCAGATGTATCATATACTAATTTCCCTTTGAAATTGAAAGCTTGCGCAATTGTCTCAGCTACTTGAGAAATTGTAACTTCTTGGGATTCGTCAACTATATCAAAGATAAATTTAAAATAACACATATCAGCGTTTAATTAACATTTTCTAATTACCTGATAATATAATTGGTTCCACAGAGTTATACTCTCTCAACACCCATAGTATTAATTTAGCTAAATCTAAACTGTAAATAAATTGTCTTAGTGGTTTTCCAGAACCTAATATGGTAAATACTTTATCTTCAGTATTTCCTAAAAAAGTATGCCAACAGATATTGATATCATTCTTCAAAATTAATGATTTATAAAAATTTTATTGATAATGTTTCATACCATCTTTTATCAAATCATAAAGTCTGCGCATTAAACCTGGTATAACATGACTGGCATTAGGATGAAAATTATCATTTGGCCCAAACACATTGCATGGAACAATACTGGTGTAAATCCTACCGTATTGTTCATAATAACCTCTATTTTGGATATCTATAAGACGTTTAGCAAAACTATAGCCATAATTTGATGGATGAGGTGGACCATTGTGAATCTAAGGAAATAAACATTAAAGTTAGCCATGTATAAAAAATAAAGCCTTAAAAATTTATAAAAAAATAATGTTACCATAGATTCATCAATAGGATATGTTGTTTTGTCAGGAAATATACAAGTTGATAAACATGATATGACTTTGACAACATCATTTTCATGAGCAGATTGTAACACATTATCATTCATGTGAATATTCTTGCGCTAAAAATTTATAGCATGTAATTTAACCAGTTCAATAACAATAAAACACTAACTAGCAAAACTTTATTTACCAAAAAGTCTAAATTATGTGTCATATTATGAAACAAGCCACCAACCATAGCAGCTAAGTGAATAACATGTGTAGGCTTGTGCTTTTCAAACAATTTCTCTGTACTCTTTTTATCACTGAAAATAAAATACGTTTTATTTGTACTCCAACTAAATAATCTATTATAACAATTGATATATAAATTACCATAAGTCCGCATCTTTAGAGCCAACAAATATCCATTTCTCATTTTCATTTTTATTTGATTCAATGACATTTTGGATGGCTCTACCAACTAATCCAGTTCCACCCGTTACAAGTATAATTTTTCCACCTTCAGACATATTTCATGAAATCTGTATAAAAATTCAAAGTTTTTAATTCAAGATTTCCTTATTTTTTATAGATTTAATGATATTGAAAATTTTTTTAAATAAAATACATATCACATTAAATAATAAAAGACAAATATAACATGATGCCAGCATATGGTTGTTAGTCAAGTAAAAAATTTTGAATTTTTTTATTTTTTAGATCATTAACATTTGAACATTGCACTTTGGTAGCAATGACAATTAATAACTTTCACATAGACACAAACACTATATTAATATCAAATAAAATAAAACATTTACAATAATTATATCCAAAATTGATGAAATTAGAGGTTCGAATTTGACTACAAGATAACATTTATTTTACCACCTGTCATAGAAATCCACTATCTTATATTACACACGAAATATATCATTAATCAATGACAGAATAGACCTGACATACAGTGATTTTTCATGCCCACGTTTTAGGATCACATGCAACCTTACCGATGCATTTTGAGTTTTCTATGAAACTAAAGTTTTCTATGAAATTACAAAGAATATGGAACAGAATATTTTACAATAGCAAAAATTAAGAAAAATTAGAGAAATTAAATGTTATTAGAATAAGTACTTTAATATATTGAACAGAATCAGTAAATCTTTATGTATATATTTTATAAATCAAATGAATCTTAGGTCTTAGAAAGATCTTAGGAAGCTTAGGATCTAAAAGCAAAAATACAGCTGCAAAAGTTCATAAATTAATCTTCTTAGATTTTTTGTAAATGAAAATTTAGTTCAATTCTAAAATGCTAGTGCCGAGTAGCAGTGAGAAAGTGCTAGAACTAAATTTTTTGCCATGTTCATTGCATATTTTTTCATATTTTACTTAACCTATAAAATTTATAAATAAAGATTTGAAATTTCTAATAGATCGATGCAGTCAGTTAATTGATATGGAATGCAATAGTGTACGATGAAGCACTTATGTTATTTGACAAAAAAGGAACACATTAATGTGCGACAAAGACAGACATATCATGTATCGCCATCTACTCCTCTTGGTTTTTATAGGAACTAAAAGGTTAAAAAGGAAAAATCTGGTAGATGGCAGCATCTATCTCATAGATAAGGAAAGCAATAATATATAACAAGGACAGACTAATGCAATGTGATAGACAAGGAACACAATACTGTGCAATAAAGATAGCAATAAATTTTAGTTCTACTCTCATCGCGTAGCGATGATAGTATTTCAGCTTCCATGAAACGACTAAATTTTATTTATACCTAAATAAAACTAATTAATAATTTATTATGAAACTAATTTATATTGTTGTCCTTGTCGCAACTATCACTCTCTTTGTTTACGGCGTGAATAAGTCTGTCCGTGTCTCATGCTGTTGCCCTCCTTATCTACCGCACAGATATGTCTGTCCTTGTCCCACGCTATCACCATCCTTGTCTAATGACGCTAGACAAGGAAAGCAACAGTATGCGACAAGGACAATATAAATTAGTTTCGGCACCTATCCTAACGGTGATCCACACGGTGCATGCTTAACTAAGGGAGGGGATTACATTAATTTTCCATTATTGTTTCTCAATCACGTAGAGATATAATTAGGTTCGATTTTGGCAGTGTGATTTATTTTATATTTCATAATTATTTTAATACAAAATATTTACAACTGTTTGAAAGATGGTGACTATTAATCAAGGCTGATGGCAGTGTTTGTACCCGATACTTTTAATAATCTATCAGAACTCTTTGATAAACGTATTCTTTCCTCTGGTTTTAAAATTTCGGCTATTATTTTCTCATCGCTTCGTCGTTCTGATTTGCGCAAAAGCTCTTGCGATTTATTGCATTGTTGAGTTGCACAGGAATCACCTCCCGTCTCCTCGGCAACAGCATCTAGCTGCGCTACCTGAATTTCAGGAAAAGTAAGTCTTCCATTCACCTTACTTTCTGAAGGCACATGGGAGTCGGATTCAAGTGCCGCAGAAATGGGAGATCGCAAAGATTTCTCATCATTGCCATCGTTTAATTTTAGAACATCAGCTGCTTCTACATAAAGCTGTATTGGGATGTTAAAGTTAGAAACTTCTTTTGCACATCGTAATTATAATTTTTTTTGTAATAACTTACTGCTTCGAATGTAGAATCTAGAAATAATTCTTGTAAGAATCGACGTGCTGGCATTCTATATGTATTACTACCTAAACGAACAGCTACATCCGAAAATAAACAAATGTCCTGTAACGTAAAACACATGTATAAATAACAAATTAAATATATTGATTTTTATTCTTGAAACTATATTCATATATATATATATATATATATATATACATATATACATACCTGAAACTTTTCTGGATGTAATTGTCTTAATCTAAGTAAGGTTTGTCGACTATTACGATACCATACAGGGTTTGCCAACCGCTGTGCATGCCTAAGTATTTTCCTATCAAAATAATACAAGCATTAAAATTAATGTAACAATGATTTACTAAATCAACATTATGTATTTGTAATAAACCGTTTTATATTACTTTACAATTAATTAATTAATATTACCTCTGCAACTTTAAGTCTTTTTCTGGAATCATATCTTTGCTGCTACTTTTACCGTGAGAACATACTAAACATATACGATAATGTTCTGCGTCTACGTCACATTCTGAACAAGATTCCTCATCTACTTCGGTCGTTTCTACATCAGATTTAGGTGCATCATCCAGCACTATAGCTGGAACCGACAATTGCGGTGATTCCGGAAAAATAGTTATAAGTCTCTTTGGAAGGGCAATACCCATATAAAATAAATTGTCATTATTATCGTCGGGAGGTGGAGGTGTTGGAGTGAGTACTTGTTCCGCAATCCAATTACGAGATGAATCAAATTCAGATAAACTTTGTAATGAAAGTCGACCGTCTAAACTATACATCTACAATGGAATAAATGAATTAAATGTTCTATGAAACAGAAGATCAATTTATAAATATTCTTGCCTCTAAGCTACTTTGGGAATAACTCGGTCTCCGATGACGTTGTAAACTACGAAGTCTTGCATATCCCTCAGCATCTTGTTGGCTTAATCTTTGAATACTTGAAACAGGACTTGGTGTTTCTCCTCTTTCTCTGTAAAAATGTACAATAATAAAGAATGCTTTTAACTGATACGAAATTTAAACATCATCCTTACGGTAGAGCATAACGTCTGGCCTCAAGATCCGTAGCTGCGCTTTCCGATCGATTTCTGGTTCTTCGAGCAACTGGTTCAGGTAATTCTGGTTTGCCATCGCTAAGACTCCGATGATGTCGTTGTATAGGAATCGGACTTGGCGCTGGATATCTATTCGTAGGAGGAACGACTGGCCAGTGATCTCCACGTCTGTGTCTAACACATGGCCAGTCAAAAGACGATAATGCATCTGCACCTGCACGGGTAGTAGCAATGAGACTAAGGGCATACATAGCTGTTGCTCGTATTACATAATATGAACACGTTTCTGCTATGGAAGTTAACAATTCTATGACTCCTGCATGATTTAATTGCTCTACTCCTGCTGTTGACGTTCCCATGTGGCCGAGCGTCCATAGCGCAGATTTTACTTTTAAAATTCTTTTACTTAAGTTCGTTTGATCGTCTCGAGATTCAGGCTCCAACTTCCAACTCCTTTCTAGAGTAGTTCGTCTAGAATCGTCTAGACTTGTTTTTCGTCGTATATCTATCAGAGAGTCAACTTTTTGCGGATAACTTGTATCCACACCTTCCATGATTTCAGAATCCATTATTGTCTCTAATCTATTAGATTCTACAGTTTCATCTGTACCAGATTCTTCAGACATAGCACAAGTATCATCAATCACAGAACGATTAGTTTTAGTACATCTTGAGTTTGATTCTGAATCTCTGCTACCGAATTCTAATCTAAATCTTTGAAGAACACGGATAAAACGTTGTATTACATTTCGACGTAACAACAGCTGCATGCCAAGATCATGTTGCACCAATTGACCTATTAAATGTGGTAGAATAAAAATATTTTGTGGTGTCATAGGAACGTTACTTGTTCTTCTATGATAACCTCCTGTTTCATTTCTTTGACGTCGAGTCAGAGAATCATGTATTTCTCCCTCTATTAAACCAACATATCTCTCTGCAAAACCTTCTGGACTGATCCATTTTTCCAATTCTTCCGCGGGAGACGAAAGTGTTGTGAAACCTTGGGGGAGAGAATATAGTCGAATTTTCAGCAAGTATCCTTTATCACCTAATTCTTCCAACCATTTATCCCAATCCCGAGATTGTCCACCTTGTTGCAATAAAGCGTCTAAATATTCTGGTTCTTCGCAAGCTTCATGTAATGCCTCTAATGCAGTTAGTGCTACGATTTTATTGAAATCTGACAACCGTTCTGACAATAATGTTATTGCCCAACGATAGGCATCGGCCATTCTGGCTCTGAGTATCAATCGGAGGAACTGTGTCGCATATAGACGTGTACTGTCTAACGTTGCTTCTGTAATAATCTTAGTCAATACTTTTCTATTAGGTCCATCTCTAGAATAATCTAAACTTGATATTATAAGTTTAACATAACAGTCGTGATTAGTAGCTAAAGCCAAGTCTTGTAATTTTCCTAATAAGTGAAAATCCTTTAAAATCCTAGTCCCTTTTGCTGAATGACTCAACTGTCCAAGGAATAAAAAATATTTTTGACAACAAGTAGTAGACATATGACGAGGCGAAAATAAACATTCATGAGCAGATTGAGCTGTTCGGATACTGGAGATTTGCTCATCGACATCTTCAATTAACTCATATAATAATTTTGTACTCTCAGGTTCAGGAATTTCCAATAAACAATTCAACAAATCACAACCAGCTAATGTTGCGTCCCGTGCTAAATTGGCATTTGTTGCTAACTCCACCCTACTGTAACCATTGGAACATGGTTTAAAATAACGCACAAGCCTTTTCATAAATAATCTATGATCAGAATCATGGAGTATTCGTGAAGTATCTTCCCGTGAGCGTAATATAGATCGTACTACCGGCCAATTCCAAGCAAGAGCATCTTTAGAACTGAGTACTTGAGCATCTTTTAAAAGAGGTGTAGTCGGTGATTCTCGTCGTAACCAATGTCTGCTGGATGTTCGTTTACGCCTAGGTAACATCGGCCTTAACCAAGTACCAGCTTGTAAAATTTTATCAAGAAATAGACTTGCTGGTGCCGGTCTCCGTCGCATCATAGTATGCATTCGTTCCAAAATTGCAACAGCTGCTAAAGCTTGATGCTTTCCAGCACTTGCATGCTCCAATAAATTTGGTAAAGGAGGCGTAAGATCACATACTTCTGAAGGTAAAAGAGAATGTGCAAGATGCAGCAATGCACCTAGTAAAACGGCTGCACGTACAGAGATAAAAGTGTCGGTAGAAACAATAGTCTCTGCTAGGGCACGATGTAGACCACATTCCAACGAAGCATAAACCAATAATGCTAAATGTATTTCTGTAATATTTGGACAACGTGATGATAAGGATGGTAAAATATATTTTCCTTCAGCTGCAACAAAACCTTCTGACAATTTCCAAGAATCACGAGCTCTACTAGGATCTACTGCTGCTAGAGCAACATCAGGTTCATCTGTCCAAGTAGGCAATGGTAAATCCAACAACTCATAAAGTAATTCTAAAACAGCACCTCTTACTTCAAGTTTTTCAACATATAATACATCTGCTATAGCTTTTAATCCTGAATTATCATCAGGTCGACAAAAATGTAAAACTCCAGAATAAGATCTTAATATACTTAGTAGTGCTAACTTGCTTGCTGCAAATCTTTCTCGTTCTTCTTTTGTTCTATCTATACTTGCAGAATGAAGCTCACAGTAGGGAGCTGCAAAACAGAGAAGAGAAATACTACTCCTTGTATCAGGAGTATTTAATAATTTTAGTAAAACTCCTACAACAGATTCAATTATAGCAGGACTCTGTCCAGTCATGGCAGCTCTTGCAAGGGCACTAATTCCTCCACAACTGATTAATAAATTTGAATTTAAAACACCCAATTCACAAAGAGTTGCTAAAAATGCTCGAAATGCTCCATCTTTTTCTTCAACTCCTCCATTTGTTAAGCTTATTAAAGATCTTGCTAAAATAGGACTAAAATGTTTTGGAGCTAATACTAAAATTCTTCTAACAAGTCTAAGAGCCTGCATTCTCTCCATTTCATTTCGTAAATTAACATCCATACTTCTAGCAACAAAGTATGGATACTGTAATTTATTAATTGCAATAACATCTTGTTCCTTTTTGAGCATGTATCGTATAGCTCGTAATGCAGCTGCACGAACTTGTGTTGCTTCATGTACAAGTCCCACCCGTAAACTATAAAATAAATGTTACAATTAACACGTATACAAACATATTACATAAGATAATACATTTATTCTAACAAGGAATTTTTAAATTCTTACCAACAAAATACATCATTAATGGGATATCCATAGTCTGGTGAATCATTTTCACTAATTAATTTAACAATGGCATTAAGATAGGCTAATTTTTTTATACTTGGAACATTCTCACGTTGACAAAGATTGGTCAAAACTTCTTTCACATTTTCTTTCAATCCTGTAAAACAAATTTTTAATTAGCCAAATTAGAATAAACATCTTCATATTACGTACTACGATTTAATTACTGCTATATTGAAAGGCAGATTAATTTTAACTTTCATTAAATCAGATCTTTAATTGAATTCATTATCTTTTTTTTCTTTTTGTTAAGTTGCTTTTAGTACTTAGCAAAGAAGAAATCTATCACTTCACAAGATGCAAATGAAAGATAAACATGCATATATAATCACACGAAATAGCTATGTTATCTTTACAAAGTATGATGAATACAAAGTTATAGGTTACAGGTTAGGTTACTAACCTCTTGACAGATCAAGTTGCACGCAGCTGTCTTCACTCTCTTGACGGCCTATAAAAAGAATATATGAATAGGAAACGACGTAGTTTTAAAATAAAGAAATTGACAGTCAATGTTAAGCGTACTTCGATGAGATCTGCTCGTACGAAGACTCCTGCCCCAGATCATCCAACTAGAAATTGCCATTTCTTTACCGGCTGCTACCCACGATCACAATCAACACTTTTTGTCCGATTGTTACTACAAGTCTTTTGCATGATATATGTCATTCTCACTGTTAACCCAAAGCCCGAAGCACTATAAATGCACTACTGATAAATCAAGTGTAACACGAGTCAAGTGTTACATGAGAACGTTGCACTGAATATACCGCACTCTTCGGGAAAATTGCAAGTACCTGAAAAAGTTACGAGAGTCACGATAGACATGCAATTATCAAGAAAATGTGCTTTCTTTTTATAATTTTCCTTTGGATCGTAGGAAACGCGTACGTTCCGTACTATTTTCTTTTTCAAACAATGAGTACAAGCTCTGTATATTAGATGCTTTATTTCTGAAATCGTAATATATTTCCTGTTGTACGACGGTATAAGCAAAATACGCTGTATGACATGCTTGACTGGTCTAGACTAGTCACCGTTCATAAGATTCAATTCTGAAACAATAATGTTCTGTATCTTATAGGTCACTTTATATAGTTAATTCGATATAAAGCTTGTTATATTCTATTAATTGTATAATATTCATACAAATATTGACAGCAAAAATATGTAAATGGGTATGATTTTATTAAAATGCAAAATATTTGTTTAATTATTGTAAAAAATTTTAACACAGAAAAATAAAAAAAGTTACAAAAAATTTATTATGGCATAAGAAGTAATAATAGAATTGATGTTCTGAACATAAACTATAAACTAATAGTTATTATTTTGTTAGAATTACAAATTATTTTTATTTAATAATCACGTTTAGGCGCAAACGTCATTTTTTAATTTTTGTAGATGGACGCACTGCAGTTGCGAATTAGCTTTCAACGTTGAATAGTCGAGGAAAGGAAACATTTATTAGAATTTTAGAAAAATGGCATACATGATGGATAATTTAGTTCAGCCTAATATAAGTTCAGTTTCCAGTAATTTAGGTCCAGATTGGCTTTCTTCTGAACAAAGTACAGGAGTAAGTGTCAATAAATCCTGATATTAATTTTGTTTTGAGGTTAGAATGACAATGCAAACTTGTTAGACTTATTCACTGTTTAATGGAAGTTCAAAATAAAATTAACTTGTTTTGTTATATTTATATTATATCTGCATATAATTGTAATTTTATGTTAATATCTATAATTTTAATAGTTCTTTCATACACAATGTAAATTTTATCTTCACAGCAAGACAATTTTTATCATGTTTTATTTTTACAAATAAATCTATTAATTTTTAAAAAATCATTTTATTAAATAGACATCAATTATGGCTTGTGAATTTGATGGAGGAGTAGTAATTGGAGCAGATTCTAGAGCCACTACTGGGTATGATATATGTTTGAAATTATTTGTCATTAATATAATAATAATTACACAATTAATTTTATGATTAATTCATTCTAGGGCTTATATTTCCAATCGTTTTGCTGATAAATTGACTAAAATCACTGATTACATTTATTGTTGTCGTTCTGGTTCTGCAGCAGATACCCAAGCTATTTCAGATATAGTTGCTTATCATTTGAGTCTGCACAAGTAAATAGATTTGTCTATGAATGTATATATTTAGAAATGTTACATTATAAAAAACATATATGTTAAACATATATGTTGTAAAAACATATATATGTTTTATTTTTATAGAATGGAGCTGGGCATGGAGCCGTTAGTAGAAACAGCAGCAAATGTGTTTCGTGAATTATGTTACAATTACAGAGATTCTTTGATGGCAGGAATCTTAGTGGCAGGATGGGATAGTCGTAAAGGAGGTCAAGTTTATAGTATTCCTCTAGGTGGTATGTGCGTAAGACAACCAATTTCCATTGGAGGATCTGGTTCAACCTATGTATATGGTTACATGGATGCACAGTACAAACCAAACATGTCAAAGGATGAATGTGTTAAACTTGTTGAAAACAGTAAATAGTTAACAATTTTTTATTAATACAACATAATTATGAAATGGTTTAATGTTAATAATACTTTCTTATTTGCATAGCATTGGCATTGGCAATGTCTCGCGATGGTAGTAGCGGTGGTGTTATTCGAATTGGCGTTATTACGGAAAAAGGTACTGAAAGAAAAGTTATATTGGGCAATGAATTGCCGCAATTCTACGAAGGGTGAATGTTGTAAACACTAAATTTATAAACGGAATACTTACTCCAGCTTTACTCTATTTTTTAAAATTCTGTATCAACAACATCTTATTTCCTAATTAAATTAATATAAAAAAAATCTATCTTCTATTTCTTCTACAAGTATAATTCACCCCAAATGTGAAAGCATGATATGCTTTGTATATGTACATGTTTTAAATAGATTGCCAACAAGTATTATATGAACGCTTATAGTAGTTTTGAATAGCTACTAATAAATATTTCTTTGACACCTGAAAATTATCTAGGAACTTGGTTGAAACGCGACCGTCAAATGTGATCAAACACATCTATACGACTACTACCATATTTAGGTCGTATTATCCACTTACGATTCACTCTGGCATATACCCGGTCGTTTTAACTTCGTACTTAATGTCCATTGTCGATTTAATGAGAAAATTGTCACAATGGCACAATCGTGATGTGTGCAATCGTATCGAGCCGCTTCGAGCTTCTTTCAGATGAACTGTCACGCTAGTTGTGACCGGTCTTCCGTGATATCCATTACAACCTTCCACGCCATGCATTAACTAACGTGTCATAAATTTGAAATAATTTATCGTTCAATTTAATGTGAATGGAATTACATTTTTTGTTTGACTGTTACATCACGCATGTAAAACATTAACATTTTCTGCAATTTTTATTGTTACATAAATTTCAAATTGCTGTTTGCAAATGTATCAGACTCGCAATAACAGAAAGTCGCAATTCTTTTTAATAAATTAGTTTTAATGGATTGAAAAACAATCAAGTACAAAAATTAAGGTAAGCGCTGTTTTCAAATAAAAATACAATTCTCTCTATTTTTGTACTTTTTTCTTCATTCAACAGATAACAATTTATAATCAATGTTATAACGTTTTTACTAATTTATCTTTGAGGAAAACTCTTATTTTTATCTATTTCTCGTATTTAAAATTTCGTAATCAAAAAAAAGTTATTGATTCTCGAAAGGATTTATCTTTTAATTCAAAACGCCTGAAGGCGTTGGAACAATCACAAAATTCCATTTTGCAACAAAATGACCGCGGAGAGTAGCATGGAGGACCGTCAACCAAATTGGTCGCAGGACATGCCAACGGTACAAGAAGTCGGTGAAATGATGCGAAGTTTTGGTATATGGGATTACACAGTCTTCGCGTTCATGTTGGCTACTTGCGGTTTCGTTGGCATTTACTTCGGATTTGTTAAAAAATCGTCAGGAGAAGATGAGTACCTTGTAGGTGGTAGAAACATGAAGACGTTCCCTGTTAGTTTGAGTCTTATAGCCAGCTTCATATCGGGTAGGGTTACACGTAATTCTAAATATCCATTTGTACTAACGGCTCTTATTTTTATTATTGTTTCAATGTTATTAAATTGTAATAACAATAATAGGTATTTCATTATTGGGCACACCGACGGAAGTTTACGTACACGGTATTAGTTACCTTTATATCGGTTTCGGAGTAATCATTGTCGGCTTTGTAACGTCAGGGATCTATTTACCGATTTTTCATGAACTCAGGCTTACAAGTACCTACGAATATCTTGAAAGACGGTTCGACAGGAAGATTAGAACATTAGGATCAGTGCTCTTCTTGATCGGCGTCGTGAGTTATTTCAAGTTATTAAATTTTATTTAATTTCGTTCATTTTTATAAGAAACTTTTTATAAGAAAAAAATACCTCATTCTTTTAGATGACATGGCTTCCTATTGTTATTTACGTACCAGCGTTAGCTTTTAATCAAGGTATCGAACGCACAGCTAATAAGTTTGAATAAAATTAGTCGTATAAAATTAACGTTAATAAACAAAATAACGTATTTACAGTTACGGGAGTGAACGTACATGTAGTTACTCCGTTCGTGTGTATTGTGTGTATTTTTTACACTTGTGTGGTAAGATATATATAATTCGTAGATACGAAAACTATTAACTCTTAACAAGATATAAAACAATTCACCGTTTACTAGGGTGGTTTACGAGCAGTAGTATGGACCGATTTTATACAAACTTTTGTAATGTTTGGTTCTATGATATTAATCGTCGTTAAGGGAACATCCGACGTAGGTGGATTTTCGTTAGTAATAAGAAGAAATCTGGAATCTGGAAGACTCGAATTGCCCACGTGAGTATTATAATATCATTATTTGAAATGAAATAATGATTATAAAGCACAACAATCGTCAATTTTTGAATAGGACAGATTGGAGTCCTCTTACGAGGCATACAATATGGTCCCTCGTTGTTGGCGGTTTCTTTCATTGGTTGCAAATATCTGTTATCAATCAAAACATGATACAAAGATATCTTGCATTGCCCACATTAAAATCAGTTAGGAGGTACATCCATTATTTTAAATCTTTTCACATTTGTGAAATTTCAAAATAAATCATTAAGTAATCTGAAGCATGAAATGGGACACATTTCAGAGCGCTTTGGTCTTTTATAGTTGGAGTCTTGATTTTAATAGGAATATGCGGATACGCGGGAATGTTAATATATGCCTGGTACCATGTATGTGATCCACTTACAACAAAGGTAATGATTCAACTTCCCTGATAGTCTAATTCCACGATATATCGTGAACTGGAAGTAATAGAAAGATTTCATTTCCAACATATATCACTCAATATATCTGACATTTCATACTTTACGTCCTGCAAATATTTTACAATTTTTTACCATTAATTTTTATTGTATATTCTATATTTTTAATTTAATAAACTGATATTAAAAAAAAAATTGTTTTCCCATGTAGTTAGCAGGTGCGAAGGATCAATTGTTACCATTACTTGTTATGAATATATTAAACGAATTTCCGGGTCTTCCGGGTCTCTTTGTTGCTGGAGTATTTAGCGCAGCATTGAGGTAATATTTTTATCTTTACATTTACGAAAAATCAAGATTCAACTGCTCTCGTATTTTAGTTCTTTATCTACTGGTTTGAATTCCATGGCTGCGGTCGTGTTAGAAGATTTTGTCAAACCCTTTAGAAAAACACCCCTTTCCCCGAAAGCTGCGGATATTATATTAAAGCTCACGGTAGTTGTTCTTGGAGTAATCTGTGTGGCACTTGTATTTGTCGTTGAAAAAACAGGATCCCACGTATTGCAGGTATAATGTGTAAGAATTTAATTTAAAAACTTCCATTCGAAACAAAATCTATTTTAGTTATCTACAAACTTGGCCTCCATAACTAGTGGACCGTCTCTTGGAATTTTTAGCATGGGTGTTTTATTGCCCTGGGTAAATGCGAAGGTGAATGCTAAAATTCAATGTAAAAATGATAAAATGATAAAAGAATATATAATACGATACGATATCATGTTTCTGTAAAAAATAGGGTGCCTTAATAGGTGGTCTCTCTGGTTTGGGTTTTATGGGCTGGATTAGTCTTTCAGCGGAAGCAGCGATCGCTAGCGGAAGGATAAAGTGAGGATAAAAAGACAAATCGCTTTAAAATATTCGTGACTTTTTCCTAATATTGCCGAATGTAAAATGTTTCGATAGATTTGACGAGAAACCAGTCAGTACAGAAGGATGTTACTATTCGTTTCCTCAAGTAGAAAACTTAATGCTGCTTGAGCCACCAGACACGATTTTAGATGGTGACGAATTTCTTCCGTAATTATCAAATTTTTAACAGAAAACAATTTATGTTTATGAAAACAAAAATTATACTTATCTGTCACTAATTTTATTGATATTTTTAGAGAACCTCTAGCGTTGTATCGTCTCAGTTATCTTTGGTACACTGTTACTGGTGCATTAGTGACGATGACTATTGGCCTCGTTGTCAGCTTGATCTCGTCCGAAAATGTTGAAAAATTGGATCCAATGTTACTGGCACCTTTTATAAGAAAACTGTTAAAAACATCCAACAAAGAGTCTCAGCAGGAGGCAAGCAATAATTAGTGACCATTTTTCTTTGATAAATGTGTCTTCTGCAAAAAAGTTTTTGCAGAATCGGTTTTTTTAACATTTGATATCATGTATACTTTATTTCTTATAGGTTGGAAATTTAGAAATACACAGTTTGGAAATACATAGAACGCAAGGAGGAGAACGCAACTAAAAGAGTATTACATTAGTATGACCTTGACTTGATGGTTATGATCCATGTTGATCGAATCAGGGGTCGGCAAACTGTATGAGATGAAGTGTTTGGTTGACAGGCTGAAATATCAAATTAAGAGGATTGAGGACTAAAATAAGTTAGATCAATGGAGAAAATGACTTGAGTTAGAGTTTGGATGAGTTAAAATGCCGAGACAAGAGAGATGGACTTATTCATATAATTCTTAGTGACACGAAAGTGCTAAAAGTCATTTAAAACTGGAGATGAATAAAACTTCAATACATTTTTTATATCTATTTAGAGTTATAGTATATTTCATACGTATATTTTAACATGTACAAAGATAGTGTATACATTAGTAATCTAATATTATACTAGCGATATTTTTAATGAAATTTTTCACTGTAAAATATATAACATTCAGGATGTATAAAACAAACTTCTTGAAAACGCCTTTTCTTCCCACTTTCATTGTACATAAAAAGCTGAATGAAAATATAATGTTTGTATAATGAGAAAATTACATTTAAAGATATTTAAAAAAATTACGAGTATAAAAAATTATTGTGAAATAATAAATTATTAAATTTGTATTTTATTTATTAAATGCAAATGATATATTAAAATTATAATTTTTACTTTACTTTTTACTTTTTTATATAATTATCATAATTATCATTAATTCAAACACATATTCACACAAAATAAAATAAAAATCCCAAAATATTTTTCTTACATACGTAGTTGCTCATTTAGTTCTACAATGAATAAAACTCAACAATAATGCACTCTTTTAAAAGTAAATGTATTACTTTTATTTGAAAGAAATGCAACGGTGTATTTTTTGTAGACATTACAATGTCCAGTATATTGCTGTTACCATTATTATGTTTTTACAATCCAGATATCATTAACAAATTTTGAGGATTAATTTTATTGAAGTATAAAAACATTTGACTCCTGCAGTTTGGATTTATTTAAAATTGAGCATCAGATTACATAGATAGAGGAAATTTATACAGATCGATCGTATCTTTTTTCATTTATATGTATAAAATTGTACAAGAAAAATATTCAGACACGATGTTCTAATGTTTTGTACTTTATGGAGGATGACAAACTGCACGAGAATCAATCGTTTCTATAAATCCCAAAATATAATGTGATACAAACATATTTTGTGTAATAATATTTATAGATTATAATAGATTGCAGACTTTTACGCAAATTCATATTTTTGAAAATATGATTAAAAAGAGGTAGAACCTCGTAAAAAAATTGTCTCACGTATCAAACATTATTTATTTATTTATTTTACGTGCTATCTTGCACTTTAAAATTTCTTATAAATGCATAAAAATCAGCAGTCTATTTATCAATAACGTATCAAATGTTTTTTAGCATTGACATTGTGTTTGTTTGATACCCATAGGTATGACTCGTCGTCGCTGTTGTAAAAAATATTCGTTACGTGATTCAACATACAATTAAATATTAACTCACACAAAATAAGTAATGTACAAATTATTTAAAAATAATATAAAAACAGCAGAGCACCATTTATTTTGTTTTAAATCAGATAGATTCAAATGAAATATTACACGAGGCATCAGCTATTCTATTACTCTCTAATTTTCTTAAATCTGTTATTATTATTATTATTATTATTATCATTATTATTATAATACTGTAAGGAAAAGATAAACGTCGCAAGAAGCAAACTTTCAAGCTATCTCTTATTATCTGTCGTTATTCGCATCTATATTATTTCTTAAAGATTTTTACACTTGATGCACTAATAAAAACAGCTATATCTTAAACACGGTGATAGTATACAAACTAGAGAATGACAAACGTAAAAGCTGTTCATTAGACACATTTAACGTGAATAAACTGTTATTATTGCACAATCGTAATGTTTCCTTTTCGTAATCGTTAAGATATTGTTTTAAATATAAATGCAAGAAAGAAACTCCAGAGAATATACTCTAAATAAAATAAATAAATATATAGTCATATGTATATGCATGTAACTATTCATTCAAAGAAATCAAATTTTTGTGCTGGCGTATCGTTATAGGAAACGATGAACGAAATTCGTTAGACTGAATTTCTCGAAGTCAAAAGCATCGACATTACTATTCAAATTTATTCGCTCAAAATTTGCTATGACATTTTTATTTTTGATGGTAACAATGAGTTTTTAAAGTATCGTATTATTTAAAAACTCGATCGAATTATATTTCAAAAAAAGATTAATGTGCAATCAAAAAATTGATCTAGTAGTATCGATGCCTTTGTCTTTTTCTTTGAGGTATAGTTGTCATTATAAAACAATGTCGCCCGAATAGTCTTTTCCAGGACTAATATTGTTTGATTTCTATATGAATTCCTTTCAGCATAATTCTTCTATTTTATACAATTTGGACTAGATTTACGATCTTCTGGATAAGTAAGGTTTAATGTTTCATTTCTTTTTTCTTCTTACATTTGCAAACTGGCCACATCGTTTAATTGAAAATGTTATGAATCACTGGTATACAAAATATTTCTTCTACTTTTCAATTACACAATACAGTGGACATATCAATTATTATATTATCTATACAAATAGACAGTATATAAAATATTCTTCGATCATACAAACGTTAGAGTGAAGATTTCAAGATGATATCTTCAATATTGAAAAAAAACATATGAGAATAATTTTTTCAGTTCCGTATCATGAAACAGTAATATTATTTTTTGACAATAATATGAGGAATATACAAATACAGATAATTAATATTAAATGAGAATTCTTACGGTCATGGAACAAGTATAAAAATTATTGTTAGAATTAGAAGTATAAACGAATATAAAAATCAGTATAATTTTATAGAACAAATCTGAAATGATTACACCTGCTGAGAAATATTATGGCTTACTTTTATAAAATTCTAAAATATATCTGATCGAACTCTTTAAGTTACTAGCTATACAATGAATTTTATTTTTGGATTATATTTTTATTCATTTTACGCGAATGGAAATATATTCATGTTGAGGTAGCAAATCCGATATTGTGTGTTCAAAAACGAATGACCTCAATACTTGGTCCCATTAGAAATCATAATTTTCACTATATAAATTACATAACAATTCCAAATTAAATATATTTTAAATATTAACACTAAAACTATCGACGATTAAAGTATAAAATTTCCATCAGAGAGACATTAAAGTAACAAAATAGAAAAACTTTACAATACAATGGAATACGCAAGCTTTCATTTATATATTTTACGAAACATCATTTAGATCTCTAAAAACATACTATTTTACATCCAGAAAGTTTCTAATAAAAATTATAAATTGCTCGATTTTACCGTTTCGGTAGTTCTAGTGTTAATGAAATATAATTCAATACTGTTAAAAATAAAGTAAATAAAAATAATAGTGAATGTAAGATATTAGAAAAATAATCTTCCTTAAAAAATTCATCTATTTAAATCTACTTAAAATACCTATCGTACAGAATCTCATTATGAGGAATTGATATGAATGAGAAACCGTTATTTATCAAACAGCTATACATAGCAAAGATTTAACGTATTAACCTAATTTTTTAGCTTCGTTACTGATAAAATTATATATATTGCATTTATATATATATATATAATTTTATTAATAACAAATATCAATTCCTCCCAGTTTCATCTTTCATCAACTACTTTAATTATATTAAATTTATATCAAATGTTGTGCAGGCAACAGACTTTCCAACGGATTTTTCATTTTTCTAACAGTGAAAAATAATTAACTATCCTGTACATAAACAAAAAAAAAAAAACAAATCGAATATAGTTCAATTTGATTAAAGACAATCACGTGGACGTCAATGTCTGCCCGATAACAGGAACCTCGTAGGTACACAGGAGCGTTTCCTATCCTTGAGACAGGAATACATATATCTAAAAATTATCACCGACATAATGGGCATGTAAAAATACCATCATTAGAGAGATAATAAAATATCGGTAAGTTTCGTTCGAAAGAAAACAAGAATCTTACCGAGTTACTAACTTTTTAAGCAAAATAATTTTAGTTTCTTATTTTTTAGATATTACATATCTAAATGTATGAATTGACATTATGTTTGGATATAAGGGAATTTATTTGAGGCAGTTAAAATATTATAAACAAAACCATTATTCTTAAATCGATCAATAAAATTAATATCTCAACCTTAAATATTTCAAAAGCTAATTGCGTTTAATGAGAATAATTATAAAAATAATATATGCATATCATAAGAAAAAAATAAACGTATTTTTGTAAATAGTTAAAGATATATAAAGATAATTAATTATAAATTAAAATATATGTAGATATGAATAATATAAAGAATTTTATCTGCCTCAAACTATAAATGTAATAAAATAGAATAATCTAAATGACATTGGAATTAAACACACAACGGCCAATTGTAACGTAAGTACTAGAACCAAATTCGAAGCATGGTATTGCAAACGAACATTTCGAATCTGAAAACAGTGTTTAGTTACAAGTTGGTCGTCACAAGGTTTTTCCTAGAACTGCTGACAAGGTACGGTTTGAGGTGATAGCGTCGGTGGCAATGGTGCATTTTCTTCATGAATCATTACAAGTTTACTATACTTCACCATTCTTCTCCTATGTTTTTGCTGTAAACAAGATCTTACCTATCAATTTCTCAATGATTTAATATTTAAAAGGCACAAATTGTATGACATTAATTATCCTAATGACAATTAGTTTGCTGTGAAAATCTCATATATTTGATTACGAAATATCGTCAAAAAATGATAAAATATAGACTGTGATAAAGATGCTATTAAGGTCAATAAAGAAATATTATTCTCATCTTTTCTTTTTTTATAAAATATTTTACAACTGCTAGTATTCTATCGAATTGTAACATTTAACATAAGGTCTTAAAACTATATTTTACCTGTGACATTGTACCAGCTGTCCAGCTTCCACTACTACTTCCACTGTCACTGCCACTAGAAGTGATTCCATCTTCGAGAACAAGTTTTGTTTCGAACCCCTCGACTTCTAAGTCCAAATAAAGCTGACTCAATTGATCGTTTACCAAAAGAGGTTGATTGAAATTTTTTAAGGCATCCATATCAGCTTGAAGTACTTCGTTCAGAGTCTTGGGGTGTATTTGATACTCATATATCAATTCTGGAGTTAACTGAACACCTTCGAGCCATGGTGGTTCTTTTCTTCGTTTACCGTAATGTTGTTTCATACTTTCCTATAGATAAATATTTCATATTTTTCTATAAATATAATATCTTTTTCTTTATTAAAAAAAATTTAACGTTATTTATAACTTTGTTATAATTGAACCTTTTTAAATAACAAACAAAGATATTATTTACCTCTGGTAGATATTCGATTGGTTTTTGGTCCGGATTGCAACTACTATCGCTACTCTTATATAAGAAACTACTGTAAAAGCTTGATGAACTCGATTCGTCTATGGTGTAGTCGTTCTGTCTGTGGATCTTTTGATTCATAGGCGTTGGTGCATCCACTAAGCTCGAGCAACCTCCATCATTGCTCACACAGGAGAATAATTCACCGGGTGACAGTACCTAATTATTATTTAACATTTAATATACCCACAAATCAAATTGAGAAGGAGGGAGAATGAAAATGTCATTTTACTTTTTTAGAAGATTCTGACATAGCCATGATGCTGCCCGGTTCAGCTTTTACACTTGTCGCTTGACTCGCCGGACGTTTTCGATCGGAGCATTTGTTCACTATAGACTGATTATTTTCACGCGTCACTGATGTTTGTTCAGGAATCAAAAAAGGTCTGTACATCATGCCCGTTGACGAGGCACCTATTACTGGAGGATAAATGACACCGGCCATCGTTGTCGTCATATATGAAACTGGCACAAACACTGGAAATTAGTTTCGATGTTTCAATTTTTAATTATTGCCTAGAAATATTCTCTTGAAAGCTCATTTATTCAAATAAATACGTACTGTAAGGATTTGGTTGCGGGGGTTGCATTGATTGAGGTGGACTAAATTTCTCCTGTAAAGGCGATGAAGCTGCGGGATTTTTAGTTTGTGGAACGGGAACATAATATACTGGTATCATCGGCGGCAGTATTGGTATTCTGGGTATTGCTTGTGAATTCATACTGAAATTAGAGAAACCACAATTTGATTTAAACCCGTCTATTATCCGTTCTCCACATTCTTTTCCTTGCTTGACGAAGGAACACTCACTTTTGTGGCACATTGTGTGTTTGAGCAGATGGGACAGGCGGCACAGTAACTGACAAAGGCTGCCATAAATTGATGTTAGCACCTGTTTGAATTACGGTGGATTGATCAACGCTCATGCTTGTAACTGTGGTCGCGACATTTGTTGGGAATTGACCTGCGGTACTTGTCCTTGATACTTCGTCGTGCTTTGAAACCTAATAAAACATAATCAAATACGTTTTTTTCCTCGCGGCAACTCATAAACTTATGGTTACGTGAATTTATTGGTGGATTACTAACTTTAAAACTGTCTCCCTCCCAGCTATGGCTTCCGCTCCTCTTAACACCGTGGCCTTGATTAACGAAGTACGTGTTCGGATCCGTCGACATTTTCTCGGTGGTTTTTATTCGAGAATCCTTTAATTTGTCGCTAGCCTTAATACTGGATCGAAGTTCTCGGTGTTTTTGCATCATTAGTTTCTCCATATCTTCATTGTGACGATTGAGCAACGATTCTGTCAACGTTGGAGGTTTAAAGCTTTCCGTGCTAGTCGTATTCGATGTGTTGCCTCTACTTGCTGAACTTGTCTGATTGTTCGAACCACTGCTGAGATTTTCTGCGCTGCCGCTGCCGCTTGCACCGCTTCCGTTTATTGGTGACATGCATTTTCTCACTAATTACAAGATAATATAAATATGTATTTATTCGAACTTAAGCAGGAAGGTTCAAATTAAAAGCTTATTCGACGACAAATATCTTTGCCGACGAAAAGTCTTTACATAAAAAAAAAAAAAAACTCAGCAGTGAAATCTTACGATGAAGACTCACCTACTGTCGGGCTTGTTTTTCCACCTTCTTCATTGCTGGAATTAATATTCTCTTCGTCGCTGCCATACATGGTGGCAACCGGTGGTTTGCTCTTAAAGAACCTTTCAATATTTTCGTTGTAGTTGAGCTGATTGTAACTTGGCGGTGTTTCGGTGGACGATTTACTGTCGTAGTACTCGTGATGGGGCGAGATTTCACCAAGCATCACGCTGTCGTGCTCCTGCAACAAGGGATTGCGTGATCCCTTCACAAGTATATTGTAGCGACTTAGAAAGAATTGTCATTTGATTTCGCCACTGTCAAATGTTTTGCAAATTTGCGTTGCGTTATGCTCTCGTCGAGCTTTCATTTAGTCGGTCATGTTAGATGCTTCGCGCAGCTATAAGGTGGCTGTTAAAAATTTGTGCAAGTGATTTGTTTGCACTATGTAAGTTCTTCAGCAATCTTGCGACCGCAAAAATGCAATATTTACAGCGTACGAGCGATCAATTGACCGACTAATATTTCTCCAGCTCTGTAACACCGTTAGTTGCTTCAACTATTACAACTGACCAACTTTCTTCCGTTTCATTGCCTTTTCTTTTTCTTTAGATCAATGTCATTCATACATTCATACATACTCTTTTACATATCCCGTTATTTCTTCAAATTCCCGTCAAACACACAAAAGATTTTTAATATCAAGATTTAAACAAATTTGCATATCGGTGAAAATAAAATAAAGTAAGTATATAAAATTCTCTCACTTTGTTTTGATTAAATGAATTCCTTATCCTTAATTTTTATTTTATGTACGATAATGCGATAATATCCTAAGAAATATTAATTACGAACGACCAGTTGACCAGTACTGTTATCAGAACTTTTAAAATATTAATATCTCGCATACTTTAAATATGTATTCGCTCTCTTTCATTCTCGCTTTCTCATATTGCCTCGTTAGTTTCAAAACCTTGTAAGTTGAAGAGATACACTGGAACTTCATTCACGAGTGTCGTATTGCAATAAATTTATAGCCTTTAACGTTAACGTATCTCAACCGTTTTTCGAATACATGTGATGACTGAACTTTTCGAATCCCGTACATTGTGCACGGCCTGTGGAATTGCGAGTCGCCAATCGATACATAATTGCTGTTACACTTAACGCTAGAACCTGAAGAAGAGGCAAGAGAAGAGACATAAGCCGATTCCGATTTCTGATGACAAAATGCACACAAAGTTAAGGGAAGAATTAACGTAGAAGAAAACTTCTTAATACACAGAAAATGAAAGAAATATATAATAATATACAGAAAAAGAAAGAAACGTCTCATTATTTAACAAAAAGATTCTTAAAGATACAAATATAAAGGAAGAAATTATCGACTAGGAATCACAAAGAAACTTAACAATGAAAACAATACAATACTTCAACGATAAGAACAGAAAATAAAATTAATCGAGGATAAACTCTTAGTGAATAAAACAGATAATGGGAAAATCGAAAAGAAATAATAAATAACGTTAGATAGAAGCAAAAGAACGTTAGAAAATTACTAATTATCCCTTACTAATGAGATAGATAAAAGGAGAATCGTACAACCAAATATAAATTAAAGTAATATTTATGCTATCTTCAAAAAAGAATTTTTGATGATACGTTTCGCTAAAAATTCGCTAGACACTCGAGATCAGTATATATAGTAACAAATTGCATTTTTTCTTTTTTTTCCAATATTCTTTCCCATTTTCCATCTATCGATCGGCAAATGGTACGTTGCTAGAAAAAGAAAACAATTAGCTACTATATGATACTAAACGTTGCAATCGAGGTTGGTTTACAAAAAGGCTTAGCGTTTGTTTTTTTTTTTTTTACCAAATATGTACGAATAGTGATATTGAGAATGAAAAAAAAAATAAATAGACTTACCAACAACGTGCCTACAAGGTTTTGAAATTGACGCTATCCTTCATCGGACCTACACAATTTTCACTTTGCCTTCCGTCCATGTCGATGTACAAAACAACTTGATAGATTTTTCTTTGTTGTTGGTTCATTTTCGTTCTTACTTACAACTAGCCACACTATGAATTATAGTAGCAGATGTGCATGAATACCCTAACTTGTGAAAGGTGGCGTTTTAACGTTACTTTAAGTTAACCGTCCATTTAGATGTGTCACCAGGCTGTAAAATGTTTAATCAATTGCTATGTTCCTTACTCACCTTGCACCTTAGTTTCCAAATCAAGTTTCCAAATAAAAATTTCCATAACATATTGTCCAGAAGCAGCGAGAATTTCATTATTTTCAAAATAATTTCCCTCTACGGTTCTAAGATTCGTAATGCCAAGAAAATTTAAAGACAACCGTTGTCGAATAATCAATCTCAAGATATCATCGAATTTTTTAAATTTTTAATTTCGTTTCTTTTTCTAAATTTTTTCATCGTAATATCATCAGTATAAATTTCTGATTGCTTCGTGAAAAGATATATCAATATAGAACTTTTTCTATTAGCCCTTCACCTATTTGTTCTCTACTTACATACGTCATGCGTTTCTGAATGTTTAACAAAAGAAAAAAAAAGAAATTTAGTAACTTGATTAAATTCAAACTGAAGTCAAAGCAATTTGCTATTGAATATTCGCGAGAAATTTCTTTTTTTTCCTGGATTTGCTGGCACCGCCGATAAATATTCGGTACAATGCTTTCGTTTTGTATTTTTTTCTTTCGTAACGATGATAAGCAAACGAAAGTAGCATTTGACAGTGAAGCAAGCTACAAATGCCTAAAATAGACACGAGACTTGAACTAAATTGAAGCAAAAAGAAAATATCTCGTAGCAAGTGTAAAACATATCGAATGTTTGAAAGCCAAGAAAATAATAACGAAGACAGTGTTGTACCAAAATACTATCGTAGAATTCGTGAAACGCCTTATACTATATGATTTACATTAATACTATATGATTTAATAAGGGCAATTCCACGTTGAAACGCGGGTAATATTACAATTACTGTAAATATACTTGTAGTATACCACCACAGCGCATTACTAGCGTACTACTAGCAAAATAGATAAGTGTCGGCGATACTAAAACGTAGCTAATAGTCACCGAAAAACTCCTGTCGTCGGCAGCGAGCACATCTTTCCCAAAACCAGGTGTCCTCGTCTCTTGCAGTAGATTTTCCATGAAGGACGCAAGGTCCTTGCACCTCTTTGACACGTCGAGCTCGGTTATATCTGACTTTCTTTGGATGTTCTGCGCAGACGTACGATAGAACAAAAGAGAAAAAGTTGGAGCGAACTTATTAGTTGGGATTAGAATTTCATGGGAACAATTATTCGGCGGTGAACACTTTTACTGTCTGTCTGTCATATCTCATTATCCTTCTTAAATTCATTTGTCTGTTCGTTGTCGCATTATCCTTCAGAGAGGAAAAAGAAGAATAGAGAGAAGGGAAGAATAGTCCTACGTACTTTGCTTCCTAGTATTGTAACAATAATTCGGACAACGCGAGTTCCTATTCATTAAAATTTTTATAATATGGATACATGATTCATATCGCTATGAAAGAACGTGTATAACTTATATAAGTCGTATTTTTGACGAATAAATAAAAGTCAGCTCGATCATAAGGGTGATGCCCTACGTTTACCTTATCAAACAATATTACGATTTAGACAAAAATTGTACTAACTATACCGCTGGTTCAGCATGAATAATCGAGGGAAGACGTACCTCGAGAAGTGTACGTATCTCTCCTTGTATGATCTTGGCTTCTTTTAGCACCTCCTCGCTAATGTTGGCCAATTGGCTGTACTCGGTTACATATGGCACGCGAAAGATATCAGGATTCGCTGGACCTTTCAGCACCCTGTGTTGACCTACGACAAACTCTAGTTTTTTTGTCCAGGGATTGATAAAGGACGACCACTCTGTTTCGAGGACGACGTAGCCTCCATTCTGCACCCCGAACCTGTACGGTTTCGATCTGAACGTGGCACCTTCGAGCTTGATCACCTGTTCAACGACATGCGTAAAAATATGAATAATCGAAGGAATAGAGGTTTTTATACGTCGTTCGACGTTCGGTTGTCGGGACTCGCTTGTGCTTGCACTTTTTCTGCAGATTACATTTTTTGCACTATCATTCTTTTTTTTTTTTTTTTTCTTTTTGTTTCAAGCGTATACTCGATCGAAACCTAAGGCAAACCTAAAGGCTTGCTTTTTTTTCTGAAGCACATGCTCACAGTCTCATAGATGTCTTTGATGAAGGGCAGATCCTCGGGATGATAAAAGTCAAACAGCGAACGGCCAACCATATCCTGAGGTAGATAGCCAAAGTATTGGACTACGTCGGGATCGACATGAGTTAGGTAGCAGGTCGCGGTGTGGCGGGTCGTGAATACCGAAGATATTATTGTTTCTTCTGGCACTGCGGATAATGATAATAACAAGGTCGGGGTCATTCTCTTTCTTACCAGATGCTTCCTTCGTGATGAAAGTTTTAATTAATCTTTACGGTACGCAATCGAAGCGAAAAATTTGAGTTCTTGACAAGTCTGTATGAAATAACATATACGTATAATATTGTGCAAAGCGATGTACCAACCCTTTTCGATCATATATTTGTGAATTTCGAACAGACTTGCCGAAAAGATTTAAAAGATGCAATGGCATTCTAAGTTGCTTTATAATATCGTTGAAAATAAATATAGAATATAGAATAAATGTATTTACAAGCTAATCCTGCATCTAACGAAAGCGTTAATATTGAGACAAAGAAATGATAAAGACAAATAAAATGTTTGTTTCTTAAAATAACTTTCTATCGTTGATAAGAAGCTAACATATAAACAGATAGATAAAGGCATATGTCTTCAATTCTTTCTCTTGTTGTGTTGTTAAAAAATTTTATATCGAAGACATACGAAAAAAAAAAAGGAAAGAAATATATGTTTCGTTCTTACTTTCCTTTTCTTAGACTTAAAATACAGAATAAATGATGTTAATAATGAAATATCACTACGAGCCCATGAAGCAAAGTATAATAAATTTTTATCTATTCTATGAAAAATGATTGATGCGTTGTTATTCTTGTTCTCTGTTTCTGTTACTTAAATCTTAAATAAATAGACGAAACAGTGGTCTCCAAACTGAACGAAAAACTGGCCAGATGAAAACGAATAAATAAAAAGACAACAAGGATGAGAGACTATAAACATTGTCACGATTCTCAAATAAACATTTCTAATTTAAAAAAAATTACCTTCTGCTTAAGGAACGCCATGGAAACCACCGAGTCATATTGTATCACCGAGGAGATTCGACTCGACGAAACGACTCGACTCGATCATTTTTTTCTACGACATGACGAATCAATAAATCTTGTATCTAGATTTATAAATCATTGAAATTTATTTATTTATTTTCTTTTTTTTTTAGAAGAAACAATTTATCGAATCTTTTTGTCAGTCGACTCTCCTCGAAGATCTTTAATCGTACTACCTTTATATGCAGAATGAACAGGTTGGGCAGTAACCACTAGGAACATTGCTTTGTGCTGCTGCTCTGTCGCATGGTCTCGAAAATCTCTGAACGATAAGGTCAAGTGGAATGGAAGGTACAGGTTCGATCTCGCCTGCTTATGCTGATTATTCGATTGGTGAACAGCAGCTTTCGTGAACTTTCGCAATCCGCAAAATAAACTTGCCCTTCTGCCGTTAATACCTGATAAAATAATTAATAAGTGGTTTGTAAAGAATTTTATGGTAAAATTTTTAATAAAAAAAGAAATGACGATTATGAAATCACATTTTTCGTAATCTGTCTTTGTCCTTTATTAAAAATTCTTTAGAATTCATTTCACATGAAAAATTTTATAAAAAAAAAAAAAATTAGTAACTAATACCTTTCGGTCGATCTTCTTGAGGCCATACTATACTTTTCGTAATCTGGTCAGCCAGAGTGGCCTTATCCTTGGGGTATACGTAGTTGATGAAAGAACGGCCAATCCATGCGTCCTTGGAATATCCTAGAGCTGTGCATATCGAGGGAGTCGTATACAACACGAGGCCATCGTGCATTGAAATCACTGCGCAAAATCCCTCCTACAGGATACATAATATGAAAGCGTTGGCTTGGATTTACGTTAGATTGGTACTAGTGGATTTGTCTATGAAATCGTTCATTAGTACATGGATGACACTAAATCTATGCCATCAAGGTATATTTTTACATAACATCTCGACACCTTTATCTTTTTCTAAATGACGTAGCTTGTAGCTACTTTGTCCACGATTATAAATTCTTCGCATTCATTGCTCTGATTTTTATCAATAATTACATGTAAATTTTGAGCTGGAATTATCATAGGATGTTTCACGTAACATCTGGAACATCTTAATAGTACTTTTTATCGGTTCAATTTTAAATCGGTATGCACAGAGAAAAGGGTTATACTTAAAGAAAAAAAGTTGCCAGTTCAAAGAAGTTCTGAAAAATATCGAACACATAAATTAAATAAAAAAATTTAACAAATATAAAGAGATATATGATTATATTGTTAGTAAAGCTTCATCTAACAAACCAATCCCATTATTGAAATGTAGTTAATGTAAATATTAAAAAGCAAAGAAAATATAATATTTCTAAAGAGATTTAATAACCTTCTCGATCACTAGAAAATCGTTCTGCTAGCAGTAGCTGTCAATCCCTGTAGATCTCCTTTCTCCATGCATAACGTCGTGGAAACCTCACAATAATGGTACTACTATGTTACATCACTGTGCGCAAAAAGTCATACCGGACTATATTAATTAAAGAACAGTCGGGTAACAGTCCGGTTAAAACTAATTTATAAATATATGCGAAATATTAGACGGCAGAATGCTTCTCCGAACGTGCCCGATCCTGGACCCTAAAAGAAACCCCTCGATCGACCACGATCAAACGAGCCTCGACTAATGTAACTACTATTTGCTTCTATGTGTCCTTCTACCACAGTTAACTAGTTAAGAAAGGTCTGTTTCCCCATTGCTTTATATTAAATACTAACATTGGCTTGAGAGGCGGAATCATCCAGAAGATTCGTACGAGAAGGAAGTCCTACTTCGACGTCTGTGACGGCATCGGCGTTGTGCTCGCCGGGATCCGTTGCATCCACCAATTCTACAGTGGCTACTTCTTCTTGTATACACCCAACAAAAATTCCTATTGTTATATTCCGTTCTTTCTAGGTATATATCTGCCCATGTTTGCTGATGGGACATGGATTCTTCATACCCACTTATTATTAGCATTGGTCACGTTTTCAACACCGTTTCATGAACATTTATCATTTCAATTTTAGATAAGCATGGGGATATCTCTCTCGTCACACTACGACTTTCATTTTGGGAGACAGTTAAATCGTTCCAGCGTAAGAAAGGAACGGAGTACTCGATGAAGGGAGACAATAACCAAGTAACCATAGTCCCTGTATGGATTTCCTTGGATATTCTTGAAGATTTTCGATAACGGAAGATCTTCGATAACGGAAGGAAACTAAATGAAATTAAATAACATTTAAAGCTATCCAAGAAACGTGTAAGACGTGACCTGCTGCATGGGTAATGAATTAATGAAGGATAGGAGATTGCAATGTTGCATATTACGTTAGACAGAGCAATGAAAAAAGCTCGAGGTTGTTCTTGAAAAAATAAAATAAAAAAAGAATAAAAAAAGACACACCAAGCTGATACCAAGGCAATTTTTACTTCTCGACTCTTATTTTTTTACCTATTTTACGACTATCGCATCGTATTGTTGCATTCTTTCGGGACGTTGTCGCGGCTGTTCAGACGAAGCGCAATACGATCGCTTTATGTTTAGACGTCAACGTGCCACGCATTGTTCGATTTTAAAACATTTATCAACCAAAGATTGTACAATACAATGTACTTTTAGCTATCCTTCGTGCGAACGAACTAGAGAACGAGCATCGTGATTACATAACGAATCTATTCTTGCGTTTGGACATATCCTATTGCAGGACACGCCGCAGGCTCGTAACGACTGATGAAAAAAGCCTACGTGACAATTGGTTGTACGAGATGGATTATTAAAAATTATGTAAATAATTACGTAATATAAATCATAGGCGCTTCATGATGTTATATAAAGCTCGTTTCAGTTTGAACGCTGTTATGGCTGGACCAAACAATGAGCTCGGAATCTGCCTTTTGTCCACGGATAGTATCGAATGATTATATAAAACCAATATAAGGAGAGATTATATATAAATACATGTACAGTTTCAATGTTTAAAATATTTTGGGACCGCCATTCTATCTCCGATAGCTGTATCTCCACAGCACAGATATACATAGATATAGAATTTTCTTACAGGCTAATGCATGTATATTAAGCACTGCTTACATCACTATACGATGCTAATCAAAGAACTATTTACAACCGTGTGATTATGCTACACGTATTATCATAACGTAGAGAACTGTGTCTCTCAACGTTGCCAGTGACACTTCTCTTATATTTTACTAAAGGATCGTTATGTAAGTGCCAATATACTATACTAGCGCAGAAAGCTTGGTAAGACGAGGTAGGATTAATATTTCATCACGTAGTTGGGTTAGAAGCTGGGTGCTCCTTTCAAGATATCATTCGCCTTGGGCAGAGCTGAGATTAATTGCCAGGGTAACAACAGCAGTCATTATTCTACTGTATTTTGTTTAGGAACGAGCTATGTAAAGCTCTTGTTTAGAAAGGTTCAGGGTAATCGATGCTAGCCAAATGTCCCCGAATTCGAAACAGACGAACCTTCGGGACCCATTGAATCCCTCTTTTGTTCAAACAGAAACAATACGAATTAGAACTGATCATATAACAACAAGACGCTGAATCGTTTCAACAATCTTTGAACAAAAGAGGATGCAATTGATCATTTCAGATTCAATGTTTGACGAACTAAGGGAACCATAAGGATGGACGTAGGTAAGGGGGAATGATCGTTCAATGTATGTGCCTTTGGCTGTGAAGCGAAACCTAACGAAAGGGACAAGTGCACGAAACCAAATAACGTTACGCAAAAATTATTGATCTTTTCCTTGCTTCGTTGGAAAAAAAGAATTAATTCATATAATTCACGCATAGTTTTTTATATCGCAATTATCAAAAACAATCTTACAATTCTGCGTTAAATCGAGTTTTGTCGACGTTAAATCTCAACCATGAAATTCGAAAAGGAGAATTGAATTCGATAAAGTCAGCAGAATTAGTGCTACGAACAAATGACTAGGCAGACGGTAAGAATTTGATAATCTAGATTCTAAATCTCTCTCTTATGATACCGATTACGTAACTTAATGATACCGTGGACCAAACTACTCCGAAAGACGAAAAAGAATTTCCAAAATCGTACAGTTAACGTGCACTTGTTCCCACCAATTTTAAATTGCAACCAACCTGGTTTTTTTTCAAGTATAGGTTTCGTTGGGACGGCGACATTATAAGACACGGCCTCCGGCGGTGCACTTTTCAGTGTAATATCTGCCTCAGCATTAACAGCCAAAATCGTCTTCGACTTCTTCTTCTTATGTTCTTTATCCTTTCTTTTGCTGATTGGCTGCGGTAGTGCTTCACTGCTATGTTCACATAGACATTACATGTACAAGTGGAAAAATTTCTAATCTTATCTAGCGGACAGATCCAAAAATTAGTAGAGATGGAGCGTAATTTTGGAGGGTAATTAGAAAGGACGTTCTGTCTAAGCTTCGTGTCATCGAAGAATATTTTCTGCGACATCGCCTAGCCATGTTGAAGAGGTGGTAGCAAGGTTGGAAGGGATATCTTTCGTTAATTTACAAATAAAGCAATCGCGATCGATAAAATAAAGCAAATATACGTGTTTCGACCTATATCGTAATATCTATATCGTATAAAAAAAAAAGATAGTAATCAAAAAGAAACTAATATATATTTACTCTAAGTTGAAATATAATGCAGTGAACTATAGAATCCTGAGAGACTTGTAGCTAGAATAAGTTTGATATTTCCAGCGTTATTCGTAAGACGATGTGTTACAATTCATTGGTCTTATCGTAACATTTATTCAACTATTTTTTCATTGCGAAATCTTATCGAAGTATCCTTATGTAACCTTGAATAAAATGCATGAATTCTCACGCATTTCTCGATAACGCAATACTAATATTGATATTTCTCGTACACTTTTATTAAGTGAGATACCAACCATACGTATTCTAAAAATAGATCTATTTTTCGATGAGTCAACAAACAAGAAATCTACTGGACATGCATGCAAACATGAACTACAGGTTCATTTTCAGCTTTAACAATTGTTGTTATTCTAAATGACCCTGATAAGCATAACTAGATTTATGATACTGTTACGTGTTGTGGGAGTGGATTGATACAAAAATAGACTAGATTGTCAAGAAACTTTCTCCAGGAAAACCACTGGCAATAAAAATATTATACGTAACAAATGCTTTAGGTCATCAAATAGTGATTACATTCGTTACATAACGAAGAGAAAGTGCATTTCTCTATCCTAAACCTATGAAACTTTTCTCCAAGATTAGATTGGCCATTTAGTACTTCCTAGTTCGAAAAGGCCAACGTATTCGAACAGTTTCGATGAAAACAGTCAAAATACTGTACTCTGAATTTATATTACTGAATTTAATTGTAAAATAAAGTAAATTAAGGTAATTGTAAATTAAAACTAAAGAATAAATATACTTTTTTAAAGATCGGAAATGTTTTTTTTCCTTTAGTCAAAGCCAGGTACAAATTATTATATAATCATCATATATAAAAGAGGAAAATTTATTAATATAACTTGAAATATATTATGTAACAGATTAACTATTTTAACTGTACTCTCTCTATATGCGTATTCTAAAGAACAAAAACCATTGTTAATCGCTATTATTATTATTATTATTATTATTATTATTGTTCACTCTACTCGAGGCGATAAAAAAGTCTTCGTAGAAGTAGTAATTGTCTTGACTTTTACGAGTTACATAGCGAATTACAAGAGAATCTCCACGTAGAGTTTCTTCTGTTCCGCAGTTCTCTGCGAAATATGCGCGACGAGCGATGAGACATTCTCACATTACTGGCTCGTAGAGTGCATGTTGCACAGCCGGAGACCAATAGACGTGCACCAATGCGAGGTGTGTCAGTCTACTCGACAAATATGTATTTCCAACCGCGTAATCAGTTTCTTTTTAAATTTTGCAATCGCCATACGAAGCTTTTTCGTTCAAAAGAGAAGAACAACAAATTCCACGCGAAATAAGGGAAGTCAAACTTCTTCCATCGATCGATGAGATTTCAACGAAACAGGAAATGTGAATGTTAATTAAATGAAAAATTAAATTAAATGAAATTTATGACGTAGTATACAAATTCAAAGTACCATCATTTTTTTATTTTCTCTATTTTTTTTTTTTTTGCTATATACAACGAGTAATTGGGAATAAAAACTTGTTTTTAATTTATGGACTCGATGTTGATTTATTATTAACGGCGCGGCCTACTCAGATTATGCAACAATACGTGGGGATATCTCATGCCACGTAGGCGACGCGGTTGGCGATATAGGCACGTGGCACGGCACATGCACTAATGTTTACAACAGCAAGTAACAGCGTTTGTGTGCGCTTTCTCGTAACTGAATGTAATCGTTTTCCTGCATGTACATGAATACGATGCTAAAAATCCACATTGGTAGGCGCGTGTACGCGCTGTGTCACCTTCACAATTGCGATAATTATGGAACGACCGTGTTCAACCGCACGAACATACCAGGAATAAAAATATACCAACAAATTTTTCTAGTTTTCCCATTACGTAACTATGGTTTAAACAAAGAAAAAAAAGAAGAAGAAAAAGAAGAGTAAGAATAAAAATTAGAACAACAATTGATTGAACGTTAGGCATTAGGTTCCTAAAATTCGATTATAATTACACAGGAGGAAGTAATAAAAAGTAATTGCGCTGGCTTTTACAGTTCCATTATTGTTCTTAATTTGCAAAATGAATAATTCGCAAACGCTATATACATTCGTTGCAATGTGTTCATGTACAAGCAAGCATAGTCTGATTGGAAAACTCACGTTAGCATGCAACGTCCATTCATTCTTGTTGATTATAGCATTACATATACATACCACAGTCATTAATTTTAACTTAAGCAGCTATTTTCCTTGTCAAAATATAAATAGATGATTTCCGATAGTTGAATAATATATGTGCAGTTTTTTGTTTGTTTCAATGTCAGAAATATAAATACCTTTTACAATGTTCGATAAATCCAGTTTTTAGATATAAGTAAGTGTTTCCGCATGTATATTTGTACATTTTTCGTTCAATTATCCGAGGCCATAATTAGATTATAATAAACGCTTACATTTTTATCGTACGAAAGAAACAAAGATAAGATGGATACCTCAACCAAGTTGTTTCGCATGAAAAGCTCGCAGAGGAAAAAGACGGAAAAACTTTCCACTGGATTCGTTTTCTTGCTTTCTACTAGCCGCAACGACCTGTCTTTTCTTTACAGATACGATATACTGATATATTTCCAACCATAATCGTAAGATTCTTACGATCATAAATACGTTCGCGTCAACAGTCAGTAGACACCTTTCTGTTTTTTGAAGATTGTATTTTGGAAAAAGATTTTTGCAAAAATCAACCACTATCGCGATTGCTTCGGTCGTATTGACAATGAATTTTTAACTGATTGGTGCTTAAACAATGTGTTACCTGGATCCAAATGTTGAAGGACGCCTACCGCAATAACCGCTACTTTCGGAGCGATTGCTGTTTCGCGAAATCGAGCTGCCACTACTGAAACACAAATTAATAAACGTTATTCAATGCATTAGTCTGATAATAAAAAATAAAAAATAAGAATGACTATTTTCAGACTTTAGCATTTGTCGTAATATGACTTATGTAATATAGTCACGTTAACGTCTGACGATCAATCGGCTAAACTACTATAGGTGTGTTTAGCCGCCGTGTCTGACTTTGACTTATCTGTTACTACTTAACGTACTAAAACGTTAAAATCGATTTTCAATCGATTGTTTACAGAACTTCCTTACAACTAACAAACTTGAAAAATGTTTACCGTATTGAACGATTTAATGAATGACATTCAATAGATTACTGTTAAAATGTTTGAAGAATTGAGAATTGGAAAAGAAAATAATGATAAACACCAAAATTAACGCTTATCTAAAGTCAAGTCAAGCGCTTATTAGATTCATTTATTTTAATTTTTTTCCTTTCGTAAGTCAACTATGCATTACAATACACGAGTTCTTATTTTCCTCTTTTATTACATTTATACAGTCTTTCTGCACTTTGTAAAAACGTTGTAAAAACTTTTATAACTAGTAGGAATCTTCGATATATATATTTTGTATTGTATTTTATTAGTCTTTGTATTAGTCTTTTAATCTTTAACTCGTGCAAGACACATTTTGCAAATAAAAAAACTTACTGGCCAAACGAAAAATTGTGTGCGTTTTCGATCTAGTTCGTACTGTGACTCGTAAGATTACCACTCTCTTTCGCTAATAAATTAGCACATAAGTTTATAGAAGGTAATTGCAAAGGTGCATTTCTCGAACGATAACAACGGCCTCGTCCTATTGGCCAATTAAATCGTCTCCGAGAAAGTCACACAATTCGCTGACACAAAATCTCTGAAACCAGTTTATGGAATGGTAAAAAAGGTCCGATCACATGTTCGGCAAACGTGACCGCCACAATCAGCCCTTACGACGGAGTCTTTCTGGCCTTTCACTGTCCTCATTATTGCCCAGGGAACGAGCACGGGGCTCCTACATTTGTTGCACTTCGTTCGATAGCAAAAATTATTGCATAAGAAGGTCTGTTTCACGCTCATGGCCCCGTGACTAGAACCGTCGAACGAGACCGTGATCCGGCTATCGATTTTGTTCGGAGTTTCTGCCACGAATGATGCCAAGGGATATATTTCGTTATATTAACGAAATATAAAATCCGATAGTATCGTACTCGCAATTATAATTAATTCTTAACTAAAGACATATATATTTTTGATTTTTTAATTTCACTATTTTGTTTAATAATTGTTAAGGATTTCTATAATTGGACATACTTTAATAATAGAGTTTTTAAAATTTTACAATTTAAAATTATGGAAAATCAGTGCGGATTATTTCGTTATTATGCAATTAATGATAGATACGTTCGATCAGTGTATGGTATAATTCTCTTCCCTCGGAGGAACATCACGTTTCATTCCTCATTCGGTAGTTGCAGCGTGTGCAATTTTATTCGAAAGCAACACGTGAGAATTCAGAATCTATATTTACCTGTTTGTAACAATCGGTTAGGTAGCATGTATCAATAGCCGAGTCGCCCACAGTTCTTTATATATAGGGGAACGCGACTGTTACATCCATGATGGATAATTAAAAAAAAAAAAAAAAGAAACAGAGCTCGAAATATAACATACACGTTAAATAAAGCAAGATACGCTCGACACAAATTTTTCTAAAATATCTAAATAATATATATATATACAGTGTTGTACATTATAAAACTTTGTGATTTAGTTATTTAATTGCTTCCGTTAGATATAAAATTTTCGATAAAAATATTGTATCTTATTTCATAAGTTCTTTGCGATTGGTAATTTCGCGGGAAGTATTTCAGACACTTTCGTTAACTTGCGGTAATCGGCGATCTTGCGTACGTTTTGCATTCGTTCGACCTGTTTTCATTGGGTTTCGCAATCAATGCTTAGGTGTATTAAATGCGAACGTGGAAATGCAACTGGCATGCTTCGCCAAGAAACTAGTTAGCCTTAACCATAGTGTTCGAGTTTCTATCCTTATCCTTCTCGCATTGGCTGTACTTTTCATCTATCTCCCACCAACATTACCAACAAAGCGTGTCAATGCCAAGAATCCTGCGCTAATGCACACCGTGTAGAGATTCGATATCCTAGCGATCCTAATAGGCAAAATATCCTAAGATATCTTATACATTTTCAAACTGTTTAATTTGTGAATTATTAGGATGATTCTGGCCAGAGATTTATGTATGATTGCAAAATATCCACGTGAAATCTATTTGCAGATACTCAGAAGTCCATTCTCAAATATTAAAGAAGAAAAATCTATCGATATTTGGACAGTTCAATTAAATCTGATGAAACAATTATTCCAAAGATCAGAATTTCAAGGCTTTAATAATTTGATCGATCAATTCGACTAAAATCTGTGATGCTTCAAAATGTTCGAATCGATCCATACGATCAAGCTGCGTAAGCAATGATAATTCTTGAAATATGGAACTTGAAATTTATTGAGATGAATTGAAGAAACTAATTGATCGATCATTTATTTAAACTATTCGTGTTTTTTAAAAAAGTATTAAAAAATCACATGAAACATAAAAGAATCAGAGATTTCTTTAGATTCGCAAGTACAGATTATTGTGAAACTTTTGATATCATTCGTAAGGTTTCGAATTGCAATAAAAAATTACGGCACTTCTGATATATCGAAACGCGCATTTTCCAATCAATCTACCCATCGTACGGATTTCACATATGTTTAATCAAATGTTTATTTTTATTTGAATGTGCAAGGATATATTTTGCAAATCGTGATTATATAAGGATCTATTTGATGAGTTGCAGGAGTAAAATAGAGATCGGAAAATACAAAAAAGAAGGAAACGATCAGAGAGAAGAGATTACGCCTCGACAACCGTGAGATATTTCTGTACGAGTTAAACTCATATTAAAATAGCAATTCAATTAGCATATACAGTTTTTCTAATCTGGTATCCAGTTAAATAATATTCATGACTCGGAATCTGATAAACGTACATTAAATGTTTGCATATGTATAATTGAATAACAATGTATTAATGAATGCTTCTTAGTAATTCATAGAATTCTTCTTGTTTTCATTATATTTATTTCTATATTAGTTACTTAGGTATGCTAATTCTCGTCTAAAGAAAGTATACTTTGCGTATAATTTATTACGTAAATATTATGTACTTAATATCAGAATCATGTATATATTTCAAGTGATATAATAAAATTGAAATTTTTGCGTTTTTTGATTCTTAATAAACTAATAATTTTCAACACTGTTTTACCTTATGGTTTTTTTAGTTATTATCTGTTGTACTACATGCATTATTTCAAACTAAAATGAATCAAATGATACAAGAATATATTAATATTTATTAATATGCAAAAAAGATTGGAAATTTCATTGAATTGTAAATGTGAATCTGTAAAGTTCACGTTTTACGCTAATAATTATTAGATGAATTATAAAACTAATTTTATGTGAGAAAGCATCCACTAACTCATCTTCTTTTACAGACGTATTAATAAAGTGTAGCATGATGTGAGTTTGTCAATCAAGATCAATATAACGCATAGTTCGTATTTGAAATCGATGGCGCTATATTCAAATCAACGTGATGTTTGCAAAATGGAGCAAGTTCAATGTACTCTGAAGGATGCGAACAAAAATTTCGATACATACCTACGTTGAGATTGACTGTTGCTACAAGTGTTAGAATATCCGGAATCCGACACCTTGGCATTCTCAGTAGATACCTCTTCCATCGTTCTCTTCTAATGATAGCTTTTCTTTTAGACGATATCCGTCGGGTCACAACACTGCTGCTAAATCGAATGAACTTGTTCGCGTATCATTTCTATATTTCGTGACGATAAAAGTGTTAGAAACTGATAAAGAAATACGCGAAGTCAAACTATTCGTACTTATATGAACAAAGGGAAGATTTTTTTTTATCGCATTCACTACTATTAACAATTGAATTAAAAATAATGCACCATCTGATTGATCATAAAAAAATCAGTAAATTAATTGAGAAATAGATACTTTCACTAATTTCTAATTGCTTTCATAATAATATAATAGACACCACGATGCGTTCTAGACGATGATATCTATGAAGACTGAACCACACCGTACGTCACATATCTATCGCGTAGAGTGACTGTTTCGCATCATGTTGCACGTTTGGTAACACGTGAGTTGTTACCCCTCTCCAAGCTTATTGTCAACCTATATCGATACAAAACGTGCCCCACTTAAACCACTCGAACGACGAACACGATTAAAATAATCTCTCTTACGCTATGACGACTTTGCGCAGTTCATTGGCGCGAAAATTCTTCTTTCTACACCGGCGACATCTGCCGGCGATTTCTTTCTATGATCTCTTCAATTCAAATTTACAGCGGTAGATTGTATTCAGGAAACAATCAAAAACAACATAATGCGCTCTTTTTCTATAAAGATTATTTTATTGCACACTTTATGAACATATCAGAAAAATATGTTAAAAATAAATTATAAATAGTGTATATTTCAAAGTGCAGCATAAAAGTGGAATATAAAAAATGCAAGTACATATAACAATTTTCTAATTGTTATGATCAATCTCCGTTCAGTAATAAAAAGGAGTTAGAAAATTATAATTTATATCTTTATATTTTATGTTTTATATATACAATAATAGTAATATCTTACTCTGCTATATCACAGTCATCAGGTACACATCTTAGAATCCTTGAGCTATCCTGAAAGTTAAAAGAAAAGACACATCAGGTTAATTATAGATATAGTGTAGAGTAGGACATTCTGTTCAGTGTAAAAAAAAAAAAAATAAGTGGAAGTCAGTGTGAGGTTTTGAATACTTAATGTGTATTTTAATATCACCAAACAAGTCAGTTACAGTCTCCTAAAACATCATTGCGTATGGTCATTGAGTAGAACAGTCTAACACATGTACAAAAGTGTCCATCATAAAACGTTCATGTTGTGCGTCAATTATTGGTATTTGACGAATTGTGATCATGGACGTAATATTAATTTCCTAAGAAAACGTACTTTCTTTAAAGAAATTTGATCTAATTGTAGAAAACAACATGTCGATATATTTTTAGCAAATATATCTATACATATAAACATCTGTGATGTTTAAGCAATTCCAAAACAAGATTTACTCATAATACTTCACAGTAGAAAGATTTACTTATAATACTTCACAGTAGAAAGATTTACTCATAATACTTCACAGTAGAAAGATTTACTCATAATACTTCACAGTAGAAAAATTTCCCCTTTGCTTCTGTGTCTATAATTTTATAATTGTAAAACTTACTTTTATATTTACAAAAACACATAAAGTAATCAAATCTGATTAATAATACGACTTTTTAAATTTATTATGTACACCCGATATTATTCAATTTAAATTATTGTTGTAATAAGACACAATAAAACATAATACAATGTTTAGTTAGATATAATTTTAATCTGCATAAAAATCTTCCTAAAACTTCGTTATATTTATACTCACAAAAATATAAATTTTATTTATATCATGCAGAATTATAGTTTTTAAAACTACGTTTGCAAAGTATTTAAAAATAAAAGTATTATTCTGTAGAATATCTTGTTTTGGAATTTTAATTCTATAATAACAAAATATATTTTTATTTGTAATTACGAAAACATGTGTAAGAAGATATTTTACGTTTTCTTTCATACATATTATAGCTAATAAAAGAATAGTACAAAACTATTGGATATAAATTATAAACAAAAACTTGTTTTACTAATTCTAAAGCACAGGTTATATTTTAAAGCCTGCGCGAATAGTTAAAATTAATATTACAATTAATAATTACATTTTTTGCTTTATAGGTAAAAATATAAAATATTACGAGATAATTTCATGTTGTATCTTTTTTTCTAAAATTATCCGATTCTCTCAATCCATTAACATATAAATAATTTTTTTAAATAAATTTAAACAAATTTGTTTAAATAAATTTTCATTCCAATATAATTTTAATACCAAAGTGTATGTTCATCCACAAATTTTCTTACCTCTGGTTAATACCTGCAATATATTACCATACAATAATAAACGCCTCGAATATATTGCATCGTATACTTTTCTTGTGCTAAAGGAAAGTATTTCATATTTAACTAATTTTGTGTTCTATATATTCTTAACTTGAATATTTAAGATCACTTTTCGCACAGGCCTCTTAAAATAAAATTAGGAAGTCAGGTGTACGTGTAACGACATGTAAGGATAAAGTAAAGTAACGTTAAAGTTTCAGTAACGTTGAAATCGCGAACGTAAGCGGTAGTTAAAAGTAGGTAGTTGGAGTAGTTTCCTTGGATGCGGGCCCGACGTGGTCAAGTGAGTCTTAAAATTCGTCTCTTTTATTGCGTGCGTCCAGCTTGTGTATACCAGTCAGTCTGTGAAGACAAATAGAAAAATTACATTTTCTCCTGTTTTTTAAGTAAAGTAATCGTCAGTTACAACGTCAGGGTGTTAATATTTAAATGTCTTTCTCTTTCCCTCCGTTCTTTTTGCCATGTACTCAGCGTTTTACTTACGAGGTATACAAAAAAAAATTTAGTTTTCATCTTCATCCGTTCGCAGTCGTTTTCTACGATCTTCACCAACGTTGCGTTCTTCTGCTTCTAATACTTTTAACCGAGATCCACAAATCTCTTGTCCATGTAAAACCTACAATTATCATTTTGCAAATTAATTATATCGGTTAAGCGTTTTGAAAACTTTAATTTAGAAAACTTCATTATAAAACAACATTATAAATATAAAGAAATAAAATATGATACCTCAATTGCTTCATTTGCACTCTCCACACTAGCATATTTTGCATAACCACAATTTTTTCCTGGAAGCATGTAAACATCTATAAGATTTCCAAATCTGCAAAAAGCATCCTTCATGGCATATATAGGAGGTACTGGAGGTCCACATACGATGAAACATCTTTTGGCAACCTCTGCGTCTATACTAGCCATTGGTTGCGCGGGTGGTAATTTGATACACATTGAATGCTCTAAACCTAATTATATTAAAAAAAAATTATACAAGAAAATTATACATTATCATACTATATAGATAAAATAACCTTACTTGGTGCAGTTAATCCTGCAGCTTGAATTAAAGATGTAGCTTGAGCAATAGTTTCAGCTAGATGTGCCAAATCTGTTCTAGCACTAGCAATTCCACCTGCAGAACTACCAGGTTTTATTGCATTTTTCGGTGGTGCACTTGATAAATCTGGTTTGACTATCATTCTATGACCAGGAGGATATTCAAAACCATGAAATTTTTCTCTTGCATATGCTGCTGCACTAGGATTAGAATATACCACAACAGCCTGACCTCTTGGCATTCGGTATCTTACATCATTTTTCAAATGACAATAATCCAAACCAGGTACAATGTCAAACAATTTCCATAATTGATCTTGATTTAATGCTGGATGTGCAATTACTTGCAAATGTGTATAACCTTCAGAATTAGGATAATTCGTGGCAATTTCTAAACTAATACTGCTCTTTCCAAAATTTGATGAACTATAACCTCCACCAGCACTATCATAATGAGAAGATAGTCCATTATTATATTTCACATCAATATGTTCAGGTTTTGGCTTTTTTGGTTCTGCAAATACTGCCTTATACTTCCTATCACATTCTTCAAATGCTCTTGCTGCACTAGATACTTTTTTAAATTTCACATAACCAAAGCCTTTTGATTCATTCGTATTTCTATCTTTAACTACTGTTGCATATTCTATGGGTCCAAATTTTGAAAATTCTTGTTGAAGTTCACTATCTGTCATAGACTTAGGCAACACACAAAATAGACGAACCCATCTTTCTTCTTCATTAGTTTCCCTAACAGATCCTTGATCGCGACTGTAATAAATATCTATGTTTTTATATTTATATATATATCAATGAGGAACAAATTTTTTCAGACATTTTAGAATAACTTACTTTGAAGCAATCATCACTTTGATAGGTCTTCCAACAGAACCTAACATTTTTCCATTCATTTCTTCGAGAGCAAAAGCTGCTTCTGATGTTTTTGAAAATTTAATGTACGTAACTCCTAGATAAACAATGGATATTACTTTTTAAATAATTCATTAGAAGCATATAAAAGAGCAATTTTAGATAAACTTACAAATATACAAATAAAAATAGAATAAGTCTTATTGATTTCTTCTGTAGACAAGAGAAATTACCTTTATTTTCCCCTGTAATTCGATCTTTAACTACCCAAATGTCTTCGATCTTTCCAAATTTTTCAAAAGCTTTTCTAAGATCATCTTCTTCCAGACTTTTATGGCATATAACAAACAAACGTGAATTTGGTGGATCATCATTTTTTGATCTTAAATCCGTTTGTGAATAATACGATTCTCTTTCCCTGTGGTCAGCCATTTTGCAAATGAACGGTGCAGACTACGTCGCCCGTCTACGGTCAGTAAAATCAACACGTTTCAGGGACGGCTAAAATAAGGTTCTATAAGATCAATTTTCCAATATGTACATATTTTTTAGAATTTCATTCATGTAGTATCAAATATTAGTTGCACGTTTAATGTTACTTTAAATTTATTTTGATGAAATTACATCAAAAATTTTCTTCTATCTAAATTTAATATTTTTTAACATAAATCACATCTTATGTCATTAATAAGAATGATCATTTTATCACACAATCATATAAATTCGATATATTTTAGTAATAATAAAAATTTACGTGTATATAATTGTGTAATAATTAAGTAGATGTAATGACCGATAATTTATAAAGTTTTTTTTAACTTCGATGACTCATAGAGCGAAATTATACTTGGATTTCCATTTTAGTTAATATCATTGTATTGTGAGTCTAAATAATTAAATTTTTTAATTATTTTTTAATAAAAAAATGTTTTTTTTATGTTAAAAGAACTATTTAAAATCACAATACCTTATTATTTGGAAATGTGGTATAGTAATAATTTTAACCACGGATAGGTTAGACTAATTATTTCCGCATTGATTTAACAAGAGTGTTGAACGACTTCATAAGTCATGCTCTATTATTTTCTCATAATACAAACTTTCTTATATGAAAGAGATATGTAGGTAACCATATGTTACTGTTTTCATTTCCTGTATATTGATACACATACATATATTCTTTTCAAACGCATTTATGTACATATGTATGCTTTAATAAAGTTATTTATTATACAAAATTAAAAAGATAAAAAATAAACAATAACTTTATTTAACATATTAGTTAATTTAGTTAAGGAAAAGTAAATAATTTTCACATAAAGATAAATATAACAATTTTTTTAATAAATTTATAACTTTTTAAACAAAACATTTCAACATTTTCACACAACCACTATTAAATTTATCAACCATTAATTTATAAACATTAACTTTATCTGTATGTATTTACATTTTATTGCCATAAAACTATATTGACAATTATACATCGTATGTAGATGCAGATACATTTCCACCATGTCCAGTCCAATTAGTATGGACAAACTTTCCTTCTTGACCAAGTAATTCATAAGTGTGAGCACCAAAATAATCCCGCTGAGCTTGAAGTAAATTTGCTGGAAGTCGAGCAGTTCTATAACCATCATAGAAGGCTAAAGCTGTTGATAGTGCAGGAGTTGGTATGCCTAATGTTACAGCTGTAGATACTACTACCCTAGCACTAGCTTGACATTCCTTCATTGCATTAGCAAAGAAATCATCCAATAATAAATTGGAAAGTTTTTGATTCTTTTCAAATGCTATTTTTATATTTCCCAAAAATGCACTGAAAGTAATAAAATTTTAATAAAAATTATTATTTAAGAATATTAAATTTCAATAAAAATTTAGATACCTTCTTATAATACATCCTCCTCTCCACATAAGAGCTATTCCACCATAATTCAAATTCCAATTGAAAATTTTGGCAGCCTCTCTTAATAACATAAATCCTTGTGCATAGGAAATAATTTTGGAGGCATAGAGAGCTTTTTTTAAATGTTCTAGGAATTGTTTTTTATCGCCTTGATATGTAGCATCGGGCCCTTTTAACACTGCGCTTGCTTCTACTCTTTCACTTTGTAAAGCAGAAAGACACCTAGCAAAGACTGATTCTCCTATTAGAGTTACAGGTACTCCATAATCTAACGCTGCGATAGCTGTCCATTTGCCAGTTCCTTTTTGACCAGCTGTATCCCTAATTCGCTCTAATAAATATCCTTTCTCATCTTTATATTTAAGAATATCTCTAGTGATTTCAATCAAAAATGAATCAAGTTCTCCTTTATTCCAATCATCAAAGGTTTGACTCATCTCTTCTGCATTAAGTTTTAAACCATTTCTCATAATGTGATATGCTTCGCAAATAAGTTGCATATCACCATACTCAATACCATTGTGTACCATTTTTACAAAATGACCTGCACCTGTTTCTCCAACCCAATCGCAACATGGTTCTCCATTGACTTTTGCACAGATTGACTAAAAAAGAAAATATTTTATTATTAATGTATATTTAACTAATTGAATTTATTAATTATAAACTAAATTTTTAAATAAATATATTTTAATATTTTAAAAAGTCACCTGGAAGATTTGTTTAATATGCGGCCAAGCTTTGGGATTTCCACCTGGCATCAAAGATGGTCCATATCTAGCACCATCTTCACCTCCACTAACACCACTACCAACAAATAAAATTCCTTTTTTTTCTAATTCTTTGGTTCGTCTATCAGTATCTTGATATTCAGAATTACCACCATCAATGATAATATCTCCAGGAGACAATAAGGGTACTAATTGTTGTATAAATGCATCAACAGCTGCACCAGCTTTAAACATAATATATTATTATAAATATTTTAATTATTTTAGATATGTAGAAAAATGAATAAATTTTGTTATTACCAATTAATTTAAATGCTATTTAAAAACTTTTAAATAATATTTTAAACTTTTAAAGATCATAGCAAATAATAGTTCATTAGAGGTTTAAATTTTTGTTCTTAAACTCACAATTTATAAATGAAATTTACCTTTTACCAAAAGCATTACTCTTTTTGGTGATTTTAATTTGTCTACCATTTCTTTCAATGTATATGCACCAATAATTTTTGTGCCTTTTGCTTCATTTTCTAAAAAGGATTTAACTTTATCCGTTGTACGATTATAAGCGCACACAACAAATCCATGATCATTCATATTTAGAATCAAATTCTGGCCCATAACAGCCAGTCCAATAAGGGCAATATCAGCAACTCTATAAACAAAAATATGTTTTTTATTATAATAGGAATTACTTAAAGTTGCATATTTTACACTATATTATTTTACATTATATAATCTATATTTATTACAATACATATAAATAAAAAGATATTTTCTAAATTGATTTCAATATAACATTTATATTATCTATGTTTCTTACTTCTTTAAATTTCATCGATTAATTGTTTATTAAAATGAACTTGAATAAAAGTGATTACATAAACCACATTATCGGAACTTACTAAAAATAATTATTTAAATTTTTTTATAAATTTATATTCATAATTTATCAAAAATAATATAGGAAATACTCACGGTTTACTCATGTTAGTTATTTTTTTCTTCAAAATAATACGTGATTCGATTTTATATCAAAGAGCAACAAGTGGTCGATTTACCACGAAGATCAAGAATGAACATTCATACTGGACACTGGAGTAGATTCGACATCAGCCGACGTTTCGTAAGCCAATCGCAGTGCACACCAAGGTCAGCATAAAGTTAACAAACTGTGGCCACTAAAGTTTCATAATTTAATCATTATTACTATAATGTAATATTAAACGATAATTAAAATGATAGAAAATTACAAAAAACTTGTCGTTTTATTATTTAATAATTATAAAAACTTAGCCTTTATAAAAATAGTATATTAGTGGAAAAAACATTTATATTATAATACAGAAGAAAAAATTAGATTAATCTGATTTTGTAACGCTTTTTACGAAATATAAAGAAACGTAATTTTTTTTATGAAGTATCAAGATATTAAAGTTTGATTTATATTTTCTTATAATAAAATTGCTTTTATTAACAGTTTCAAATCAATGTTTCTATTATATCGATTACAATTTTTAATACTGTGGTTCATTTTAATAAATATCGTGGTTAATAATATTAATATTTATTAGTTATTTTATTATTACTACTTAAATATTTAAAATCTTCGTAATTATGTACGTGAACTTTGTTCAGTTACTCGTTTCCTTATTTTGTTGAAAAAAGAGTTAGATGATGATTCAGCAAAATCAGTTAGATAATCTTAATCTTGTATAGCAAGCGTTTTGTTTCAAATGGATTTTTGTTTTACGCGCGTTTAACTAAGAATTCTTTAGCTCCAATCACTGTATGTATATACAGAGCTGACATCACTTTCAGTTATTGCTACACGATGATTGGACACATCAGACGTATGGATGTTTTAATTGGAAACGCAACATGTCGCGATTTGCTTGATTAGATTAGGGAAGGTCTTCGTATATTTCTTTCACTTTTGGGTTATCCTTAGTGTATTTTCAACAGTTTGCAACAGTTCTTAAGTATATATTTCTTATTATAATGTATCAATAATGACACAAATTTATCACAAATATGTTGGAAAAGGACTTGACAGAAAAATATACATAACCCTCTGACAATGAGATGTCCCATTTCTGAAACTAAATACACCTTTTTTATGAAGAAAAAGACTGCACGGAAACACGATTAAATACATATTAGTACCGAGTGGTTTAGTGGTTTACCAATATGGGATTATTATTTGCAAAGTTGTGGAGTCTTTTTGGCAATGAAGGTAAATTCAACATACAAATGTAATAACAATATTGTTACTTATTGCACTGCTTTGTGCATAGCATCGTATATATTTGTATTTAACAATATGTGAAGAATATTAAAACTTAAATGTAAACAAGAATTATTAGTTTTATTTTTTTAATTTTTAATGATGTTTTTATTTATACATGAAAATGATTTATGAAATATTAAGATTTCTTTTGACAATTTTGCAATCAAATATCGATAAAAAAGTAATAATAAATTTATTCAAATAATATAAACTCTATAGCTCTATTTATTGGTATAATTAATATGTTTTCTAAAAAATTCTTTAAATTTTTACTGTCTTTAAATATGGTTTAACATATTTGTTCCAGATATTTTTCTTTCACATTATAAAGCAAATTTTTGAAGTTTATATGTAAAAGTTTATAATTATATGGCTCATTTAAATTCTTATTTTACTATAATTAAATTTTTTTATCTTTCAGAACATAAAATAGTTATGGTGGGTTTAGATAATGCTGGTAAAACAACCATATTGTACCAGTTCCTAATGAATGAAGTTGTTCATACATCACCAACTATTGGATCTAATGTTGAAGAAGTTGTTTGGAAAAATATTCATTTCATAATGTGGGATTTGGGTGGACAACAAAGCCTGAGAGCCGCATGGTCCACGTATTATACTAATACTGAGTTTATTATTATGGTTATAGATAGTACAGATAGAGAAAGACTTGGTGTAATAAGAGAAGAATTATACTCAATGCTAAATCATGAAGAATTAAGTAAAGCCAATGTCTTAGTTTATGCTAACAAACAAGATTTAAAAGGTAGTATGACAGCAGCTGAAATTTCTAGACAACTAGATTTAACTTCTATTAAAAAACATCAGTGGCATATACAAAGCTGCTGTGCCCTTACAGGAGAAGGGTAAGAAAAAACTTTAGTTGTAATTAGAATTACAATGTTATTTATGAAAGTAATAAATTTTTTTGTCTTGTAATGTTTTAGACTTTATCAAGGTCTTGAATGGATTGTTGGTCGTTTAAAAAAGACATGACGTACATTATGAGGATTGATTTTGAATGTAATAAGATATCTAAATTGTAAAATACATGTTCAATGTAAGTTACTGTGCCACTCTAACGATTGTACAAATGATATAAGAATGAATGATCATTTTTCAAATGGTACACTAGCTCCATAACTTAAAGTGTAACTGCATATACTGATTCATTATTGCTGCAGACACTTAATGTATCAAGTGGTGGACGGGTAAATTTTGTCTTATCTATTAATGTGATATAAAATATAATGGCAAATGATTATGATATAAAATTAAAATAATGTTTTAACTATTCTCTGTGTAAAATATATTTAAAACATCATGTTATAAGAAAATGGAAAAATTTAGAATATCCAGAGTCTTTTATAGAAAATATTGTTGCATTAAGAAAAGTATCTATAGCAAAAAATTTTTTTATCTGTGTATAAGAAGATATATATTGTAAACACTTTACAGCAGGACTGCCAAATGTAATGTATGGTCTACAAACACATCTGATTATTTATTGCTATATTAAATGCTATATTAAAATTGCAGTCTCAATGCTACCAAATTTTATTTTTGATTCAGTAACAAATGTAATAAAAGTTGCATGCATTTAAATGTATTTAAGTGAGAATATATAAAGAATTTAATCTTGATCCCGTCCACCTGTGTTTATATAACTATAAAAATAGATTATTTATTTGTTCTATTGAGTTAATGTACGAATAATTATTTGGCCTGTGCAGTTTCCAAAAATATACCTATGTACATAGTTTTTTATACTCCACATTAATAGTAAATAATTGTAAAAAGTCAACTTCAATTTAGCACCAATTAAACCACATATTTTTTAACGTTCTGTATAAGAATTTAAATATTTCTTATAGCTTAATGTTACAAACATCTTTAAGAATTTCAAAGCAAGTTATTCAACCAGTCTAACTAAACATTTAGAAGCAGAAAACTGCTCTGTGATATGTGAGATGGTTGTTTATCAGGAATATTTAATTTGATTTGTATATGAAACATAAAGATTTGTTTCATATAAAACTCATACAATTGTAAAAATATCTATCATGTTTTGACGTATTATGAATTATTTTAAGTATTATTAATCTTTAACCATCCAATTAATAACAACTATCTCATTTATTTTATTTACTCCATGAATGTAGTAAACACTTGTGTAGTTCAAAATACTCCAGTATTTAACAATTAATAAAACTTAAAACACATACATTAGTAACATGGAAAAGATGATTCTAGGAATTGTTAAGATCATTATATAAAAGACAAATGCCGTCTAAAGCCAGAGTGAGATCGTACATTTCATAAAAATAAACAGCAATTTTCTCATATTGAGAAATTAAGCAATTAATTGTCTATACTTATTATTACAGATGCACGACATTATAATATATACTATCGTTAACAAAGTTTTCATTATATAAAAATTTTGAAATACAATACAAGTTACAGATTGCTTTATTTTATTAAAACTACACAAATAAATCAAATATATGTGTCTACCTTTAAGCTTCTTCTATGGTTAAATTTTAATGAAACAAAATTTCAGAAATTACTGGATTCAAAAATGCTTGTTTGAATTCGTTATTTGTTAATTAACTAATATAGTAAGCACGAAATGTTCGCGTAAAAGGTTGTTAATTAACGTAAGGACTGAAATTAATGTAAAATAAATTTATCAAACTTTCTTTTATGAGAAGTAAACAAAGCACCGCGTACTGTAATATATAATTTCCTATCCTCTTTAATCAATTTTATTTCTACATTTTAATTTTATATTTTTAAATTTTATTAATTAAAATTATGTATAGTGATACAAGATTATGGTAAATTATATATACGTTATATTAATTTCAATAAATGAACAGTAAATTTTTTATATTTTTATTTTATTCTTTTGAACTTATATTGTATTTTACTATATATTATTTATCCTTTTAATATTTCAACAACGAATAAAAGATCTAATAATTAAAGATGTGTAATAAGTAAACATGTATAGTTTAACATGTATAACTATACTTGGGTGTGATTTTAACTGAAGCTTTTGACACTTTTAATCAATAAATATTTACGTATTTCATATTTTTAATTATCTTGTCTTTTACTTAAGAAAGAGTCAAATATAATTTTTGAAGATCTATTTATTTTCACGTTTGTTATAAATAAAGTATCGCACACACTCACTCATTCTCGTACTAGTCGATTTACCACTGATCATTACTTTTTTAATTTATATTAATCGAAATAGCTCGATGTAATTGAGCATAGTGTCTTTTAGTGTTTTTAAAGAATCTAAAACCAACAACTGGTGCGCTAGCACTGCAAATTTTTTTATACATTTTAGCCCTATTTATTTTCTATTTTACACAATTTACTAAGAACTATTATTTTGTAAATTCTTGCTGGTAGAACATTTTTTAATTATCATAATCTTTTCATCTAATGATAAAAATAATTATTGTAATTTACTAAGAATTATCTGATATCTTTTGGCAGTGTCTGTTCAATTTACAATATTTGAAAAATCTTCACTATGCACACGTAGTTCTTCCAATAAATGTTTTAATAACTTACTAACTTGTATTATAATGAATTGTATCACTTTTATTTTTGAAATTGTTGCTATATAAGTCACTATTAAACATAAAATGACAAATATATTTACAATAAATTTTATCTATTGTTAATGCGTGTATTACAATTTTTTTAAAAGGCTTGGCAGTTAAACTACGTATAACGAACAAATTCATATTTTTCGTAGCTTATTTCATGTCGCAAAAACTTCATTTCATTTGTATGAAATCTGTGTTATTAACAGAAAAAAATACAAGAATGTTATTAAAAGATGAAAATACTAAAAACGGAAGTTTTTGCAATATAACAAACTGCGAAACTTAATACATCTACATTCAAAAAATACATAATTACATGAGATAATTATTTTAATACCTCACATCTTTTTAATAAGATTCAATAATTAAACCGACTTCCTTGAAGTCATATTGAAATGAATTCGAAATGAGCTCAATTTTCTGTGCATTAATTTTTTCTATGATAAAATTTTGAAGTCATGATGATACGAACTTAAAAGATTTTAATGATTCTGATTCTTCATAAATAAGGATGTTTATTTAGCACCGACAAGTTTCTTAAGCAAATCAGTGCTTAGAGATTTGGGCCTTTCTATCGGAAGACCTAGAGCTCGGGACCAGACGAGAGACGCTAAAACACCAAGAGCACGTGATACTCCGAACAGGACGGTGTAATAATTCATCTCCTTCATTCCATAATATTGTAATAGAACTCCCGAATGGGCATCTACATTTGGCCATGGGTTCTTTACTTTGCCAGTTTCCGTAAGAACGGGCGGAACTATTTTGTATATTTGAGAAACAAGCTAAAAATATACGAATATAATCATTAATCAAGAATAAATCGGAAATTTGATATAAATATTAAAGAAGTTATTGAATAAATTTACCTTGAATAGTTTGTCATCCGGTAAGTGTTTCAGTGCAAATTCTCTCTGGCATGTGTACCTAGGATCAGTCTTTCTGAGTACGGCATGGCCGTATCCAGGAACGACTTGACCGCTTTTTAGCGTGTTCCAAATGAACTCCTTCAATTGTTCATCACTGGGACTGTCTCCAACCTTTTCGCGCAACTTTTCTAACCATATTAATACTTCTTGATTTGCAAGACCATGAAGTGGACCAGCTAAGCCGTTCATTCCAGCGGCGAATGACAGGTATGGGTCAGACAATGCCGAACCTACCAAATGAGTGGTGTGTGCAGATACATTACCACCTTCGTGATCAGAGTGAATTGTCAGATATAAACGTAAAAGTTCGGTGAATTGTGGGTTATCATAACCGAGCAAGTTCGCGAAATTCCAAGACCAATCTTTGCCCGCATCGACGCTTCCTGCACCTTTACCACCCTTGTAGATGTTTCGATATATTGTAGCAGCTACTACGGGTAATTTGGCGATCAAGTTCATTGTATCTTCGTAAGCGGGTTCCCAATATTTGGACTTGTGTATGCCTCCCGTGTATGCTTTTACGAATTCACTCTCACTATTTAGAAGAGTGATGGCGGCAGAGAATTGAGTCATGGGATGAATCGATTTGGGCAAGCTGTTTAGAGTTTTGACCACATGATCAGGTAATGCGCTTCTGCTAGCCCATTCTTGAGAAATTGCTTTAACTTGAGCCTCAGTGGGAATGTCGCCGGTAATCAAAAGCCAGAATAAACCTTCCGGAAGTGGTTCTTCACCGCCCTTAGCTTTTGGTAGAAGTTTCTGACACTCTGGAATCGATTTTCCTCGGAATCTAATACCTTCTTCAGGATCCAGGACTGACGGTTCCCATATAAGTGCTTTAATTCCACGCATACCACCGTACATCTGAAAAGTAACAAAGGTTATCAACATCAAGTGTAAAAAGATAGAATAAAAAAGGAGAAACTAGTTCATTGACATTAATTTCCAATGTAACAACTGTAAGAAGCACATTTTGAACTGATTTGAATGTTACTTTAATTTTACATATAAGAATGGAGAGAGAGAGAGAGAGAGAAGAAAAAGGAATTAGAACTCATTAAGTTATCAAATATAAATTAGTAAATCGTTAAATACAAAGAATTTTATTTCATTTTCAGAAAATGTGATATTCAAGGAATACACAGCTCATGGGATATGAAATTTGAAAGTTCTGGTTCTAGGATTTTAAACGGCCAGAAATTTTTCCAACAACCTAAAGATCTGTTTATATCACGATCACATAATAAGCACGCGGCATTTGCGCTGATTCCTTGGTCCTTATCATCTATCTATAAAACATTTATCGCTATTATAAAAAAAAATTGTACTATGTTTTATAGTAAGATTTAACGTTCTCCACGTGGCTTGGTATTTAACACGTAATCACGTTTATCGCGTGACGCGTGTATGTATTACTGTTGCAATAACATTGCTACTACGTTCGATAATTTATTCATCATCAGATGTTTAACATGAAAGGACGATGTAGTCAAAATTGCACAACGAGCAAATGCATACCATATCCACGGTAACTTCTCCAACTTTGGTGGATCCATTTGCTTTACGGAACGCCTTGATACGCTCCTGTTCCTTTGGAATTTTTTCAGCCAGAACCTTTTTCAGGTCAGTAGAAGCATCGCTCAATGATCTTGTGAATACGATCGAAGTTTTTTTCTGTAAAAGCAAAAGAAGAAATTAATTATCGCAGTTATATTCTGATAACTATATTTTTTTAAATCTATCAATGTCTATATGTCGCAAAAAAAATTTAATTTTTGTCATTGTTTTTTCATTTATGTAAAACTAAATTGTTGATAATAACTACAAGCAATTTGACGACGTAGTTTTTTTTTTGGAATAATTTTTCTCACATTGATAGATGTGGTTAAATCTTCATTACATGAATTAATTCGTTAAAATATTTTCTGCTTTTAGGTGTTTATATTGATAATAATATCATGCAATTTGACAACATATTTCTTTCGTTTTATGGGACGATTTTCCACACTGAACTTGACATGTAATCAAATTCTCATTACGGATAAAATTTTACGAGTAGACGTTACGTCAACGAACAATCATGAACAACTACTGGATTACGTAAAAAAAAGACAGCCATATATAATGACATATTTGGTCGATTAAGGAAATACATGAAAAAACTAACTTCTGTGCACATATCGTGATCATTTTAAAACTGACATTTATTATAGAAACATCGTCTACAGAGAAATTTTTTTTTGAAATGTGAATTGAATAATATTTTTGTACTTTTTATCTTGAATAAATTTATAAAATAAAATCGTCGAAAATAATATGATAAAACAAAATGATTTAAATTTTTGTTAATATTACAAAACGTTTGGAATATTTTCCTTCATGCATACATGAACACGATGTTAAAATCACAAAAATCTACAATTTCGAGTAAATGATATGGCCATTACTTTGTGTTTGTAAAAGAGTTCACAACAATTCTAATAAATTAAGCCACGCTGGAGGTAACAAGGTCTCGCATTAAAGTTCATTATCAATGCGTACGCATACGTAAACGTAAAATTAAAAGAACCTACGGCTTACAAAGTATAATACTGAATTTCATAATCGATACTTGATAATATTTCTTTCTCACATTTAATTTCTATTATTCCTCTGTCTTCTTCGTTTTTTTTTTTTTTTTTTTTTTTATTTCTTACACGCACATTTTTATTTTGAACTAACACAGTTAATAGATACCGATAAATCTCTTTACGCGATAGCAATTAACCATTCGAGTTTTTGGCGTGACAAAAAAAAAAAAAAGCATTTCAGAAGCGCGTGTCATGATTACGTCGATAATTATGTCATATGCCCTTATTTTTTTTCTCATGTGTATTTTTAGAGTATCAGATATTTTTTATTTTCCTATCTTTTCCGAACGTTTCCGAGCATTCTTCGAGCACGAGGAATCATTGTCTGCAGCAGACTAGCGTAGAAATCTCTAGATAGCGGTAAATGCAGACTGAAAGCTCGGGGAGCAAACATCGATTCACGACCGCATTTTGCAATGTGAATGAGAAATTAGGCCGAGGTGAAATCACGATGAGAAGGTAAAGCAGAGCATCTAGTGGAGATTTGTAAATTTTGATATTTACTGAACTTCGATTGTCCGATTCCAAAAGCAAAATCGATTTTTATATTTGCCCCGTGTAAACGTTTCTTCGTCACGTTATTACACCACTTTTAAAAATACAGTTTATTCATTGCGATAAATTTTTAAAATCATTCATCCATTTTATCAAATTATTGATTAAATGTTCCAATTTGTTTCAGTAGTATTATTCTTCTAAGTTGATCGCAATATACAAGAAAATAAAATTCTAAAAGTAATGAGAATAATTATTAGAACTTCTCATTATAAAATGATCCTATTATAAGGTGAATCAGCAAGTTGTTGAAAAACTTTTATATTAAACTTGTAATCTAAAGATGTGATCCTATTTGACAGTGATAGACTATTGGGTGTCTTTTTGATTAGTATTCCTATACAAGCGCAGTATGTAATATATGATTATATCACACTCCAGATGAGACCATCTTCAATGTACTGCATATATACTGTTGAATAGGAATCGCCAATGACCTTGGCCTTTCTATTAAATTTGTCATTCATCTTATAAGATCACTGCACATGTGCATATCACTGCATATGTAGCTGTCTACATATGTACACATGCATCGAGACACATTATATCTTCCAATTATATACGAATAATGATTGTTTAAACGAAAATAGTAACTCCAAAGTATCGTTTAATTATAACACGGAAGTTGAATCTGTTACATAAGTTGTGATCTAACAATTTCATTTGTAAAAGCACAATCATTGGCTCGCAGAAAGCTGTAGAAAGTGAATGTACGAAGTGTATATTTAACGAATGATTAATTTTAAATCTGTTATGAAAGAGAATAGCTCGATGTTGTATTGTAAGATTACAATGTACATACGTTCCTTTTTAACGTATTGTACTTATGAACGTAAAAGTTCACCTAGAACATTATTAAATACATGACAAAATGTTTCGTCTGGATACAGGCCAGAGTTTCAAATACTGACTAAAAATAATAGTTCCACGTGTTCTATAACCTATGCTACATAATGCATATATGATAAGAAAATTGGATGCAAAAAAGGTAGGTGTCCTTTGGAACACGATTCATTGTTACAAACATGATTACGTGTGTATGTTCTTGGACTTGATTTTTTTTTGAAATTCAAAGTGTCACAGGAAATGTTACAATTTGATGAATTAATTTGGACACCAATTCGACATTTGAGGTTCAAGAACATACTCTTCTGTTCATAAGGATGTTTTATAAGATCCAAAATACAATTTTTAGTTCGTTATTTCTTCGCAATATTTCAATAATTTTTAGACACTAATTATTTAAAAATGTAATAAAAGAGTTTAAACATATAATTTTCTTTTGATAATTAGTTCTGAACAAAAATAATTATCTAAGTACTATGCATACTTATCAGTTTTTGACGTTGAGATAAATCAATTACTATTCAATATATGCGTTTTGCATCGGTGCATTCGAGTTTAAGTTCGTTACATTCCAAGTATTTGTTGCTTCAACTGCAAGTAATAATATACTTAGTACGTAATGTAAGACGGATATCAAATGGTAACCACAACGATGTAACGAAATACTAATTGAATAGATTGACACTGACTTTTATTTTTATCGTTTTGCACGTATCATGAATCAGATCGATAAGTTAACCTACATTGATTTAATTTCTTCGCCATCATCAATTCATCAAATTAAAATAATATTAAAATTTCATAATGTCAATTCGTATTCATCTTTAATTCTACTGTATTTATAAATATATATAGTACAAATAATAAAATAAAATACTGTTTCTGAAGAAATATGTATGTGTGATTTGGAATCATAGAATATAATTGTCACCTTATCTCGTTGTCAGAAAAATTTGAAGTTTTTTAATAATGAGTTCATGATAAATTTTGGTCAAACAATTGTATCTTTCCTCCTTAGAAATTGTAATAAATAATTATAATCGAAACTTTCACTGCCAAGGAGAGTCAAAAGAAAGATAAGATATAGAATCAAGATATGGATCAAAAAAATCTGAATTTCAAAATGTTAACTTTTACCAAGATAAGATATAGAATCAAGATATGGATCAAAAAAATCTGAATTTCAAAATGTTAACTTTTACCATAAATGATGAATTTTCGATTCATCTTATGGCATTTATAAATTGATTTGAGTCGCAAGTCATTTCATTTTTACAATGTTTCTTTTTTTCTTTACAATTCATACGTGAAAAAATATTTTAAAAAATTTATTAAATTTGTAATTAGCTGCCTATGAATGAACAAAGTTCAACATGAAACTCCCTGCTCGCGATTATCTCGTAATTACTGAATGATTACGTTTGTATATCAATTCCTGAATAAATAATATTCAATACTTGTTCAGCTGAATTATTAATTTGCAACTAACTTTAGATCATTAAGTAACTTATTCAGTTGAATTACTAACTTACTTTTATATTTTTCTTCCTATACCAATTTCGAATGAATACAAAATCTACTTTATTGAATAATTAGAATACCGTTTAATCTACTAATCACGATAATGTTTAAATTTTTTTGTAGAGAAAATATCCGAGTCAGATCTTTTATTAAATCAGGTAAAAGCCTGAACAGTCTAGGTGAGTACTGATATGAAAGATAAAAATTTTTTAATTAAATATTATAATGGCACAGACAGATGGCTTGTTAAGCTTATATCTAACATTATGTTTAACATCGTAATGCATTATAAATTTTTTCCGTACTATTGCATAACATTTCGTTTTACCCTTAATATAGCATCGAAACTAAAAATCGAAATTACATGAATGAATGAAATTGCATGAATATTTCTTTAGTTATATATAATATGTATAAATTTTACACGACTATATGAAACGATACGATAATACATATAAAAATTTCAATCATACGATATACTATTAGAATCATTTAATTATCTTCTCTGAACATTTATGTGTAAGACATTTACGAAAAGATCGATTTATTTTTACTCGTTGATATCCTTTAAATAAATGTGTAGGTCGATCGAAGAAATTGATTCGCAACCTGAAACACGTTTATAACACGACTGATTTGATTGATCGTTCATGTCAAGATATATTCAACTCGTACGAGATAATTAAATAACAATAAGGACGAATTAATTTATAAGATTTTTCATGCTTTTTCTTTTTATATAATATTATTACGTGCAATAACAATGATGCTAAATTGTAATTGTTTCTCAACAATATATAACAATTTTGAATATGATGTTAATTATGCGTTTCTAATCAAATTTGCAACAAAGATTAGGTCCTTGGAGCAAGGTATAATTAAATAACCTGACAATAAATTTATTACTATACATTATGGGTAAATAAACAATCTGATAAGATTTCCAAACTGTATAAATATCTTACGTGTTACGTATTCGTGATATTTGTACGTCATCTGATTATATGCGACATGCGATTTTAAATATAATTGAAAGAATGAAAAGAACAAGGAGACAAAATGGTCGATAAAATTTCAGATCTGCGATTATGATTATCATCCCATATGTTCACAATATTCACACATTTGACGTCAATACCTCATACGTCGCACGCTATTCGGTTTGCAGTATTGTGACCAATAATCATTTTAAATTTTAATTCTTTCTAATGATGCATGCACGCAATAGATGCTGACGTATAAAACACGATTCCTTCCACGATTTCTTTCAGGAAATTCCTTTCGTTGATATGCACACAAACGCAAGCCATTCAATTATTTATCTTAATCTCCTAAAATCATTATTATACGACTTGATATAAATTTTTTATTAGAAGAAAGATAATGATTGTATAACATCATTAACTTGCAATTAATCAGCAATTATATATGACTGCCGATTATGACTCAATCGTAAAGATTGTAAAAGTTAAAATGTACAGTTTATCTATTGCTAAAAACAATTTCAAGAAACACGAAGGTCAAACGTTTTTGTAAAAATAGTTGTTTTAAAGCACAGTAAAAATTTTAAGTGCAGACGACAACGGTATATAATTGTATGATATGCAATTATATCTCATTAATTACATCACATTATTATTATAATTATTGTCTCTTATTGATATGTTTTTAAAGAAGAGTTATTATAAGTTTATCTTAGTCTCGTCTAAACTCGAATAAATTAATTGCTATCATAATTTACACATAAATTAATTGCTCTATCGATGTTTATTATTAATTTAATCAGACAAAACAATAGAATCGTGAATCTATAAATTTTTTTTATTTCCATTTCAATATCGCTACATGTATTATATGTCGAGATATTAATTGTGGTTATCTCCTAAGTTCGGGTTTTTCAAAATCGCAATGACGTCATATGAATTTTCCTCCTACTCGTTTTCATACAAACATACAGGCGATAATTTATCTTGAAGAAAGTTAATCCATATTCGATTTAGCTTTTACATACAAAAAAGGTAATTTGTTCTAAGGAAAATTTTCGCACCATTTTTTGCACATTTCAGTAAAATGAAGATCTCTGACCTTATTTGTTCTCTCGATCGAAAGTAGGGTAACTTAATCGTATCCTCGACGAGAACAAGTTCTCCTTTCTTTACTGCGCTTATCCTCATTACAGGCGAGTATCTGCCTAGGAATTTCAATTTTCTCACAAACTTGAATCCGTTCTTAAGCAATGCACAAGTTGATATGAAGAAATCTCCGAAATTAGACTGAGCATTACATTACTGATAAATTAAATTGAACCGAGCTTTGTGATTAAATTTTTTTAATAAAAAAAAAAAAAAAAAACAGGAATATCACACGACATTATCTTGGCAATTATTTATCAGAATTGATAAATATCTAATTGTATCATTTTATAATACCAGTAATCGCGAGATTATATTTTTTTTTAAATTTAAGAAAAACAATTTAAATAATTATGCATTTTAGCTTATACCAAGTAGTTTATACATTTATAATATACAAATAAATTTAGGAAATATTTCAAGAATTTTACAGTGACTAATCAATAGATCGAAGCATTAAGAATGCTTCAAGGTTACTTGAAGCTATGTTTTACCACCTATGTATGTAGTACATAAGAAAGTAAAATATTGACGGAATTTTATCGTTAAAAGTATTTTTAATATTTGCTATCATAATTTACACATAAATTAATCTTGATCGTATCAAGATATATTAACATTTTATTTAATTATTTGTTTGCAACATTCACAAGAAATTCATATCACTTATCACTTCGTTATCTTTGATTGCATATTTAACAAATATTTAAAGAGCACCACTGAGTGGAACATACCCGGCCCGTAAGTTACCATTATCTAATTGATTTTGCGCCATATAATCGTTAAATGGCGCTAAAATGACATGACAGAGGAGAGTGTCATGTATGATCCAATCTGCATTAACCCTGATATTCAATCGTCTTGCCACTAACTATACGTTTGACTTAAACTTTTGATATCTCTTATAATATCTTTCTGTTAAGACAATTCATTTTGATTAAATTATAAGAATTTAGAAGGAAACAACTAAAATGTATAAAGTTCAATGAAATCGAACATTTTTTTTATTAATTTATAATTACAATCTTATTACTGATAGATTCTCTAAGTTCGAACTTAAATTTTTGCCATATTAGGATATAGACAAATTGAATTGGTCGATAATAAATATTAATAATTTACATCGATTTTACATCGTGTAAAAGAAAGTAAAGAAAGAGATAGTTTTGGTGCAGCATGTTACGTGATCTAAAGGTCACGTTCATATATCTATGATATTAGGTAATCGACGAGCCATCTATAAGATGAGCGAGGAGTTTCTAAATCTGCTAAAAGTTAATGGATACATGTACATTTTGTGCTAAGCTATTCATTAAATCTTACTAATCAAGTTTATGATTTAGACAAAAATTAAACAATTAATTTTTAATAATATTTTTATTTAAATCAATTGTATCAATTTTGATATATCTATTTTTCTGTATAAAATATAAAGCACTAACATATAATACATTAAGTATTTTCATCATTAATATTAGTTAAGTTATCATAATACATGAATTAAAACCGGAAGAGAAAAATTAAGAAGAATTAAAATTGAATGTATCATCTGCTACACATGAGTAAGTAAGAAAGATTAACTTAAATATTTTGGGTTAAAGCTACATGACTTGTTCGAAGTTCAATCGGTAAGCAGGTGTTCGTCAGGAACAGGTCATGAACAATATGGATCAAGAGGACAAAACAGATTTTGACCTCGAATTTGTTCTAAAATTATTCTACCTTACGAAATTATAATGCTGTGCATTCCTCAATGGATATGTGTATGGACGTAAGAGATTCCTAAATATTTTGCATGCACGTTATGTCATGTTTCGATCTATAAATGAATTTGTCGCCATAGAGTTCGATTTGAAAGCATTTTGGTTAAAGATTTAAAAGATTTAAATTTGGTTACAGTATTTATGCTATCGTAATAAGTCAAAGATAAATCAACAAAAATAAATTGATACTTTTAATTTTCTTTAAACTAAGCTTTTAACTTTTATATTAATTTTTATGAAGCTAATATGTATCTTGCATTGTTTCTGATCAGACATACGATCACGAAAAACTTCGAATTTTGGTTAACCGGAACTAAAGTCATTTGGAAAAAAAATTTTACTCATGCATTTTACAAGTATTTATATACAATTCTATTGTAAATTAATACACGGTCACTTGAAGTGCTTGACATTTCACGTTGATACATTCATTAATAAATGTTCGAAATAGAAAACAATAACCAAAATATTTAATTTATTCCATTTTTATGCGTATTATTTAAAAATTGTTTATTACAATCATAGATCAATTAATAAGTTCGATATGTAACTTACGATAAATAGTATGCAATAATTATATATCTTCTAAAAATTTATTACGTAACTGCTATCAACCTTGTCTAAATTAATGCCAAGTTCTGTCGGTTAGGTAAAACCTATATCATTCGATATCTAATTCAACGTATATTTTTAAACACTTGATTAATATATATATTTGTTCTACGATCTTCATAATATTTCGTATTACTATTCAATGCAACTTCTCGATTCAATAAGATACTCTCATATTATAGATATTGTGCCAAAATCATGTGCATTGTTGGAACCTTCACAAAGGTGTTCCAAACATACGTTCAATACGTCGGAATACCTGCGAATATAAACTTTTCACAGCTGGTATTTCATCTGTCCAATCAACAAACATGATCTAATATCTGGCTTGAATATAATTAACATAGACGACTTACTATAAATCTGCGAATTTATATACCGACAGTTTTGATTGTATAGTTACTAGGCTATCGGTCGATAGAACGCCTACTTGATATCCAGAACTGTAGCGTTTTAGCTTTTAAAGGTACACAAGGTTCTAGCACTTCGAAAGAGCTAAATAATAAAAAAACATTTATTCTTTTATGATCATCTATTTAAAATAATCCTCTATTATTACAACAAATAATGATATACGTTAAACACCTGCTTGCCGTTCGAATTTCGCACCGGAACAACGTGAAGAGCTTTAAGAATCATTCAAATATCACATTGCATACCAAGATCAATCAATTCTAGATAAGTTCATTTACCACGCACCTGGAATTCCAAACAACGTTTTGAACTGAAACGGAAGAGTGCCATTTTTCTTTATATCCTGGCTTATGGATCCTTCCTCTTTCTTGTTACCGTCACACCAACTATCTAACTGACCACGCGGAGCTCTGGCGCCCAACTCAACTAACTGCTTTCTTTGTTCGTCACGAATATTTTTAGCGCGCATGCGTACAATAGCAGATGTCCTCAAAGGATCATTTATATCTACAAATCTGCCATGTTGCGTTTATAAGAAATATCAAAATTATTTTTATCATTATCCTTAGTAAATATTTTAAAGAAATTAAAGAATAATATTTACTTAAAATGTATGATAAATTTTAATAGACCTAATTCCATATCATTCGTATAATAAACTAAATATTTTAATATTTTGCTGTTGTTCCAATATAGGGAATTTTGACAATTGGTAATTGATGTCAAATTTAGCGCGTATATTTAAATCTATTGTGATACATTTGTGTAAAATATTATACGTAGACTCTTACATTTACTATTAGTTGCCTTAATATAATTGTTTGTTTATTGAAACCTCTTCTATAATTAAATAATCAACAGAAAATACCAAGTTTGTCACATATCTCCAATGATAATGAAGGTCTACAATTCATAAATATTTATATAAATAAATATAAATAAATTGATCTCACATTACATTTTTTCTATTAAAATTAATAATTACTTATTTAATGTGAAAAAATGGAATCCACAAGTAGTTTTACTTGCAATTATTTCTTTTATAATATTTGTAGCTATTTCTACTGCATAATTGTGTACTTTTTCATTATTATCTTTTATACATTCCAGAGTATTTAAAATAATTTTAGGTACTTTAATATTGCAAATTTTTGCCATTTTTTGGAGACACATGTAATTCAAAATTGGAAAAATACCTGGGATTATTGGAACATTAATTCCAATTTTCTTACAATCGTTCACAAATTTAATAAAAATATTTGCTTCAAAAACAATTTGTGTTATTATAAAATCTGCGCCCGCATCAATCTTCAATGAAAATTAATGTTAATATGTTTATTTTAAATATATAAATGAATAATAAAGATAAAATAATATAATTACTTTTTCTTTCAAATAAATTAAATCCATTTCTTTAGATGATGATTCTGGGTGCATTTCTGGATAACCAGCAACACATATACAAAATATATCATCAAATTGATTCCTTATGAAACGTACTAAATCAACTGCATGTGGAAATTCACCATTTGATTTTGTTGAATCTGAAATTTCTTTTCATACAATTCAAATAACATGAAAACATAGATGAGCAATTTTACAATAATTTCTAATTACCACCCCTTAAAACAAATATGTTACGTATATCACGTTCTAATGCTTTCTTTAATATAATTTTTACATCAGTGGGAGTTAAATTGTTAGCTATAAGATGGAGGAGTGTATTATTTGGAAGTGCATTAAATACATCTAAAGACAGATAATCTTTCATATCATTTTTAATATGCCATGTCAATGTATAAAAAGATGGATGATATTTATTCACTTCTGCAAAAAATCTAACAAAAATTTTTATTCATAAAAATATAAATTTATTAAGTGTTATTAAATATATAATATACAAACCTTTGATAGAAATCATTGTTTTTTACACGCATGATTTCGAAACTACAAGATATAGCATTTGTATTTATTATATCTTTTAATGTTTTTCTTAAATCAATCATTTGGCACTTAATATTTGTAAATAAAAAATAGTTTGTGTTATTATCACATTCGTTGTCAATCCCTTGATCACGTATTTTATGTTCTACCACAAATTTTTTTATTTTTTTGGTATATATGTAAATGTGGAAAGCTAATTGCTACACATTTCACATGATCTAGGCCACAAGATTGTCGTAATCAAATTACGCAATGTATGAAATATATAATCGACTTAATATAATGGGATAATTTCTCAAAAGTGTTACTATAAAAATTTAATATTATAATTGTGAAATTATTAAAATACATTTCTTAAAATATTAATTTTTTAAATTGCATCTTAAAATTTTAACATTATTTGCATTATATCATTTGAAATTTATTTTTAACAAAATATATAAATCTTTTGTCATTTATTATTACTTTTTTTTGTTAAATACAATTTTCTACAAACTTCTGTTATTGGAATATCATAAACAGGAGATATACCACCTGGAATAGTTTCTTTTTTGGAACATGAATGTTTATCTGTTATAGTTGCAATATCATTAATATCTGGGGTCATAGATAAATTTACAGCTGGATAAATAATAAATGCAAATGTGGCTAAGGCAGTTAAAGCCCAAATTGGAATTGCTACAGCCCAATATTTAGAGGGCCAATATGTTAATCCTAAAGTATATAAAATTTGATCTGGTATTACAGCCCATATTAGAAATAAAACAAAAAGCATATTTGACCCTATGTATAAAGCATATCCATAAACAGATCTCGGTGCATATGGAGCTGGAGTATGTTCCATTTTGTATAATATTATATAGTTTTAACAATAAATATGTACTTAATAATAATTATAAGTAGGTACAGGTGGGCCAAAAAGTTGCATAGTTTCTGTTACTAAAATTAAACTATCAAAAAATGAAGTTAATGCCACTCTAACTTTTCGTGCTTCTGTTCCAGAAATTGATCTATGAAGAAAAATACACATTAATACAATAAACTGTGTATATACTTAAACTTATACCATTACGACAAATATATAAAAACTTACATTTGTAATAAATTATTATCGAGTGTCAAACTCTTTGCAATACTACCTCTTGAGGGCTCTTTATCAACTCTTAATACCTGATAAGCAATTTCTGCTTCCCTTCCTGATGGGAAAGGTATTGATAAATTTCTATACAAAATTAAGGTTATATCCGTAATTCTGTAATTAAATAAGACATTATGAAATTATTTATTTTAAAGGATACACACTGAAAGTACTCATTACAGTAATTATTATTTAATTCATAATATAAAAACGTTTCTTATAGTATAGATTTTTATACATTTATATGTCTATGGATATTTAAATCGTTAATTTTATAATCCGTTCTGTAATAATTTAGTAATGTGATTGCTTTTTACAAAGTAAGATTATTCCCAAATTTGTTCAATATATATTTAAAGCTGAATAACGGTTTTTATATATAGATATGTATATAGATATGTTTGTAGATACAAACTTCTAGTAACTAGTAACTAGTAACTTCTCGCGTTGTACTCCATGTTCGTTGATATATAACACGCAACAGTTTATAATTTAAATATTGTAGAAAGCTTGATACAAACTAGTGTACATCAGGTTATTCGATATATTTTAAACGTAATGGGCCGAAGAAAAAGTAAACGAAAGCCACCAAGTAAAAAGAAAGCTATTCAACCATTAGATACACAATTTAATTGTCCATTTTGCAATCACGAAAAATCATGTGAGGTTAAAATGTACGTATAATTAATTTTCCGCTGACTTTTATATCACATAAATTTCAATTTTACTACTTTCTTCTTTTATTTACAGGGATAAGTCAAAAAACACAGCTAGAATTACTTGCAGAGTCTGTCTGGAGGACTTCCAAACTACAATCAATTTACTTTCAGAACCTTTGGATGTATATAATGACTGGATTGATGCATGTGAAAATGCAAACTAAATTTTTTTATTTTTGTGTCAGATTGATGCTCAAACTTATTTACTTATTTTTTTTTTTACTAAATTGTATCAGCATTTAGCATTTTATGACATAATTGAACCATAGACAAAATCTGTGACAATACGTAACTAATAACATATATTTTATATGTTAATGAAAAGACATTTTTAATTATATAAATTTAATATTTAGTTTAAAGTAACAAAAGTATATGTATAGTATATGTATCGTATTAAGTGTTACATTACATTAATTTCAATTATATGACATTCATACAATCATATTTATATGTACGAACCTTTCATACTTACTAAGTAAGTATCTGAATGTTCATTTTAAAAGTAATAGGAATATTATATAAATGTTATAACCTACATATATATTTGTATATAAAAAAACATAACGCTTTTACTATAAAAACCAAGTTGTAAAAGAATAAAAATATGAATAAAATACTATAGTATAACTTCATAAATATCAATGATTTTAATCCACCTTTATTGCGGATTTAAACATATTAAAATAATTAACATTAGTAGTAGTATTTTTTATAAATAAAAAAGTTCATGAGTAATAGAAAAAAAATACAAGGCTAATCACATTAATGCTTTCATGCAATTAAATGAATACTTTTTTTGTGACAACTATTTGAAATATAAAGGCCGCAGTTTATTAAAAAAATTACTGAGAAGTAGAAAAAGAACGGAAAGGCTAAATGTGAAATGAAGTTATGCTGTTCCCTCGCAAATATTCAGCGGATGTGTTTCATAGCGCATTCAAGATGGCGTTCCATCGAATGGAATATGCTTGTTAGAAAAAGTGTGTGAAAAAAAATGCCGCGGAAAGCTTGAGAGCAACGCGTGCGAGCTGCGAAGTGAAGTTTCGATCGCAGAGTGAATCCTCGTGACTTTGCCATGCATTCTAGATGAAAATAATTCAAATGACGAGGCTGAAACGATGCGTGCATTAACCCAAGTGACAAGGCTTGTTCGCTGATCTTCGGACATTGCGGAGAACCGTGATCGTCGAGCGGCGAACAACGACGCTATGGCGTCCATCGGACGTGTGTATGTGTGTGTCATTATTTTTAATCCGCAATTAACAGCTAATTAAGCAGTCGTAACTACGGATCACAAGTAGAATTCAATGCGTGTAAGATTCGTGCTGACGCCGGTTGCTAAACGACGCGACTCTCTAGCATTAATCGCCCAAACCGGATCAGTTCGTCCAAAAACAAACATTCTGGGCTGCTTTCGTTTCTTCTGTTTGACAGCTCCTAATCTAAATTACTTGGAATATTATGAATATTCCTTCTCGATATCCTCAGTTAAGTTGTCTTCAAATTGTGCTTCCGCTATGATCCTCTTATTAAACAGCATCGTCCAAATCGTTGCTGTTAGAGTTTATTCGTGAGCTCGAGAATGTGATTAAACTGATTTTTCAACAAGTGTGTTTAATTCCAAATGTTTATAATACGATTTATATTTTATATGCTGTTTTAAAATATGTTGTTTTTAAGCCTTTATGAGAGAATTTTAATAATATATCAACGCATGCAATCTTCCATGTAAACATTTCTCTAAGTATAAGACTATAATTATTAATTTCTGTTTTAATATTTAGGTATTTTAATCTTAATATTAATTGAGTGTTTATTTGTGTTGCTTTGTACAAAACAAAGTAAATATTGTTTTATATACTTTTACATGAAATACAAATGTATTATTTGAAATACAATTGTATGTGATATAGCAATGTATTCCATAAATATGCAATCAACTATTATTCATTTTAATTTATTGTACACTGTGTTTTAACATTGAGAATTTAATAAATTGTCAAATTTGATTTATGTCAAATGCATATATAAGGTGCAATATTTTTGTTTTGTATTGTCTATTTTACATTTTTAATATATAATTGTCTTTTAGTTGTTTTTACTTACATATCAGTTTAGATTGACACTTTTTTTACTGTGACAGTTTTTTTTAATCATATGACAGATTATTATTGTTTTCTGAAATTTATGAAGGAATACATTTCTTATTGCAGGCATAAAAGAAAATGAAATTATATAAGTGATATGAAAACAATTTAATTAATAGTGTTATACAGGAAAGTGACTAGACATTCCATGATTTCACATAAAATTTTAGTAGAACACATTGTGACTTAATGGACTTTACACATCATGTCAAATAGTTTGGACAGTTTTTTAACACGTATTGGGGATGTCACTATAGAACGTGTGACCCCTCGTTCAGGCCCTAAGCCTAATGAAACAATAATGTCAAATGATACTGCAACAAACACAGACATGAATAATGTAGAGCCTCAAACAAATGATGAAAGTTCAGAGGAATCTAGTGCTGAAACATCTGATGGAGAACATGACAAGAAAAATGATACATTACAGTCAGAAGAAATAGAAGAAATACGTTCAGAAGGGTCAGGAGACGACATGGATTTAGACGAGACAATTGATTCACAAATTGGTGTGCGAGCGGAATCAGAGCGGCAACATCATTCTCAACCTGAGGATGATGATGAAGAACCAGTTAATATATTGGATACTTTGCCATTAGAAGGTTTGTACATACATTGTTATTTTTGAAATTGCATTAAATTTTAATATTAATAGCCCTTAAATTTTTTAATAGGAGCCCCAATAGAGGGTCAAGAAGTGTCAGAAGCAGACTTACTTGGAAAACCAATTTCAAAAGATACAGATGATGAAGGAAGTATAGGACATGAAAATGACAAAAATGAAGATCAAGCCATGGAAGAGGAAGGTACAGAGAGTAATAAGAGGCATGCTGATTCAGAAAATTCTGATGCAGCTAAAAAGAAACAGAAAAAAGATGATGGAACTGAGGGATCTGCATCAGAATGTGAAACGAAAGCAGAAAAGAAATTAGCAAATATGAGGAGAAATATTCGAGAAGTTATGGATGAAACTCAACTTGATGAAGCTACTTTATCAGCTCAGCGACAAGAGATGGAACGTCTTCGAAGGGTACAAGAACAACAAAGAATAATTCGTGAAGTTCAACGGCAAATAGCAATAAATAGACAAAATAGCAAAACACAAACAAGAGTAATTAGTCTTTTACAAGGAAAACAGAATCAAGCAGGCACTACTATTTCTCAATCATCTCCATCTGCACCAGTTCGTTTACCAAATACAGTGCTCCTTAAAGTAAATTCTGGATCTGGAACTGGATCGCAGACAACATCTGGAATGCAAACAAATCAAATACAAAGAAGATCAGTTGAAAGCTCTCGATGGCAAAAAGGAAGAGGTGTTTACCAAGGAGCACAAACGTCAATTTCGCGAGTTGGAAATCGACCTAGTGGTCCCAATATGTTACAACAAAGAATTCGAATGATGACTCCTTCTGTTAGCATATCTCCTGTAGTTCCTAAAAAGGAACCTATGGATAGGTCAGAATATTACTCAGATTCTGAAATCTCTGATATAGAAGCTGAAGAGGCTTTACGTGAGAAACAAATACATGCTGCTAAAAAGATGTCAACTGGACCAAAGTCTCAGAAAACTGCTAAGGGCAAAGATGTGGTTACAATATCTAGCTCTAGCGAAAGTTCAGATGATGATTGTATAGTTTTAAGTGATCCAAGTGGCGAAGAAGAAACAGACAACGAAGATGATCCATCCAATTCTGGCATGCACACTAATGATAGATATAACATTCCAGATGAACATGGTAGAGTGTTAATAAATGTGGGTCATCCTGAAACAGAACCTGATGTATTTTTAGCTCCACAGGTAGCTCGTATTATTAAACCTCATCAAATTGGTGGTATTCGTTTTCTTTATGATAATATTGTTGAGAGTATTGACAGATTCAAAACTAGTTCTGGTTTTGGTTGTATACTTGCTCACAGTATGGGTTTAGGAAAAACGCTTCAAGTTGCTAGCTTTTGTGATATTTTTTTTCGTTGTACTACTGCGAAAACTGTCCTTTGTATTATGCCTATCAATACATTGCAGAATTGGTTAGCAGAATTTAATATGTGGTTACCATATGAGGATCCTAATGCTCTAGAAAAACATGGTAAAGGTATTAAATCAGAATCTGTTGTAGAACTTAAACAAGAAGTTAAGGACGAAACTGGAAATCAGAGTGATATGTCAAACATGTCAAGTATGTCAAATATCTCAAGGCCTATCAGTACAGAATCAGCTCATCGTTTTGGACAAGAAAATACATCTCAATCTATGAACATTATATCAGAAAATCCATATATTCATCAAGGATATGAAACTCACAATATGATGCCTGGTTATGTACAAGATAATATGTTGAATAAAAATATGCCAGATTCACAAGTACATATAAATGAAAATTATCATAATGATATTTCACAAAATGCATTGTATAATACAAATCCTAATCCAATGTCTACTTTTGATTCAATGAAATCAGAAGTAAATTGTCATAGTATGCAACAAAGGTCAAACATGTCAGATACAAAATTTGGAATGGAAAATCAAAATTCTAGTAACATGTATCCTGGTTTAGAAAATCGGCCACAGGCTCCTATATATCCAGGTATGGAAACTCGAAATTCTAGTACTTTGTATCATGGGGTAGAAAATCATCATTCTGGGCCACCTGTATATTCTACTTATGATAATTCTACTAATACTTTCTCTAATTATGCAAATCGATCAACTCAAGAAACAGATTCAGAATCAAGGAAAGATTGTTTTAAAAATACTTTATCTTCTATAAATGCAGAAGTTAATGTAAAGAAAGAGCCAGAAGAAATGCTTAAGAAGGAGGAAAGTACTTGTACAACAAAAGAAGAAATAGTGAATGAAGAGAAAAAAGAAATTGAAAAAGTTAAAACTCCATTTAGTGTAGATTCACCTATTGGTATGGAAATGAGACCACGGCATTTTCGTTTACATATTTTAAATGATTCTCATAAAACTATGACAGCAAGGGCTAAAATAATTCAAGATTGGCAAGTAGGAGGTGGTGTTTTGTTGATTGGATATGAACTATATAGGCAATTATCTTTAAAAAAACCAAACAAAGCAAAAAGGAAACGTGGTCAACCTTTCAAAGACACTGTTGATGTTGAGGAAGAAGATAAGAATAAAGGATTGTTAGATGAAATGCATGCAGCTTTAGTTAATCCAGGACCTGATTTAGTCATATGTGATGAAGGTCATAGAATAAAAAATTCCCATGCTAGCATTAGTATGGCTTTGAAACAAATGCGCACAAAACGTAGAATTGTATTAACTGGTTATCCATTACAAAATAATCTTTTAGAATATTGGTGTATGGTTGATTTTGTAAGACCCAATTATTTAGGAACTAAAAGTGAATTTTGTAACATGTTTGAAAGACCAATTCAGAATGGGCAATGTATTGATTCAACACCACAAGATATACGTTTAATGAGATATCGTGCACATGTATTACATGCTTTATTAGAAGGTTTCGTACAAAGAAGGTCACATTCTGTATTGCAAGTTTCTTTGCCACGTAAAGAAGAATACATTCTTCTTGTTCGGATGACACCACATCAACGTAAACTATATGATACCTTTATGACTCAAGTAGTAAAGACACGTGCTGTACCTAATCCATTAAAAGCTTTTGCAGTATGTTGTAAAATTTGGAATCATCCTGATATTCTGTATCATTTTCTACGCAAACGGCAAGCTAATGAAGAAGATGATTTAGATTTAGAGGAAACAATTGCTGAAAAATCTACTCCAGGAGGTAAACGTTCTAAAGCTCGCCAACCAAAAGGAGAATCCAAAAAAGGAAAGAAAACAAATACGACTATAAAAAATAAACCAGCAGCCAGCGTACAACCTAATGCTTCTTCATCATCTAATACGGATACTCTAGAGAATGATAACTCACATACTACTCCAAAACAAAATAACTATTCTAATTATCCTCCTATGCCAATGAATAATTCAGGGTATTCAAATTCTATGCCACAAAATTCTTATCCTCATGGTTATCAGAATTATAGATCAAATGATCAAAATACATATTATAGGAATGAAAATACCCATGGAGAATACAATGAATTCTACAATAATCAAAGCTCACAACGATATGGAAATCAATCATTTCAAACATATACACAAACTCCAGGATATAATGCACCACAAAATTATTCTAATCAGTCACAAAATTATATACCAAGTAATGAACAGGCTACAAATAATCATTCTCAAAGGTATTCAACTGCTACTTCCAATTCAGAATTTCGTCCAGATCAAAGTCAAGGAAATAATTATGAAGTATCTGGAATATTTCCACGTCAAACTTATCCTTATCAAGATCATGGACGTAATTATGGATCAAGTATGAATCAAGGATCTAATAATTATTCTCAAGTTCCAAATCCATCTTCTTTTCAATCGCAAATGTCAAATCAACCTACAAATATGCCATTACCGGATTATTCTCCATATACACCAAATCAAACTCAAAATTATAATTCTACAGCAGGTCAAACAAATACCATGTATTCGCGAAATGAAAGTCAACCATTACAAAATTCTACATTAGGATATGGTCCAAATCAACAAAGTCAAAATTCATCTCAAACACAGACTGCTGCATATCTTCCAACTCAACAAGGACAGAGTACAACACCTGGTCAAAATCGTGGTTTTTCACCCAATCAACAAAATCAAAATCTTTCTTTGCAAAGTTCTTCTCATACTTATGGTGGCTCACAGTCATTACCAAATCAGCCTCACAATTATCCCACTCAAGTAAATCCAAATTCTTCATCACAAACACCACTTAATTTTAATCAACAAGCTCCAAATGCTATGCCTCAAAGTCAACCTCATCCATATATAACAAATTCATCAAATCAAGCATCAATTCCACAAAATCAAATACGTGGATATCATCCTACAACAGGTCAAAATCAAATAAATGTATCACAAAATTCATCTTCATATCCCACTGGTCAATCAGCTTCAAATCCCTCTACTCAAACACATGGATATTCTCAAGATCAGCAGGGACCAGTTTCTAATGCACAAAACACAATGCATGGATATTCACATCTTGTATCTCCATCAACACCACAAAATCAGTCTTATCCACCTAATATCCAAAATCAAACAGGAGCTCCATCAAATGCAAATCATGCTTATGGATCTAATCATCAAGGCTCAACATCAATTCCATCAACACCAGCTCATAGATACAATTCTTCTCAACAAGGACAGATGCCACAAGCTCAAAATCAACCTCTTTCATATTCCCAAAATCAACAAACATCAAGCTCTTTAAATCAGAACGATCAATTGTATTCCAGGCCAGATAATCAACAACAAACTCAAACTTATACATCAACAACCAACACATCACATGAATTTTCAACAGATCGTCAAAGTGGCAATTCATCTACCAATCCTTCAAATAATTATTCAGTAAATCAAGCAGCACCTCAGAATACTGTTTTACCAAATTATTCAGCAGATGGTCCAAATCAAGTAAATCAAATGAAGGCTTCAGAGGATCATTATTGGCAAAGAAATTATTCTCAACCATTTCAATCTGATCAGTGTAATGATCCGTATTATCGGGATGTAAATCCTAATGTGAATCGATATCAAAGTAATTATTTTCCATCACAAAATTATCAAAATCAATCTTATGATTATAGTAATAATCATAATTCGGATATTAATACGCGCTCAGAGGATTCAAAGCAATCTCAGCAATCTACTACTCATATTCAAAATTCAGGATCTTCAGAGAAGAACAAAAATAATAAAGAAATGACATCAAGTGTTGGCGTGCAAAGTCAACCAGTTCATCAAAATAATTTATCTACAAATTCGGGTTATAGTTCTGAATCAAATTGTCAGACTCCAATATCTAGATCCCTACAAAATCTTAATTCATTACATAGTCCTCGATTAAATCAAAATGATTTAGTAAAGGAAGATGAAAAAGAAAAAGAAGATTTGCTAGATAAAGATAAAGAAGATAAATCAGATGATGAAATTCTTACGAAAGATGAAGAAAAAGACTGTAAAAGTTCTCCAGGAGGGAAAGAAGACCCTGGAATTCCATACGACTGGGTAAATATAATAAATATAAACATAACTAATATTATACTAACTAATATAAGTAAATTTAATTTTCTTATTTGCAGGCAACAGAATTAATGAAAGGCTATGTACCAGGATTAATTGATGCATCTGCAAAAATGACAATTTTCTTTTGTATTTTGGAAGAAGCAATTAAGCTTGGTGATCGTGTTTTAGCATTCTCTCAATCATTATTTACATTGAATCTCATTGAAGATTTTTTAGCTAGAAACAGTTTAAAGTATCCTGATGGACAAACTGATGCTTGGATTAAAAATGTAAATTATTATCGTCTTGATGGCAGTACTAGCGCCTTAGAAAGAGAAAAGCTTATTAATGAATTTAATAATAATCCAAAAATTCATCTTTTTCTTGTTTCAACTCGTGCTGGTTCACTTGGTATTAATCTTGTTGGCGCTAATCGTGCCATTGTGTTTGATGCTTCTTGGAATCCTTGTCATGATACACAGGCTGTTTGTAGAGTGTACAGATATGGCCAACAGAAACCTTGTTTTGTTTATCGTTTAGTTACTGATAATTGTTTAGAGAGAAAAATATATGACAGGCAAATTAGCAAGCAAGGAATGGCAGATCGCGTGGTTGATCAGTGCAATCCAGATGCTCATCTTTCATTGAAAGAAGCAACTACATTATCTTGGGATTGGGAAGAAGATAGTCAAGTACAAGATTTCTCTCAAACAAAAGATAGTTATTCAGATGAAGTAATGCATCGTGTATTAGAACGTCATTCTTCGTTATTAACTAAACAGCCTTTCCATCATGAAAGTCTTTTAGTTGATAGAAAAGATAAAAAACTTAGTCAAGCGGAAAAGCGATTAGCTCGTCGTGGTTACGAACTTGAAAAAATGGCAGCCAATTGTTCTAGACCCAGTTATAATTATGTTCCTGGAAATACTGCTACACGGGGTACGATTGATTCCAAAATTTAATTGCTTAAAATATGTTCACGTCGGTTATATATTTCTTATACTAAATTATTGTAGCAGGTGGATTACAAATTCGAGCAATTCGAGGTGGTGATAGCAGTACTACTTCTAAACCAGTTGCCTCAGTTAGACCAATGCAGCAACGTGGTGCTGAAGGTTTAGGTTCACGTAGTGTAACAGGAAGTCGATGGATACCAGCAGAAGTATGGCAAAGACAAGGAATGAGTGCGCAAGAAATGACCTTACCTTTAGATGTTGTTATTCCTACTAATTCACCTGATAAAGGAAGTATTGTATTAAAAGCTGGTCAGCGAGTAATGGTACTGAAAAGTCCAAAAGGCATTTATATGCAATTAGAATCTGGTAAAATTATTGCTATTCGAACGGCTCTTAAATTAAATCAACAAAAGCGAGAAGAAGAACAACCCAAGAAAGGTACCAATAATTAAATATTTTATTAAATAGTTATCCTATCTCTTCTAACTTTTAAAATTTATTTTATTTATATTTATAGGTGTATCATCAATGGCACAGAGGAATTCAAAGCCTGAAGTCGGATTTCCATTGAGAAATAACTCAGCTATTTCTATTATACCGAAATCTTCTTCAAGTAATCAAACAAGTGGTCGTTCAATTAACAAACCAGGAAACGGGCCTAATTATAGACCATTTGCAGATAAGGAAACCTCAAAAAGACCAAAACCTGTTGCTACTGCAACTGCCAAGCCATATTTGAGTCAAGTTAATTTAACCAATCAAGTTTCTCTGTCAAGGTTACCAAAAGTAAAGCAGGAACCTGTAGATCATTCCACACTTGGTGAAAATTCAAACTCTTCAGATGGTCAAGTTAGAACTGAACAAAGGGTGGAAGAAGTCAGATTGGAAGATGTGGTTGCAGAAGTAAGTTCGAACACAGATTATAGTCCTAATCATAACCGTGTGGCCAATTCTGATACCGATACTACTGCTCTACAAAAGTCATCTGAAGAAAACGGTCAAGTATATACTTCGGAATCTGTAACTGCACAAAGTGTTCAAACGCAACACGATCAAACGGAAACGGAATTGACATCAAAAATTGATAAACAGTGTTCTCCTTCAATTGAAAAGGAGATTATGAAAACAACTGATACATTAACGAATTATGGGCATGCTTTTCAAACTCAACAAGAAAAAAGAGATACGTCCAATGATGAAATTATAATCGAGGATCCATCGCCAGTATCATCTCAAATGCAATCGCAAGTATCATCACAAATGCCGTCGCAAATACCACCACAAGTATCTCCGCAAGTACAATCACAAGTATCACAGCAAGTGCAGTCACAAGTATTACCTCAGATACCACCACAGTTACCACCACAAATACCACCTCAGATACCTCCTCAGTTATCGTCACAAGGATCATCACAAATACCTCAAGCATCACCGCAAGTTACATCGCAAGTAGCGGTACAAGTTCCAGCACAACCAGCGTCTGGTTCATTGTTAACACAACAGTCTACATCGTCAACTATGCAAGTACCACCAACGACATCTGCATTACGAGGTACGGAAGTCCCTAAAGGTATAACTGATTCAACTATTGGTTCTTCTGCTACATCCGTATGTACTGGAACCAATACTATGACATCTCCAAAAACAGCAGAACCAAGTATGCGTGAAACTTCTATACAAAGTGAGCCTCCTAATGTTCCACAAGGCTATCCTTATGCTCAGTATCCACGATATTACGATTATAGTGATCCTCGATCACGATCATTATCCACTCCTTATGGTACATATTTCCCTGGTGTTCCACCTCATGCAGCAAATCCTAGATTACCAATGGATACTACTAAGAGCCAAACAGAACTAGGAAAACCCATAGAAGAGAGAACAATGATGAATGTGCCTCCTGCATATTCGCAAGTACCTAATACTACTGCCAAAACATTAGCAAATACCACAGAAACGAAAGGTGCAGAAGCGATGGTAACCACAACGGTAGCTACTAATAGAGATGAAACGCATATACCTACTGCGTTTAGTCATCCTACAAGTAGTCGTTATCCTGGACCTTATCCACCAGGACCGTATGATCCATACTCTCAGCATTATCCTCCAGCACCCGGTTCGTCAGCAACTTATCCACCAGGTGGTAAGTTGAGATTTTGTTGCCTCCCATTGTTTATTTATAAAAAAAAATATGTGTTGAAACTACATTTTTGAAGTAGGTGCTCCTGGATATCCAGCATATGGTGGCCCGAGCTACAATACAGAATATGCTCGTATGTATACAGCGTTTCATGGTCCTCCACCAACAGATCCTTACATACATAGAGGTTATGCACCCCCTTCTTCGCATCCACCTAATTATTATCCTCCGTTCCCGCATCCACCACCGCCTTATCCGAATTATTCATTTTTGTCACCATATCCAAATCCTAATATGCCTAGCGAGCCACAGCCACCTGCTCAGTAGGAAACTTAAGTGGTATTATGATAAATTATTAGTTTAATAATTAATAATTTCATAAAATGTCGCATATTGCGAAAGTTCAAAGGCTGTCGCGATTCAGAAGCTTAATAGACTGAAGCTGTAAAACGCATTGATGTAAATATTTAGTCACAAGTATTGTATTAAGATAATAAATTTATGCAGGTACTTTAAAAAAAGTACTATGTTTATGACGAGAGAGATGAAATAATCTCAATTAACTTTGAACTGTGCAATTTGTTGAAATGTTCAGAATATTTAGCCTTGACTGTCATGCCGTTTTACGATGCGTCTATTCGACTAACATGTCAGTGGTTATAAGTACGGATCATTTCTCAATTTGATATTCCATTTGAGTATTTACGTTTTTATTTTAGCACATTGACATTCATTATGTGGATGTATTAAAGATTTATTAAGAAATGAGGAGATACTTTTAACATAGAAAGAATTTTTGTTATTTATTTTTAATTTTCTACTTTTTATTCTTTATTTTTAACAAGATAACAAGGAATATTGAATGAGAAATAATTTTGTACATTTTAAACGAGTAACATAAAGAAGAAAGGAATGCTGCTTATTATTATTTAGCTTTGTGCATAAATGCTATATCAATATACTTTCGTATTCTAGGAGAAAAATATAAGAAAATGATTCGGTCAAATCCAATACTCAGAAAAATATGAATTGTAAGGAAAGAGTGAAAACATATTTGTAAAAGTTTACATACCAGCATTCCATCTTCGATTTTATATATATTGAAAATAGAATTATATGTTGTTTTAAAATTAATAAAATTTTCATTTTGGTTAATTGTGGGAGAGTGATGGATATTTACGTATTATTTATAAAATGATATTATTTAAAGATATATTTAAAAAGTTATTAATATTTTTTGAGTAGTAACACTCAGTTTATATAATCTTAGAATTTAATACTTTTAATATTTTGATTAAACTATTATATACATCATATATAATAATATTTTTTTTTTACCATATATTATTACATTATTCATCACTCTTCCATGTATTACAGACTGCGCATCGCTATTTCGGTTTTCATAACAACAATTAATCTTTAAACAATAAAATTAGGCTTCATTTACACCACATGCTCTGAATCTATATATCACCTCTAACTTTTTACATACATTATACGTACAGTATTCACTTGGAACATTTAGCAGCCAGTATACAGTTTACAGCGTCCTTAGCAAGTTGTATATGACTATGTATTACTATTAAACGTTACAATTTCTGAAATAGATAATCTCATAGTAGGATGTAGGATTGTTGTTAACTAGAATGTCTTACAGTTCATGACTGTCTTGGAATATAAATAAAAAGGAGGACAGGGAGAACCATGATTTTCAAAAGTGACTTTTCAAGCTCGGAACTGTGATATTTTGTCATATTCTCGTGCAACATTTTTGCTTGTATACATTTATTTGGAATCGAAATTGAATTTCGATTCTTGCATAAAATTGGTGGATATGAAGGACAATGATCGCAGATGTTGGCGTACTGGATTAAAATTGTGCATTTATGTTAATGTAAGTTAATTGGGAGATAGAAGCACGAGATTTTTAATCAATTTCCCAAATGGGATATAGAGCCGCATGCATGTTTATCATGGTGCTCCCTTTAAATACTATAGGTGAATTATTATATAAATATTCATGCTGGACACTATTAGTATGTGTTTCTCATTGAATCTGTCATGTGTTTGCTACACAAGAGATACATTGACATCTTACATGTTGGTACGTGTTGTGGTTGTACGTTTTCTAGGTTTTAAGTGTACAGGATTGACATGATGCGAATATTAATGTGAGATGTATTTTTGCAAACAAATGACAGAATCTATTGCAAATACATACAAGATTATATTTACGAAAGATGAAACAATTATTTTGTCTCTGTTATAGCTTTTTTGCCATTTACATACTTGTAAATATCCATAATTTACATTTCATACTTTATTTATTACTATACATTATCCATTATTATCGCTTTTTTGATGTCAGAGTATTGCTCTTATGTAAAATAAATTGTTTACACTGATCAAGATTGTTTTTGATTGTAGTATTGTTATGCGAAGAAATTGAAGCATATAGTATATATATAGTATATGTATAATTTACTATATATAATTATATATAAATATATATAATTGTTTGTATGACGTTTATCCTTACGTCTCTGACCAACCGTTTGACTTGAAATTAACGTTTGCATGTAGATGCGTAGAATAAAAAACTTAATACTTATATGTCAAAAAGGTTAAGGTTGTAATTAAAAAATGAATCTACACATACAAATTTTAATATCCTTATGGTAACATGAACAAAATATTCTTAATTACACTTTTCTCTATGCATATTATGTGATTTATTATGTCACACATAATGTCATGAGTTTATTGAAAAGTTATAATTAACAATTCAATTTATAGGAGAAAATCTTATATTTTTTTTTATAAATAATTTTTCTCTGATTGTAATTTTTCTATAAGCCATGCTACAGTGTACAAAGAAAATAAAATCGTTCGAAATTAAGAGAAATAATTTTTTTGTAACAAGTAAGTTTAATAACACTACACTAATTTAATAAAAAAAGTAATAAACTTATACTTGTGTATACGCGTCATATTGTGTATTTTTTATTTATTTATTTTTTTCATTCTATACAATGTTATTCGTTTTAAAATATATTCTTTATAAAAAAATGCAAGAATATCGTTATAGATAAAAAATGGTTTTATATTGATTTTTATTTATACTGATATCTCGGAAATATAAAAGGGAGTATGCAATATGTATCGATAAGTTATATTTAGTTTTTTTAAATTATATTGTTTGAAATACGTAAATATTATAATTGTATGTTATTTGATAACATATATAACAATAAGTTGCTGAAGTTTTATTTTTTCTTTACTTTGAACTTTCAAATTTTATCAATTTTACCGCCAACAGTGTCGTATTATGCAAAACTAAGTGATTGAAACAAGAGGCATCACCGTCGAGCATTTGAACGTCGGTAAAGTGAAAAGTAACGTAAATGCAGTTTGTCTCGCGTAATTTGCAGCATCTTTGCAAAAGAGCTACACGTGGTCTATACAAGCATAACTCAATTTATAAACAGCTATTACGAAGATTTACTGTAACTGCTAGGTTAGGTGATTTTAGTAAGTGGGGTACAACTAAAAAGAATCGTAAAGTGAAAATACAAATTAAACAGGATATGTCGGATCCAAAAATTGAAGATATCCTAGCTCCTTTACGGAATAATGTCAAGGAACAAGTAAGTGCCATATGGATGAGATTTGACAAAAGATTTAGTCAAATATGTAATAGATTTTAATATATTTTTATATTGAATATGTAATTTTTACTATCATAGAAGTTTGTTTATTATTAAATGCTTTAATTCAATTTTTTATTATTTTTTTTTTTGTTGCATCTGGCTTATTTAATGCTATGTATATTATACAATATTGTGTTGCAATATCATTATTTTTTATGGTTAAAGGGTGACTATGTGCGAAAACTTAAATCTGATGGTGCTCCAGAACTGGACATTAAAAAAGCAGTTGTCGAGCTTAAACTTCGGAAGAAATTATTGGAAGAAAAGGAACTATCTCTTTCGGAAACAATAGAATTTGATAGGGCAAGAATGGACGATCTTCTAAAACGTAGATTTTTCTTTGATCAATCCTTTGCTATTTATGGAGGAATTAGTGGACAATTTGATTTTGGTCCTATGGGTTGTGCATTAAAAACGAATGTATTAAATACATGGAGAAGCTTTTTTATATTAGAAGAACAAATGTTAGAAGTAGATTGTTCTATTTTAACACCAGAACCTGTACTTCAAGCATCTGGACATGTGGAAAGATTTGCAGATTTAATGGTGAAAGATATAAAAAGTGGAGAATGTTTTAGATTAGATCATTTAATTAAGTCACATTTAGAGAAAGTGATTAGTGATAAAAAAACTAATGAAAATGTAAGTGCAGAATGTAAAGATATTATTATTAAATTGGATGGAATGACCAAGGATGAAATGGCAGCAGTTATGTCTAAATTTAATATAAAGTCTCCAATCACTGGGAATGATTTAACAGAACCAATAGAATTTAATTTAATGTTTGGAACTCAAATTGGTCCTTCTGGACTTGTGAAAGGATTTTTAAGACCAGAAACTGCTCAAGGAATTTTTGTAAATTTTAAACGATTGCTTGCATTTAATCAAGATAGATTACCATTTGCTGCAGCTCAAATTGGAAATGCATTCCGTAATGAAATTTCTCCTAGATCTGGTTTACTAAGGGTGAGAGAATTTACTATGGCAGAAATAGAACATTTTTGTGATCCTAATGATAAAAATCATCCTAAATTTGAAAATGTTAAAGATTTGAGTGTACTTTTATATTCTGCTTGTAATCAAATGGATGGAAAGAGTGCACAGCATATGACTTTAGGTGATGCTGTATTAAATAAACTTATAGCCAATGAAACATTAGGATATTTTATGGGTAGAATTTATTTATTTTTAATTAAAGTTGGAATTGATCCAAAAAGATTACGTTTCCGTCAACACATGGGAAATGAAATGGCGCATTATGCTTGTGATTGTTGGGATGCTGAATGTTTAACATCTTATGGTTGGATAGAATGTGTTGGTTGTGCAGATCGTTCTGCCTATGATCTTACACAACATACGAAAGCCACTGGAGTAAAGTTAGTAGCAGAAAAAAAATTGTCAGCACCAAAAAATCTTGATGTATGCGAAGTAGTATCAAATAAAGTTATTATTGGGAAAACGTTTAAAAAAGATAGTAAATTAGTACAGGATGCTTTAGCAGCATTAAATGAGAGTAATATTAATGCCTTGGAAACTGAAATTAATGAAAATGGAGAAACTGAATTAAAGCTTTCAAATGGTACTACAGTAAAAATTACAAAAGACTTGATTGAAGTAAAAAGATATCAAAAGACAGTGTATGTAGAAGAAATAATTCCTTCTGTAATTGAACCATCTTTTGGTATTGGTCGTATTATGTATGCTATATTTGAACATAATTTTAAAGCAAGAGGAGGAGATGAGAAACGAACTTATTTCAGTTTACCACCAATTGTGGCTCCTTTAAAGTGTTCAGTGTTACCACTCAGTGGTAACAGTGAATTTATACCATTTGTGAAACACTTATGTATGTATTATAACTTTTCAAAATACATGTGTATATTTTGAATTTTGAAAAATTTATATTATACTTATATAAATATTATACTTACATATAGCCCAGAATCTCACGAGGGTAGATGTTTCGCATAAAATCGATGATTCTTCCGGTAGTATTGGACGCAGATACGCACGGACAGATGAGATTGCAATACCATTTGGTATCACCATAGATTTTGATACTTTGAAAACACCTCATACTGCTACACTTCGTGAACGAGATAGCATGGGCCAAGTTAGAATAAATGTAAGTAGGCATTTTACAATTTGAAAACATAGGAATGTAGAGTTTACGAAAATTAAATCATTTGAATTACAGTTGGACGAGATTCCAAATGTGGTAAGAGGTTTATCTAATGGTAAACTTACATGGTTGGAAGTTGAACAAAAATATCCCAAATTTGAGCAGCAAGAAACAACAGAAGTACAGTAATATATATTGAATAAAATATATTGAACAAGTAACTTATTTGCAATATAAATATATAAATTACTATACTAGTAATTTTTAGTTTGCATTTATATAATGTGCATTTTATATGTATTGACGTTTATGTTGTTTTGCACAAATAATTATATGTATATTGCTAATAAAACGGAAATTTTGACTTTTGCAACACTTTGATAATATATGAATTTTGATCAGCAACAATAAAAGTTGATATCAAATTTAACACCCATTCTGTCAAAATCGTGTTTAAAACAAAGCATCATACATCTTACGCACTTGATCCATTTTTCTTTATCTGAACTATCGTGTATAACATCTTGAAGTTGCATATTAACACGATGAACATCTGAAAAACATAAAAATTGATAGTCACCGATACACATTTTAATTTATATCGTGTATATTAAGTAATTACTGCAACGGCCAGATCGTATTTGACAGCATATAGCACAAAGTGTTTTCAACGTTCGAATTTCACCGACAAATTCGAAAAATCGTAGTGATGGTAAGTAAATGAAGAGATGTCTTAGTTGATTATCCAAATTCTGTCGATTGTGCCATAACTGCAGGCATAAGTATACTGTACAACAACAATAATAATGGTTATTTGAATTTCAAAATTACAGAAATGTGAAAAGTAATTCAAACACGTAGTCGATATCAATAATCGAAATGCTACTTATCGATGAAGAGGATTAGTACCACTAACTATTCATAGGTGGCGTAGAAAGATTCGCGTTTCAAAGTTTAACGTCGGTTTATGAATCGGAATAGAAAAAAAAGCTATAATTTGAAATGATAAAAAAAGCATACAAGTAATTTCGCGATTTCAATTACCTAAACTATTCGAATACCACGCACAAAGTGTTTTAATCGTGCAATCGAGGTACCACGGTTGTCGAAATCTCAAATTGATACTCGTCGACAGTGCGAAAGTATGTATCCGAGTTTGCTTCGTGAAAAATTTCTTGTGAACATCATATTGTGGTATTCCAACTAAAAATAGAAGAAAATACTTGTATGTATGTTCTCTTTTTGATATATTGTTAGTATATTATGAAATTGTTTCGTACTAATAGCATATTGTACTTTTAGTTTCGGTGCCCAAAAATGAGTTGTTCTCCAAGCTGCATCTGGTATCACGATTGTTTCAATATCATGTCCATTTTGAGTTTTTTGCAAAATTTCTTCTTCTAAACACAATAGCTGCAACCAGTGCCAATTCGTTCGAAGTTTTCTACGATTGAATTCTAAGGTAAATTTATGTTTTTCACTGACGCCATTGGTTAAATGTAAAACTATATCTATATTTTCTAACAAACCATCCGCCATTATTGCATTTCGATGACGTAGGCAAGATGGATAGATTCATCTTATAATTAGACTAATATTGCAACGACTAAAATAGCATAGAAGATTAAGTAGTCAATATACTTGGCCAAACTGACAAGCAGATCTCCCGTGGGTGTCGCTATATACGCGTAGTTTACGGATAGGGTGGTGAGAAACTCTAAACAGCCGATTGCGCGAAACCAATCGCATATCTTGATTCTTTTGTCTGCGTAAAATCTTGATTCACCGTGATAGTCAGCATCTCCCGCGAGGCTTACCATTTTCTCGAACGCGCGCCAACAATGCACATATTTCATTGTTTTACGGGAGTTGTACAGTGCCAATAGTAGTCGTACACGTTCGTCCGGCGTTAACGATAAACCTTCCAGACAAATAGATTCCAATCTAGTTTGTTTGCTACAATGCATTATACGTTTAATATAATTTTAAAGCTTCCAAATTATTTTTGCTAAATTTTATTTTTATTAATATAGTATATTAATTTACTGGATGAGTCGTTCTGGACGTGTTATTAAATTTTTTCGACCAATTCGATCGAACGTTTGCAAACGGATTAATTGTGCCCAAACGCTCATGCCTCTCTTGCGTTTTTGGCTATGCAAAAGTCTACAACATTGAAAGTATATTTTTGAATTAGAGATGTTCAATAGTTTTAAATTCTATGTTCGTTGTTCTATTATTGACTAAGGCGCGAGATGATTAAATTTCTTGTAAAAATTTGATATTTGGTTTGTTTATAAAGATTAGATTTATCGCATGTAGAATAGAAGAAAGAGAAATAATTTGAAGAATTATCAAGCGTCTAGATCCGTATTCGATTAAAAATGGAATAAATGATATCGGTTCGATTAAGCTGTTATTAGATTCTTACTTGGCCAATGTAACGAGCAGAGCGTGATTCACTTGTCTCTGGTAGAAGTGCGAATTTTTCACTGCGGTTGAGTATAAGTGCCAGTAGAAACGGGCCTGAGCATAATAACTTTTTAATTACCAGCCACCGCATGTTCCCGCCGACCGACATTCGTAATTGAGTTCTAGTCGTTCGGGTTAATTGAGTTCTCGGCTTTTGAATTCGCCGGGTTTCCTCCGGTGATATACATACCTCCCTCGAGGGCAGAGGCAAATTCGACGCTGCCCTTGGAAACGCGGCCCTCTCGCAATGCACCATCATTTCCCAGTGTCTGCGAGACTCGTTTGTGTATTGTGTTCTACGAACCATGTTTTTCCGATTTTTTTTTTTTTTTTGATTTTCTATTGCTTTTTTTCATTCTCCGTCATTTTTCGCATTACGTCATTATTGTAAGAAATATTACCTGGGAAACTGTTTAAACATCTCTTCGGCCAGAGGATCTGATTGCTCTGTGATGTTGTAACACGCCGAGAACGATCTGCAGCTTGACGCAAATGACTCTTTCGTTTCACAGCTTTTTTTTATTATTAAAAAATTAAAAAATTAATAAAATAATAAAAAATTAAAAAAATAAATTTGTGACAAGCTTTAATTTTCTATATCATTAATTCAACTACTCAGTATCAATTATTCAATTACATCGAATTCTCCTCTTGTTTGCTGGACAGTGAACTAGATTCATCCGTTGGCGATATGTCATTTCGACAAACAGAAATATTGTTTCTGTTGAATTTGTGACACATCCTAATTATAATTATAATCTAATTATATTTTGTTATATTATCAAGATGATGTTACTTTGTACTCGATTTTTCTGTTCCTCTGAAATCTGCATTTGATTCGTCTGATAGATTGCGACACACTGAATGATTTACGCAAACATGATTCGTTACATGAAAATTCGATTTTCTTATCTCGTCATAATTAGATATATATCTTTGACATACTAATGTTCTTGAAGCCATTTGTTCTTGAAAGTAAAAAGAAATTAAGAAAACTTTTATAAAAAAAGATTAAAAAGGTTAAACTGTTACATTTATTTATATTTTTAAGTGGTGCATGATTGATTAGCAAATGTTCTACTTTATACATATATGAAATAAGTAAATATATATCATACATACTACGAAAGTATCGACAACGTTGCTTCGTTACTTATCGAATTTCACGTATATTGTTGTGATGTTACTGATACAATCAAGAAATATATACATGTTCATCGATTTTAGACAAAGAGTTACAGAGAGTTACAGGCTATGATAGCAGTCCCTTATTTATTGTCGGAATAGTATCCATTTAATCGAGTATTGGGCATAGACGTTTGGTTGGTAGATTGTATTTTAAATCACGAGGACCACCCGCGTGTTTGCAAGCGAGTTTAAAAATGAAAGACGGAAATAATTTTCTTGCTTCTCCGAGCACAAAAGATTTCTATTTAGACGAGTGTTGCTGGCGTATGCATTGTTTTAAGGTATTTTATGATACGGAGAAAGGCTGTGGAATAGAGAAGGAGAGATAAGAAAGAAAAAGCGAGACATTCACAAGGGCTGAGCTCGAACTACCAGTTCGTGGGTGCGGTTCCAATTATCCACAGTGGCTCTCAGAAAGGAAAAAGGACCAGTGGAGCCCCTAGGCCGCAAAAAGGGTGGAGTCCTCTTACCGTTCCCTTTTCTTTCTCTTTCTTCATGCAACCCTCCCGGAGAACGTGTCGAATCGATTCTTCTCGACTCGTTTGCAAGCCGTCCACCGAGTGACACACCGGATACGTGGCTGCTCGTTCATTATCATTTTTTATTCCTACAACGGGATATTTCGCATGCTTTTGTTTCAACATACATATCCATTTTATCGAGACATAACAAAGGACAAATAACGGCAGAAACGGAAAGGGGATTGCTCGTAATTCTTTCGACGCGTGAATTTGAGTTAAAATAACTTTATCTCTCTCTCTCACGTTTTCGTGATATCGGCGATGATTTTCTGTTGAGTATCTCTCGGAAGCATTCCACAGGGGATTGTCTCGTTCTCTTTTTATCCGTTAAGCGGTTATTTTTCGCTCGAGGCTCATTCAGCTGTAACCCGTTAAATACAATAGCTCGTGTCTCGTTGAAACGAAACTGTTTTCCGGAGACAATCCCGAAAATAGTTCGACCAGGAAGAAAATCGTTTCTGTTTGCGTCGCGGCAGATCTGCACGGTCGATATTACTCGTTCTGTGTCTTCGTGGCTTACGAATGGTTCTTTAGTGAAAGAGTTCGGTGAAGTGTAATTAAACGATTTAGTTTTGCAGAACAGTCGTTGGTTTGCAAATAAAAAGTCCCTCGGTTACAATCGAGAGTAAGACTCTTGTCAATTTATGAAATAAAGTCAGAAGCAATTTTATCGCGTGAAATACGTGGCAAGTACGCAGAAGTAGCGTGTAAATAATATTTTCATCCATATCTATGAACGAACGTTATTCACATCTACGAACAAACATTTCGCGCGTTATAAATTGATGAGTTTTATCGGAGCAAAACGATACGCGGTCCCAGACTTACAGAACGAACAGCATGCTATTGGTAATTAATTAGTTAACGTAGCATCTTGCCGCGATTAACGCGTCACGATGTTTAATCCTTCCAAGGGAAGTTATTTGTTGCGCACAGTGGTTGGAATTAAAAGTCTCTTCCTAGCTGCAGCTTCATGAGAAGACGCATTAACTGTTCCCCTGGTTTACCAGGGCGCCCTGTGTGATAGTAAACCGTACGATAATGACCAGGTAAATTGTATCGCCAACGTTTTACGCTTTCATTTGCATAAATATTCGTCGGTGTTCGCGATCTTACATGACTTTGAGAGCCACGATACCCGTTACCAACGTACATACCGTCCGTTCCGGCAGAATTTATTCGGTGCATACGCGCTTTTGTTTTTCTCCTGCAGGAATCCCATATTGCGTCATCACGTTCGCGCCCCGAGACTTTGTGTAGGATTTTACGACTGCGGGGCGAGGTGCTCTAAAGTTGCTCTATCCGGTTTTGCTCCGCGTAAAAAACTATTAAACATCTCGGCTCATTAAGTGCATTCGCTTGTAGAAGGTTATCAAATAAATTGCCGATAAGATGACGGCAATTAATGACGGTGCGCCCATTGTAAATTGTAACGTTGATATAATTCTTAGCGTTTCCGTGAACGTAACCGCGCTCGAACGTTTCCGCGTGATTCGACGAATGATTTCCACATATCACGTCGCTAAACGTTTACGGCCGTTCTCGTCTCTCCGTTTCGCGAGATCCGAGACTATTAAGTGTGTCCAATAGCAAGCATTTCGGTGCGCGTCGCTGTGACATCGCGGCAGCCTCTAGAGGTTCCCGAATTAATCGAGAAACACGTTTACAAGGTTCCTTGAGCACTAACAGAAGCCAAAGTTACCACCATGGCCAAGTTCCGTGTATCTAAATGAGCGCTACACATTCCTGAAATTTTATCGCACGGTTGAAAATCTTGTCTCGATCGTCTCGCGACAGCGTTCTCGATCGTTCTCGTCCTTTTTCCTTATCCCGAAACCGTGTGTTCCGTTTCAAAGAGGACTCGCTCGGCCGAGAGAGTGAGGATTTATGGGCTTTAATTAAACGCTATTCATTAGGCTCCGGTCGTGCGACTCGGTAACCGAAATTGGCTCGAATGTGCCCGAAAAAACACCGATGAGGAAGCTGGAATCGTGTTCGGTCGCGTTAGACCACCCAAGTAGGTCCCAACTTCTCGTCAGCTCGTCGACGATAATTTTGTATGAATCTGTGCGAACGTGATTTTATCGCGAGTCACCGCGTCTTCTTTAATGTCGCCCAAGAAAAAAATCCTCTTAACTGTCGTATTATTCAACTTTAGACCGGTGATTTTTTGCTAAAGCGCATCATCGGCCTTGCTATTCCCTCTTATATGAAAGGGACTGTCCCTTTATATAACTTCTGAAAAACCGAGCTCGATGAAGCAGTCTGATTAGGCGACTTGATTTATCCTCACGTGGAGATATAGGCAGCGGCCGGGTCGTCTCGGTGTCTTCGTTTTCGGCCTCTTTCACGGGCGTGCAATCTCGTTAAAATTTATTCATGATTCGGACGCATCCTTAGTAAGACCCCACTGGGGACTGGCCCGACTGGTCGCGGTCCAAATATTCGTTGAGATGCCCTATTTTCCGTGTAATGCGATACGGGCTTAATACCACTCTCGAACCGGTCGCGAGCTTTGATTTATCGATCGGCGGTATCGACTTTGTTGTGCCCCGGCTAATCCCCGCCGAGAGTTCACGTTCCTCCGCGGGGCTGCGAGGGTTGTACACGCCTCTCTTATTGTCTCGCCGACACGACAGCGTCACCATGAATCTTAAACACGTTAATGGTAAAATTAGGGTTATCAATAAGCTGCTGCACGAGAAAGAACGATCCTTTTAATGATACACCGCGTAGACGCGAGAACGTCCGTGCCTAAGCCTCCGGTTTATTAAATAAGTAATTTTCGATCGCGCGGTAGTCGGCCGCGCTAACTTTCGAAAAAGAAGCTGACGACCGACGCATCGACGTCGCGTCGTGAGGAACATCGACGAAAGCAGGAGGAGGAGGAGGGAAGGAGAACATCGTGCAGTCTAAACAAGCTGGTTTGGTAGTGACGCAGTGGTGTAACGGGGAGGGTCCGGAATTAATCGCGGTGAGTCGGGAAATCCGTTGTTGGATTTTTATTCGGGGAAGCTGTTCGCCTTCCAGACGGTTTCGTGTACTTCAGGAGTGATGATGCGCTGGCACCTTGTCAGACTTGTAGGCGTTTCGCCTGCCTCGCTTCATACCTTCAACTTGTACAATGGGGTACAACGACGTGAAGAAAGAGGAAGAGCATGCTCGCCCACCTCCGAAACTAATAAGTATTGTCCATCAGGCGCATTGTTTCGATGCCCACGTAGGGCCGACCAACACGTTCGAAACAAGTTACAGTTTAAAATGGTCGGGTCGTTAGTTAGGCAGAGGGTGACCGCTCTTGCTTCGTTAGACCTCGTGTGCATTCGGATCGTCCGTTTCGTAGAGACAATTTGGGATTTCAAAATGACGTTTTAGGATATTTCTTTGGTATTCGGGGAAACGAGTTTTTTTTTTCTCTCCCCCAAACAGACGCGTCTCTCCAAGCGGGATACATTTTTTTGATCGTAGTTAGTCATATCTGGTCGTGTCTGACAGGCTATTGCCTGTTTTCCATTGGGTTCTGTATTTACATAACACTCGTAAGCGCCACGTTAAGAACCCCCGTTTAGATTTAACTACCACTTCGGGAAATCATATTAACCAAATACTGCAGTCGTTATGCGAGAATTCTGATGCGTTGGAAATAAATTACCGAGGCACCCTTGGGACCTGAACGTTGAGAATGGGACGTAAGTAAGAGAGGAAACGGTCCTCCCTATCCCTCGTACGAAGACCCACCGCGTATTCTTTACGATTTCTATCCAGTCCGTTCTTTTATCGTTTCCTTGACTCGGGAATTCCATTCTCTCGGCCACCTTCGTCCATCGATATGTTGACATCCATGAATCGTGTTCGCGATTCGTGTTCTTTAGACAATTCTTTATCTCGTGGCAGGGAAGAGTACATACTGCTAAAGGGTACTCCTTTTCTAACCTCGAAAATTTGCGGACGCGATATCTGGAATCTAAAATATTTCATGAACTAGAAGTCACTTTTCAAATATTAACAGTACAAGCTACAAGGACTTGGAAGAAGAAACTGGGAAGAAGCGCGCGAAAAGGAAAAAATTGAAAAACCATAGACTCGTTCGCGTTCGACGTCCAAGTGAACGTTCACTCGTAGAAAGTAAGAAGAGGAGATCGTGGATTAGCCTCTCGATGTCCAACATTGTTTTCGCGATAAATTCAACCATTGTACAAAGTTATCGCGTATAAATTTCGCTGCCGTGTTGTGAACTGGTGCCGCGTTGGAAAAAAAAGAAGCGTGTGACATCGAGCGGGGGATAGTGCGTCCTTTTTCTCTCTTTCTCTCTTTCTCTCTCTCGTACGTGTACGAAATAAATTGGCCTTTATATTAGCACGAGTCGCGGCATAAATCCCGGTTCTCATTGTATCGGCCCCCGTGGGTGGACGACGCTGCACGTGGGCAAAATCCGCTTCTCCTGGCTTCGAAAGTGGCGCGCGAACGTGGGGGTGTAGAAAGAGAGAGAGAGAGAGAGAGAGAGAGAGAGAGAGAGATGAAGTGGGGTTCGGTTCGTAAAGACAGAACCTATCGCGTGGAGAGGATTTCTCTGACGAAACCTGTCAGGGTGAAACGCACGTGTTCCTACGTTCGATAAAATAAGCCCGTTTAAAACGGAATCCGGGGATGCTACGGTTCTTCATCGCCTCGTGCGCGTTCCTATTTTATAGAGCTACCTAGCGATAAAAGGCCCACGCTCGCGCGGAAAATAAGAAATCGGCGTAGGATGGTAGGGAAAATGGACGTGGAGTCTTGGCAGGTGCCTCCATTATTCCGATGACTGCCATTTAGATTTCACGCAGCCACCGTCGCACCCTAACGCGTGACCAGCGAGAAAGGAACGCCGCCTGCAATTTCTGATAAACGCTCGGAAACTCAATGGACCGTGGAAAGTGTCCGCGTTTTCTGAAGTTCCAGCGAACGCACGTTTTTCATTTTTTGTCGACCGCACGCTTGATTCAGCTGTGTACCGACATTGCATTTATCGAGAATATCCCGCGAGGGTTCTACGCTGCTACGAGGATCACGACCGAGAGTATCGGGGCTTATCGGACGGAATTAGGCTTGGAAAATTGCGATTTAAAAGCTGGTTGCGCGAAGGCTCGGTCAGGTACGAAGCGGCAAGATTCGCACAAATCGTTGACGCGCCGGGCACCAGGGGCCTCACACGGCGTTGCTCGCTCCGGATATATGCAACTGCAGTAGGCGGCGATGCAGCGCGTCCACGCGTGTGTGTCGCACGACACGCCGCGAGGATGTCGATTTATATCCAACGATGAATCGTGGGTACCCCGTGCCTACGAGAATCCGAGTGAAGAGAAGGGTGATACACGCCAGACTATGGTTGGAGCTGCCTCTCACAGAATCGTGTCCTTGTTATTCCGAGCATACACTAGGGCGGCATAGAATTCGTGGGATATTATAAGAGCCGTGCGTTGATGCGACAATTTATGGAAATCTCTCGTAACTGCTTTATAAATCGCGCTTATTATCGTGATTATTCTGATATCTCGCGTATCTCGATATTGTTCCGTGAAAGTTACATCGAAAGTTACATTGAATTTCTTTTTGGTCTCAAGGCGGGCAAACGGATAGAAGAAGAGTAAATTTCTAATCCTTTAGCGGGGAGGGGAGGGGGAGAGTGATCTCGGTCTCGGACTTGGCAGCACACTTACGTTTATCGCTTAGCTCTGGCTGATACAACAGGCTTAACTTAACGAATCGACAAGATTTACGAAACGTAAATGTGGCATCAGCGAAGCTGATCATATTTCTTCGCGACTCGTTTCGGCGTCGGTTGTACGTAGAAGTAAAAGTAGTTGCGCACTTCTTGATAAATGGATCGGAGCACGTGTAAGACGATAAATCTTTGTGTATTGCGTTGGTGCCGTTACTCGGTATTTGTCTCCATTCCTTTAGTCTTTTAATAAGTGATACTATATTAGACCGTCGTACAAAAAGACTAACGCGTTTTATAATGCCTCATCCGATATGGTCACGCTGGTTAATTGCCCTATTTGATCCAGCTTCGATCCGATCGATACGGTAATTCGACACAGCAACCGTTCAAATGGAAAGCCTATGCTCTCACGGAGAAAGACGACCGACTATCGTGAATGCGCAATTGCATTTAACTCTCGAGTAATTACGCATTTTCTCGTCACTCGCGGCTGTGTTGTGACTGTTTCTTCACCACGGACGATGTGAGCGATGACAAGGAGTCGCGGTCTCAGTGGGAGGTCTTAACAATGACCATCCGCCTCCGACTCGGCTACGCCGCTACCTGGAGCACCTCGGCTCGTGGCTTCACTGTTGATGGCTTCTGATCGCTTTCGAGTATCAAACAAATCCTTCACGATATTCCTCGTTTCAACTTTGAAGCGTTATTTAAACATTCTCTTTTTGACTTGTTTCGCTCTCTCTCTCTCTCTCTTTCTCTCTCTCTCTTTTTCTTTTTCTTTGAATATCTTCCCCTTCGTATCTTGGGTCAACTAAACTTGGGTGAAATAAACTCGAACGTTCGAAAAAGGTTGAGAGAGATTCATGTTAGCTGAGGGTCCGAGAATATTATTTGTTCGACGGTGGTTCTCTTTCATTGCTAGACACCTCCATCTACCTCCGCACGTTTCTCTCGGCTCGATGTTGTTTTTCTTTTCAATTCATTGATCTACTCGAATTGAACTCTAAGCTGTTGGACGTGCTCGAACGAAATCCGAAGTGAACTGCCTGGCAGTCTGGTCGGTTCAGCGGCGAGCTCTCTCCGAGAGACCTCCTTACTGATCGTAGGTGGTCCTCCGCGTCGGACTCAACGATTTTAAATTAAAATTAAAGTCAAGCGATCTTATGGTATACCCTGACCGACAACGCCGCCACCCGCGTAACAATGTTAATGACCCTGGGTGCTGAAATTGCGGGCCCGGCGGGTCGCTGCGAGCCGCCGAAACGCTTGTACGTTTCCATGGAAGTAAAGTACCTCGAATATTCGCCATGTTTACCACGGACAAACGCGCCTTCCTTTATGGAATGTCGTCTTGTTCGTGCTCGTTACCGTGGGATTAACGCGTCAACGTTCCACAACACCGCCTGGCTATCGCCATACTTAATTTTCCAACTTTTCCTTAATGCAGTCGAACGGGATTACCATTATCGGTTAATTACCTTGGAACACGAGGCACTAGTTTATAATTTTTATTACGATCGCGAAATTTCCTAATTGCCGATTTTGTACGCTGGACTTGAAGAGGGGAAATTCAAGACTACGTCACGTTCATTTTTTATGGTACTTTAGTGTCACGTAATATCTCGAGTATGAAATTCTTTTACGGCTACTTGCTATCCGACGATAATGTAAATGTTTCTCGGTTTATTGAATACTCGCAGTCCATTTTCAGCTTATAATTGATTTCGCGCAGAAGGTCAGAGGGAGGGTCGTGAAACGATCTGTTCAAACGAGAAACGCGAATTGTTGTCCGGGTCTTAGGACGTTTTAATGGCGTATCGCGGAACGCCATTGTTTCAACTAGAGATCCAGTCGGCGGTGCATTGTTGATTTTTGCTCATTGTTCGTGGCGCGCGAACGCGCGACGGCGACCACTTTATGAGAGGGCGTACGTTCGTTCTCACCGGGCGGCAGATAATTGGCTTCGTGTTTTTCGGAGTGTTACGATGTTTATACGCGCGCAGCGCTCGTATCACTATTTCATAATTAGCAAGAAAGTTATTGTTCGTGCGGCGTGGCGCGGGTCACGCTGAGAGGCCGTGCGTTAAAAAAAAAAAAAAAGAAAGAAAAAACGAGCGAAACCTCTTCGTTATTATTTCATTAATGTCGTCCTGATATCTTTGCGAGTGACGCGTATTGTCCGATCGTGACTGTTATATATTCGCATAATTTATCGCCTGTTCTCGTTTCCGGCTAGCCGAGAACGCTCACGGTCATTCCGTACGTCGACAGAACAATTTGTTCGACGTCCGATAAAAAACGCCGTGTCCCCGTTCTCGTCGTTTCTTTCACTCCTTTTTTCTCCTCCCGATCTTTAACTTAACGACGCCCCTTCGGAATGTAACGTTCACCGTTGAAATATTTCATCCAATAATTTTTCCGGAAACCGCGACGCCTGCCAGTAACGCGGAAGCGCTTCCCTGCCACGTTAATCCGTATCTTTTGTTTTTTTTTTTTTTTTTTTTTTTTTGATCTATTTTGACCAACCGTTAACACCTTCGATACGAGCGTCGAATCTTTGTTTCATCTGACACACGAAGTCAGAAGTTTCCTAATTGGCAATTAGTTTAATAAGTTTGGTTAATCTTCGAGTTAAATTCGACTCCAACTCCAAAGTTTTATAATCGTGGTTCAGAGAAACTAATTGTAAGTGCAAATCTTTCGAGAAGACCCAGTCGAAATGTTTTCTTGCATTTCCTCTTACAACGTAGAGTAGGTAGAGTCTGTATCTTTTTTATTTTTTTATTTTTTTGTTTCCTTTAATAAAAACAAAAATCGGCTAATTTGCCGAACGCACGTGGTGAGCGTAAATTTTTTCCACCCCGATCTGAATGCCTTTAAAAATGCCAGCTTAGAAGTACTGGGTACCCGAAGATTCGCGGGCGATGAATTACCATCTCGGTGGTCTAGTGATTTTATTTTGATGAATTTCGAAAAGCAGCCCGCGGCTACGAGGCATTAGTCACGGTGTAATTGGCGAGGAGAAGGTTCTATACACGGTCAAAACTCCTCGAAAAATTTCCTCTAAGAGGCATACGCGTCGTGTGGCTCTCTCGAAACCTTCCTTATAACGAATCGCTTAAATTGACAGGCGTTATTAAAACTTTCTCCTTTTCGTGTCTGCGCAGTTCGTCGCGTTCCGAGATAACGATTTCGGCCGTATCCTTTGAAGCTCGCGGAAGGAAACGTTCTCAGGTATAGTTTTACACCCAGTGAAATCCGGCCGCGAGATCAACGTCGACGTTTCTTATTCCGTCTCTCGAGTCTCTTTCTCCGCGTGCGTACGTGTCATAAAAAGCGATTTGATAAAGATCCAGGCGAGTTGTCTCCCGGCGAATAACCGCGAAAGCCGAATAGTTTTCGGGGTGGAGGATCTCCCTCCGGTCGTAATCGCGAGCACGACGCGATAAATCTCTTGGGTTTTTAACGACTGAATTCTGAGAATGAAGGACGACGTGGCAATCCGCGCAGATGGCACCACGTCACGGAACAATAGAACGACTTTGAATTCGATGGTTGACGATAGTCAATCGCGAAGCGCGAGATAATCAGAGAACAAGGCTGGGGCCTTGGCGTGTGCGATTCGCGAGAGTCAAAGCGTGGTTTATTGCGAGGAGCGACGATGTTCGAGGATTTAATTAGCATAGAATTATAAAATGTCAAAAGGTGGGCGTTTTCACGTGAGGGGAGATCCGACTTGGATCTCCACGGAAATATTGCACCCGCGGGCAATAATCTGTCCCACTGGATTATTCAAGCGTCGGGCTATCGTGGCTGGCCGTTGTGTATTTGCATACATGGCCGATATACCCGTACATATGTATATACATATATATATATATATATATTTGTCGATTACCTTTACAACGTTTTCTATCCGTGTTTACATCGTATTTCACCGGATACGAAAATACCATCGTATCAATTACACGCGTGTACCATGTGCAGAGGCGAAATTAACGAGGCATGTGCAAAAAGAAATCGGCGGGAGGGAAAAGGCAAAAAAAAAAAAAAAAGGAGAGAGAGAGGTTGGCAGAAACGTCGAAGTGGCGCCACGATGTTCTCGAAACGGTCGATTCTCACATGAACGGTCGTTCCACGACCGTGAATTCCACGTCCCACACGTTTCCATGGTTTTCAGTTTTGCTGGCGGTGGTCCCTGGCCACGTTTTTTCCGCAACCTTTCTTCCCAACCGTCCCTCTTCCTCTTTTATCCGCCGTCCTTTTTTGCCTTCCCGCTTCTTACCTTATCCGAGGTTCTTTAATTCGCACGCGTGGGCGCGAATGGACCGCGAAGAGCCATTCCGTCCTTCTTCGCGGCCACAGACGCGGCGAGCCTGTCCCTTTCCTTCCCACGGCGTGGCGGTTCGCCGCGCCAGCGCCAAAAGCACGCGCTTTTAAACGCTATAATCGCGTGGCCCTTTGGAAGCTAATGCATTCGATCGTTGATTTATGCACTATCCACGTCGAATATATCGGGACTCACTTCGTGTATGAAATTAATTTCGTACATGCCCCGCTGGCCTCGCGGCCATGTAACTATCAATAATAAAACCGTCGGGGTTTATACTCTTCCGAGGATCTTTCCTCGACGTCTCGCTGCCTCGTTTTCGTCTCGCTGCCCTCTTGTTTCGATCTTTCTCTTCTGCGCTTTCTGCCCCCTCCCCCCTTCGTAGCCACACATTTAATTACGACCGATCAATTTTTCCTCTCAACTTTTACCGTGTCCTTCTATCGTAAAGATCGAGAGTACTTGGTAGTACTTGGAGCGTGGAACAGGCGAACGGAATGATGTTGGAGAACGTTTGAAACCTTTGAACGTTTGTAAGTGGTGCCCAAAAGAGGCATCGACCGGTGATTAAGATTAGCGATTAGAGGGAACCTGGTAAAAATACCAGAGCCTCGATAAGGATACCGTTGCTTTGCTTCCCACACGGACGAGCCGTATAACAAGACGCATAAAACCGAGTCGTGTAAAGAATGGTGGGAGAAAAGGTTGGGCGGCTCGCGCGGAAGCATCCAACTTCCACGGAGCCGATACACATGTCGCGTTATTAATATTGGCTACACTCCGGCACCGTCAGAATCCACCGTCCCATCCCGTCCCCACCTCACTTTCGCGCTCATTTTTTTTTTTTACGCCCTGGAATCTCGTCCCAAAGTGTATAATCTTGCACGCGAAGTTCGAGGACACGCCGCCACCCGGCAATCTGCATACGCTTACGCCGCCGTAGCTCGACAGCTGAAAACCCTTTTCGCGAGAAAGACCAAACAGGGGAGCGCTAGTCGATAACGAAAGCTGTCGTCGGCCTTTCTCCTTTCTCGTAGAAAAACGACCCCGTTTTTTTTTCTTCTTTTCGTCGGCTCGGGAATTTATTCGAAGCCGTTATTAGGAAGGGATTAGGTAGGTTGTGACACAGTCGCGAGATCGGAACTCGAGTGGTAAATCTGTAACGTTTAAAAGGTACACGCGAAACTATTCGCCCACTGTGCACCGCTCTATATCGGGCACCGATCTGCTGGTATCTTTCACGCGACGTGGGAACGTTTGGCTTGATAGAATTGTATTCTTGCTTGTCGCGATAAAAATGACTTTGAACGTGGAGTTGCCTAGGAGAGCAAAGTAATTCGTCTTATTGAGAAACCGTCGAATTAATTTGCGACGTTCACTTAAGTTCGAGACAAGCGACCAATTTGCACCAATTGCGATTCAATTTTATACACAGTGCAATTAGTATCCGCGATACTGGCGTCGATTCTCTCATCTCGCGTTTACTAGGTACAAATATCACGTGTTATCGCGTCACGTTTACGGAGTGCGTCATAAAATAACCTATTATCCTTGCTGGATGACCCACGATTCGATCTTGCGATATCCCCAAAAGAGGATATTCACGATCGGGCATCGAGCATCAGATCGCGCGATACCTTGTCCTCTCTCTGTGTAAAAAGTTTCTCTCACGAGTATCCGATAAGTGTCGATTACCCTTTTCTTCGCACTCTTTACACTCGTGTGCGCGAGATCAAGCTTCTCTCGCCTTCCGTCCACACCCCGTACTTGCGCGTCATCGAGCAAGACCTCCGACATGGAAATCCATCGCGGAGATCCATCCACCTCTGGTCGTTTCCCCGAAATGTGGTCGCGCTTGTTGCGCGAAAAACGAGAGCTCCCACGAGAGTTCTCCGTGTTATTTTTCCCACCCTCGGGCGCAGCAGCCCGAGACACGGGACTCGGCGAGATGGATCGGAGGTGCAAGTACGGATGAAGTGGGATGTTTTCCTCATGAGCTCACGATGCATCGCGAAGACTCGTTTGGATCGCGTTTGGAAGACTTTACCTCCCGTCTTCCATATATGTAATGACCAACCTCCGAGAGGGAGACGAAGAACCGAGACAACGAGCCAGAGTAGGAGAGAGAAAGACAGAAAGAATGAAAAGAGTGAAAAGAAGGCCCGGACCTGATGGTGGAGTGATGGAGAGGGGACGACGAAGAAAGAAGGCAAAGAAAGAAAAAGACGAAGGCTGGAAAGAGGAGGACGGAGCGACAGAAGGTGAACACGAGCGGCGAGTCCCTGGGAGTATGGGCCCCACCTAGACGCGTGGGACCGACACCCACGATCCCTGCATCAACGTACCGACTCTCATCGCGCACCACGCGGCACTTACATATAGCAGGGTTTTACGACGGGGAGACAGCCTGTCGTGGTAATAAGAGGGGCCCTGGCCATGCGCGCGCCAAGCCTGCCAACCATTCAGGATAGAGAGCCGATCTCCTACGTTCTCTTACGAATGTTCCTCTTTCGTTTGTGATCTCGCCGATAAGAGAGTCGATCCGAGAGCATGGATCGACCGGTCGCCGAGGAAGATGAATTGCCGCAGCGAGAGTCGCTCGATTTCTCGGGGAAACACACGAGGCAAGCGATCGCGCAACCGCCGCCGACCACGAAGGTGGTCGTAGAAAAGGGAAGCCAGCTTCTCCCGATCCGTTGGTTTCTCCACGAAATTTTCTCGTATAATGGATGACGTGTACCCGATGCTGCATCGAGAAATATACGGTTGTACGTAGGTTTTGATAAATGACAAACTTGGATCGGTCGTGGTCGTTAGGTGCCGAGAGTTTTAGAGAGTGGGAGAGACAACAGTAGGTGAGGACGAAAGTTCGGGAGATAGTTTCAGCCGACTATCTCGTTCTTTCTTATCCTGCGTTTAAAAGTTCAGAAACGATCAGATTACATTGATTTTTTTGAACGAGCATTGACATATTATATTTTACACCGAGAGTCGATTAGCATTTAGGAGGAAAGTTTCGCCAGAGGAGAGAAATGTTAAGACGAAACGAAGCGAGAGATCGGGGCGCGAGGTTTAGAGGCGTATCGGTTTCCCGTTCCCTGAAATATTCGCGCGATAAAGTTCTACTTGACGTGTGCAATGCACCACTTATTATTCAAGCCTGAAAGCCGATATTCTAGGTCTTACACATGTTACCTGTTAGCAACACGAGCTTCCTGATAGGCAAGACAGATCGCTTCGCGAGAATCGGCGGTGAATTTACAGGAAACGAGTAGGTGGTACACAACGCGGTTGTAGACATTAAACAGAAACGATTTCGCGAGGTAACGTTTTGTCTGTTAACCGCACGGTTGAATAATCGCGTTAAGGAAATTGCCTGTTAATTAGAGGATAAAGGGACGTAGTGATTAATGGCGTGGAGGTGTTGAGTCGCACCGACGGTATGTATCGACGTTCGATACGGTACGTTTTGTTTCGTTGTCGATGAGTTACTGTTTTGGGCTCATTTTTCAAAATCGGCAACGAGCGAACGTGTAGACAAAGCTCCCCCTGGAAAGCACAATTATACCGTTTGATGGACACGTCGATAGAAGAAAGACCACATTAATCACGAGCGATTCCAATTCCGATCGTCGAAGATTTATTCCGAGCTCCTAAATGCACACGGTTGATTGATCTTAATCCTTGCCTTGTATTTTCTTGTCCCTATCTGCTTTGAAATATCTCCCGACCGCTCAAGACCACGCCACTAATCTCGACAACTAAATTCATGCTCGGAGAACAATTTGACGTTGCAAGGTGATGTAGCCGCGCGCGACTTTAGTAACTTACTCTCCTCTCTCGTGGAGAGAGCGTATTGAAACGTATCACCTCGAGACGAGGCTTTTACAGATGTATTGGTAATAAATCCGGCTAAATTTTTCTGTGTAAAATTAACAATTTATGGAAAGGGGTACACGAAACGTTCATTTACGAGCGTTCATATATCATAATTAAACGCCACGGAAAGGCACCGAACTCGGACAACTATAACTCTCCCCGTGAGAAAGCGAGCGACTTGTTCGCTCCACCTCCGCAATCGTGTTTACGTGTCGCTTCGATCTTAGAAAATTATTAGATATCGATGTATCGCTTGCACGACGAATCGTAACGGTGCAACGCATGATGTAGATCGCGCGATTCTGCCGTGCGCAACACGCGAAACTACTCTCCCTCCCCTTAACTGCAAACGACACTGAGAAAAAAGAAAAGGAGAAGGGAATGCGAACGAATGGAAAGAATTTGGTCAAGATAAAAGAGACGGTTGTCCGTAAAAAAGGGAATGCGAGGCGTGTAAACAGTAGGCACCGATGCTTGGAGCTGGTAACAAAGATGCAACCGGTGTTCTCCAAGGCCGTTCTTACAAATTCTAACACCAGCGCCGGACCAACCAGAAGAGAGGACTGATTCACGCTTGTAGATCCCACGGTCAGATTATTCATACGTTTCGTTTCAAACCCCGAAGAAGCATCTCGATACCGCGTTAATAAATCTGCCTAATACAAGGGGCGCGGCCCTCCGGGGTTCACGGCTAAGGGTTCGTTCACACCGCGTTGAATCTCTCGGTGCGTGCGTTTTATCGTGCAGCCTCGAATAAATCTCGACGCGCCCGTCGATTGTGCCTTCTTCTTTTCATCCTGAATCTTTCTTCTCGTATCTTTTTGCTACTGCTGCTTCTCTTTGCCTTTTCTCTTTCCTCTTCCTCCTCCTCCTTCCCACTTTGTCCTTTCTTTCTTCTTTTTTAGCGCCGTTCATTGGACAAGCTCTTGGCTCGTCGTTGCCGAAGATGCACCACTCGGTGCATCGGCTCGAGTTTCCGGTTCTCCATTGTGCACGCCTTTGCCTACCCTTCCTTTATCCTTGTTCCGTACCTATCCTTTCGCCTTTCCTGCTCCTCCACCTTTGTCTTTGTCCTTTCCACCTTTTCTCTTTAGCCGCGAACGGAGGATTCTATAAAGACTAGATTGTAAGCGAGACGGCTCTCTTGTATCAAGTTGTTCCTCCGCGCGTGGGCGCAACCCTTGTTCCTCAGCTTTGGCCCTAGAACAGTGTTTCCCAAAGTGTGTCCTGTCGGGTATCCTGTTACCGCCGCTTTTTCGTCGTTTACGGCCAATTTATACGTGTATAACGCTATTTCCACTAGATCCTTGTCGATCACCATGAAATCGATCCTGGCAATTACGCCGGGGAAAACTGATATTCAATCGCGCATAGCGGGATACGAGTACAAATTTTACACGCGCTTTGGTTGTTTGCGGTAGGAACTGACGGACGACGAGCGACGTATACGGTATACGTTATTTTTATACTACGACATTATCGATGTCGAGTGGTGTTTAAGATGTATCTAGAGTCAATTGTGAAATTATCGACAGTGATATTTAAGAGGTGTCTAGAGTTAATTGCCTGATATTTTATCGGACGAGAAGAACGTTCCAACTGTCAAGAAATTCGACCTTAAAGAACGAATTGGCTGCGAAATGAGAATACAAGGCAGTCGCGCGATATACTCGTTTATCTTGAAATATGTTCGGACTGAACACCGTGTATGTTCGCTACCTCGTTTCTCAAAGTCTTATCCCTTTGTTTCTCGATACAGTATCGACATGGAGTACGATGAAATCACTTAATAATTCCAAATATGCTACTACCATTATAGATTTAACGAAAGATTTTAACGGCAAAAATATAATTTTAATCTCTAGTGTTAGTAGATGTCAAACTTTATTTATTCCACGTCTCGAATCGGAATTTTTTTTCCACGGATGTTCGTCTCCTCTTTTTTCGTCGAGGCCATGTGTATCTAGGTACTTTGGTCAACTTCATCGAAGCGTTCCTTTGTAAGTCCCTTCAATTTATCGCTGATCCTCCAGTGGCTCTCGAAGAAACGATCTTAAAATATAATGCCGCTGTACGTTCGAATACGTCCCCGGGCATGACGTATTTTCCGAAAATCAATTTCGCCGTCCCTCCCGGGCAGCGGTGTTATTACCCGCCGAATTTCTTTTCCAGCTCGGCCACGAAATCCTCTTCTCTTTCCAGAATCCTTTCAGCCTGTTAGCGCGGATAGCCTGTAATCTGTACGTACGAAGATGGGTTAGGTTTCTTGCACGATGGCCAATAAATATCGCGACCACTCTTCTTATTATCGTGATCCAGCGTTGTCGGCTTCCTCTTTCCAACGATCGATCGCCCTCGTTATCCTCTTTTCAGTTACGCGATCCAGGAAAAGAGAGAAGAGCAGAAAGAAATTTTCTAATCAGTTCGATCAATTCACTTTCGTAGGATGTGCTTCTAAGGGAACGTTCGACGAACGAAAGTGAAGTGATTTGTAAGCACGGTCGTTTTGAATTGTACTACCGGAATTTTTCACACTGATCACTCACAATGAAACCCTGCCCTAGCTACACCGTACGGACGAAAGCTGAATTTGTGAAATTTCAATTTCTAGCAGTTTACGCGTAGTGGAAAGTAATAATCGAAAGATTAAAAAGTGAAGCAAGAGAATCTTTTCTATATTTATATATATAAAGAAAAAGAAAAAAAAAAGAAAAGAAACAGCATCGATTTTTGTTCTCGATGAAATTGCGAGCGAAACGTTTGGATTTTTTCGTACGGTGTAATCGAACGACGAAGACGATCCGGTGACGAGTCAGAGTCGCTTCGCCGCAGACTTGCGTCGAATATCGAGCGGTTCGAGGCACGAAGACGATATCGGTGGTGAGGAAAAGCAAAGGGCGAGAGAGAAAGAAGGTGAATAAATAAAGAGAGAGGTGCGGCGTCGTTCGCAATATGATTAATGTGGCCGATCGACGGGCGAGAGAGAAACAGAACCAGTCGGTCCAGAAAGCCGCCTTCGGCGCGGCTCTTCATGGTGGCTTTCAGCCGAACAGGCAACGGAGGAATCGATCGATTGGGCGCCAGTCGGTTTCTCGGTTCTTCGTATCGTTGTGTACGTATATCGGTGCGTGGAAACGACACGGATGAACGTGCAAACGTCGCGACTTTATTCCCAATTTTTAACTGCCATTTAACAGTCGCACGTTGTTCATCGTACCATCCAAAATTATGGCCCCCTTCCGTGAAATTATTGTATATATAATAATTTTTCACATCCGGGAGAATGCACAAGGACAAATCGTTTTTGGATTTCGTATTTACTTTCCAAATTATTTAAAAGATTTCCAGATAAGCTTCTTAGATAATCAACCCTAGCTATTTGGTTGTGCATACATATTCGACCATGATGTAGTTGTAAGGCTTTCTCACAGTTTGCTTCTTGTAGCTGGCTTTTATTTGGTGGATCACCAGTCTCCTTTTTCTCTTAATCCTCTCTGTCCTCGAGCTCTGGCTCGTTTGTTCGCATCATTAGAGGTTCGCGTGCGGCAATTTGCCACGCCCAGATACAAGAATTCGCACCTCCGACCAACGAGGATGGACCAAAAAGGAAGAACTCGAGCGCCGAGTTCCTTTCTTATCAACCCATTGAAAAAGCTCCCCTTGTGTTCTTGGCCTCCCTCGAGTTCTTCATTCGGAACAGTCTTGAATAATGTAGCCAGGGATGTCCCTTGACCTTCTCTGGTCGCGGAACGAGCTAACAATGAGATCTCCTTCGAGTCACGCGAGCCGAGTGTTTGAGAATAGCGTATCGGGAAGAGAAGATGGCAGGCAACGATACACCGTTCTCGTGCCGGAAGGTTATAATTTCGTTGTCGTTCGAACCGTGGCATCGTTCTTGTGGCGTCGCTCGATTGAAATTGAATGGCGGCGGCAACATCGAAATATCGTTTTCTACCGAAACAAAGAGCGATGGGTTTTCTTCGACGATCTCTTCTTACACGTCGAATATTTCCTTTCTGCCTTTTCACGGACCAATGATTTCGGTCGGTTGGATTTCACCGTCGACTTCGTCGCCACCCACGCCACTTTCTCCACGAGAGAAGCAATTATCTCGAGTAATTCGTCCACCATAGTTGGTATTTCACCGTTCGTCACGGACGTTCAACGGTGAAGTATCAATATTTTAACAGCCACTGTACATCGTGTTCGACTAATCGATCGGCAGTCTGGCATAATAAATCAATTTCGCGACTCGTCCGATCCGTCGATTCGAACTGATTCGTACGTTGGCTCTCGTTGACGCTAGTGAATTTTAAATAAATTAAAAATGGGAGATATGTAAGTAGTTTCTTCGTTGGTTAAATAAATCGTGGGCTTTATCGTAAAGATAAAAAAACGTTAATGATAGAATGCCTGTTTTCGATCGTGTTCGCCTCTTTTCTATCATCAGTTAGATCGAATATTAATTTAACCTAGGTTCGAAGACTCGATCGAGTTCGGATCTCGTGAATTCTCGATCGTGTGAATTGGACTATTGTCTGAGAATAGTGAATTTGCATAAGTAGATTTCAACTTGTGTTTCACCGGTGAATGCACAGAGGTGTACACGAGCTCGTGTACACACATTTTCCACGAAGGATGGAGAAACAATCAAACAAGATAAAACAGTTGAGTTCGGACTGCGTTATATACGGTAGTCGCGGTAGAATTTTAAGATATTTAGGAAACCCTCGAGTACGCGATCTGAAAATCCGCGTCTGGAGGATAGTTTGACTTCTTCCTCCGGCTTTGTGTGTCTAAGGACGAGCGTGCAAATATTTGCCCACGTAAGGCGAACGTGCATGCGGCACGGTGAAACGAACGGGCAGACGAGAAAGTGCAAGGAGCCGAAACCGTGTCCTCTCGTCGTTCTCTTCGATAAGGCCGGCCGAGGGACGATGAAAAATTTGTCGAAATGAAAACACGAAAACAGCGACAGCACGCACCGCTAAATGGGGACACGCGATTCACGGATCGCGACGTGAAGTGACACGAACACTTCGTCCGGTACGGTCAGTCGGGCCATTTACCGCCATTCCTGATGTTTGTATTTCTCATCTACCAGTTTCGCCACCCACACTCTGCGTGACGTTGGAATCCCCCGGTCCTTTTTCTCGTGTTTCGTTCACCGGTGACTAACGTACCGTGACGAAATGAAATATCTGATTTACACATCTGATGCCACGGCTTGTCCGGATATTCCGCTGTTAATGACTCCACCCCGATGCCTGACGGCGAACACCAATCCGAGCATTTGACCGATTCACGTCCATAAATTCCTTCGATCAACATCCGTACATCGGTATAACAGCTAATCGCGTGGATTTATCGTTTCCTCGAAATGGATCTTTGCTCTGGCATGGTTTCTTGATTCGGGTAACGGAGTTGCACAGTGAGTTGACCCCTCTCTTGCGAAATTTATCGCAGGTCGAGGGAATTCTAGGCTAGCAAGACGGTTCGTAAAGGGAACACCTGTAGCGAGATCCCTATAAACCGGCGACGTCGCAGGAAACAAGATTGCCTTACGTCCGCGATGATCTCGCAAAATCACTGTATCTTTGCCTTCCTCTTTTGAGGCTTCAGCTGTTTCATTACCTTCCAACCGCCACTGCAGACGCAGTCCTAGAAAGAGTGCTGCCCTACCGAGCGTAACAAACGTTCGCGATTAAAAGTCGGCGAGACGTGGAAATGCGGAATGGCTTCATTCGATACTCGTGCTTTAGTCCACGTTTTACGGCCGCGCGATGCCCCGTAACGCGTGCTTCTCCGCACGATGATCCCAATTAAATCTCGTCGCGACGCACCGATACGAATCTTTGCCAAAATCAAATCAAGAGTTAATTGCACGAAAGGATTGTTCTCGGACAACGATAACGGAGCGAGGGACTCGATAATGAAAGTAAGGGGAGTAGCTCGTGAAACAGGTTATAACATTATTTATGTATTATTCGTGGTATCCTTCATCGAAATTTACAGCCTTGTCCCGAGCCTTTCTTTTTCCGATAGATACCCCCCGTAATCTACCTGCACGCTTTTCTACTGTCGGTCCTGCACCAAACGCGAAGAAATGATTCATAGATTTTCGAATATTATTCCGTATGAAATTCCGAACGCCTACCTGAAGCGTAATTGAATTTTTACCTCGATCCTCAGAATTTCGACCCTTTTACTTTCAATCTTTCCGCGTTTAACTTCGAGGCGATCACAAGCGGCTAATTTTATTTACCATTTATCTCCCGCGAAGACGAATATATTAGTTAGTTAGTTAGTTTAGTTTATTTATCCCTCATTTCCTTGCGGCTTATGGGGGAGGGGGAGGACTCCTTACTTAAAATTTCTATACAATCTTAATACAAATTAATCTTACACCTCAACACTTTATCTATACTTAACCTAACTTGTCTAAGCCTTGAATAACAAAACGAAACAGAACAAAACTAGGTAAGGTAGACGAATATATTATTTGATACTCGGTGGCGAAACACCGCGAGGACGATGATACGTTATTTTGACAAGGCACGCGTGCAGCCACGGCGGCGCGGCGTTGCGCGTGGACGTCCGGAAGAGCGTGAATATTCAAATGCTCGTTGCTGCGGCGTGTACACCGCGACTCGCTCGGTCTGTCGGTCCGTGGAAGTCACGAAGCAAGTCCGTAGCTCGAAGGAGTAGACACGAAGAAACCCGTTCGGTCGCGTGGCTCGCCCACGCGTTGCGTGTGTGTACGCCGCCTTACGCCGCTTTCCTCCGACGCAGCGGCGTACCAGCGTGCTTGATAACTCGCTAGGTCCTCGATCTTTCGATCTTAACGACGAACCACCGACAGAAACGTGGCGGATGTCTCTCTCGCGATCGTCGTGCTCCGTTTCACGTGGCGTGGCCTTATCTATACCCGCCGATGGACCTTATTATCGGCGGTCTGCTGTGCGAGGAGCTGTCTAATGCATCGGCCGATTGCCACTTGGGTTTCGCGGCCTCGTCTATACGGCGAGGTGCGACGATACGGTAGGCGGTGTCCGACCGATAGAGTTGTATTCACGGTCGTGCCCTGACGCGCTCATTTGAATCGGCTTCTCTATTCCCTTCCTCGAAGGCCGCTTCTCCCGCATGCATGAACGGACGCGCGACGAGACCAGAGATTCGTCGTGTGATTAATTAAGGAGGCACGAGGTGGACTTTTTCTTAGCGTTGACAGGATTAATTATCGTTGGAAGGTTGTCGATCGAGCGATGAAGAAATCGCTGGATGGGAATATTTGTCGATACCGTAGACACGTTGTAAGGAATGCTGTTTTATCGGTCTCGTTATATCGTTATACGGCTTTAATTGTAAGTCTAGGAACTTGCGCGTTCTTACGAGGATCGTCTGGCAGTAGTACAATTCTGACTGTAACTACGAATCTCGTGACATCTGACTTTGACCCGCTTACGAGTGTTTTGCCTTCTCTTTGTTTATATAATAACGCGAATAATAACTTGTTCTTTCACTGTTGTGAGACTCGGACACACGAGCTCGATACATTACTGCGCGTACAGAAATGGTTTCATTGCGCGTGGATAATGAACAATCGGTCTGGCGTGAATCGAGCAGCGACAAACAACGCCGATAAGTCGTCGTTACGTGACACGTTACTGCGGGAATTCATCGTTTCTTAATAGGAGAACGCGGGTATCGGGGCGATACCGGAGAATTCGCCCGAGGTGAGTCCGTGCCTGTAAACGACAGAGGAGTTCGCCGATAGTTATACAGACTAGGCTCTCCCGTTGCTCCACATAGAAAAGCGACGAACAGCCGATCGTCGCTGTGGCAATAAAATCCGGCAATATGCACGTCGTGCGTACACGGACGATCATTTTTGCTGTGCTGATATATACTGGTACTTTACTACCGTGGTAGCAATATTATAGCTTATAAATTCCTTCGTGTACACTGGCTATGCCCCTCGAGATATAAATGGGGCAGTTAAGCGAGATGTCGTTCGCGTGTAATGACACCTTCAAAGCTTACTTACCGCTGCACAGTCGACGATACGTCACGCAAAGGATCGACCACGATTTTTCCCGCGCTTTTTCGACAAACGCGCTTCAAATAAACTTTCACTCCATCCATCGTGCGCCCGAACTCTTTCGCGTGAAAATAGAATTCCATGCAAACAGCCAGTCGCGCGATAATGGTTAAAGCGTCCTCTTATCGATCGTTTCGTTTTAATTTCGAACTTCGATCGTTCAGCGGTGTACGACGTTTACGAGTATTGCTTTATGCTTAACGGAAGACAATTGACGCGCCGCTCCGGGGCACAAGCATCTGCGCTTTACGAGCGGAGTATAGCGCGTAGATGCGTTTCTTTCCTCTGCGTTCGCGCAGAGATTACGTTTTTCTGGCAAGAAATGAGCTCGAGTTGGTAGAATTGTGGCGAGGAGAGGCGACGAAGCTTACTCCGGAACGAAAACGTGGAGGAGAGAGACGGGGAAAAGAAAACGAAACACGGTGCAGGGTTATTCCCCGTTATTCACGAGGCGCGGGTCGTAAAAAGATACAGGAGTTACGACGCGAGCTCGTATCCAACGACTGGCCGATTGGAAAACTTCTTTTTCGGTTCCCTTTGTCCTTCTCGCTCCGCGACTCCTTTGCCCTCCCCCTTTTGTACGCTTCGCGTTGTTTTACGCCCGTTGCTTCTACCCACGAACGATTTACGAGCCAAGTGAAAGACACTCGTCGTCTGTCCCCCGCCAGTTTTATACCAAAATAACCAGAGACACCGCGTTGCTTTACATACTTAATGGAATTCCACGGAGAGATTCCTTCCCACCTTTCCATCGGACTCCCCTCGGACTCGTAGAAAAAGAAGGTCCGCTCAGTTTGCTGTCTTCGTTCGGTAGCGTTAGCTCTCGCAGCTTTTAATATAATAAGTCGTAAAATTGTGTCGCGGCAACGCAGGCCTATTGTTCGCTGGCCTGCGATTCGTAATATCGTCGGTGGATTTCAGGGTCGATCCAGAAATTATTCGCGGCCGCGATCGTATCTGCCGCTCTTGGGAAATTTACGCTCTCGGGACGATCTTACGCTCGGACGATCGAGCTTGAATGTCTTCATCAGGCGGGGAAGGCGATCGGCGCGCGGCACGAGACGCACGCTGGCGATCTCCGCGATGCAACGGTTTTCTCGCTCTCTCTTGAAAATAAACGACCGGTAGTATCGTTGAATACTGTTGATAAACGGGACGCTCGGGCGCCAAATGCGACTGTTAGTTCGCTAGCTGCTCTCCATATCGGGTAAACGCGCGTCGTTTGTTCGTGCCATTTCGCGGACGTTTCACCGCGTTTCTTAAAAAGTTCGCAGCGTGTCGAATCAGTCCCACGTAACGGGCGCGTTTCTCTTCTTTTTTCTCTCTTTCGTTTTCACCGACACAACGCGAACGAGCGTGTAACATTTCCTGGTATCCGGGGCCCAATTCTGCGACGTTGTTTACCCGGTCGATCGTTTTAATTTTACGTCGGCCGTATGCCGGGGGAAATTAAGAGCGGGGAGATTCCTACCGGATACTCGCGCGACCGCAACGATCGCAATAAATTGAATCGCGGAGGGCAACTTTCTCCGCGGGGGTACGCGTAGGTGGTTGTCGAATATCGCTCCGATACTGGTTTGAAACGAGCAGGAAGCATTCGTTTCGAATACTCGATGCTCGATTTGAGTTCTTTCCTTTTTTTCGAATAGCGCCGCGGCAACGTTCGAGGGCACCGCTTCCTCGCGTTTCGGTCTGAACACGAAAAAAATAAAAAAAAAAAAAAAAAAAGAGAAGCAATCACACGAGTCGAAAAAGGAATCGAACGAATAAACCAGATATAGATACGCTCGCGTTTTCATAAATTTCTCGGCGACTCGTGTTCTCGCTGGAGAAAAAAACACGATTCTTTCGGGAGTGAAACACGGAGCGTTTCGAGGACGCTCGTAAGAAATCGTTCCGATGAACCGAATCTTCCGTGAGTCAGGTAATTTCGTCCGCGAATCAGGTAATTTTGCGCGGTAATTACGTTATCGTAGAAGGGATAGGGACGAGGGACAAGAAAAGTCGAACGAAATCAGATAAGTATAGGGGGACGAGGTATGAAAGTTTCATCGGCGTGGCAGAAAAATCGTTGGTAGATAGCCGCGGAGTAATAGAGCTGTATACAGAGCTGTCGCGGACATTATCTGATGGGAATTTGCATTCTCTCTCTCTCTCTTTTTCTTCTCTCCCTGCTGTCTCTCGCTGTAAATACTTAGCATATTTAGCTGCCGCTTTGCCAGACGACGAATCAACTGCGTTCGACTTGGATTGGATCGGAGTTCGCAGAGCTCGATTTTGCCTGACTCTGACTCGTCGACTACTCGACTACTTGTTTTCCAGTCGGATCGAGTATCTCGACGCGATGTTGCCTGCGAGTGGGATGCCGCGCGGAACAAGCTAGCATTGTACTCCTTTTTCCACGCGTGCTTTTAGCCAATGCGGCTGCATTCTCGCGATGGAGCGTGTGCCACAGCGCACGACCGCGCAAACGACAAATTATGTACTCGCATTTGCATATTTGATACGTGGCTACAACGTCCTGGAAGAAACTCGGTCCCGTACGTTACGATACCGCCTGCTCGGCTCGTGGCTTTCCGTTTCTCTCGTTCTCTGCTTGTTCTCTCTGTTCGCTCGTCGCCACGCCGCGCCGCGTGCCACGACTTTCCACGGGGCGGACAAAGCTCGACGCTTGGACCGAAAAATCCGATCCCGCTGCTGGTAAACCTCGCGAACCCAGGTAGGTTTATCGACGACCAACCACTCGATGAAATTATCGAAGCCGCGAACGGGGAATGAATTATGCAACCGGCCAGGGGATGAAAAGTTGAGAAGTTTCGTTCGATCGGTTAGATACTGTATCTACACGTGTTTCGCTTGTCGCGTTCGCCGCGAATCTGGTACCGATTAATTTTTGCCCGGAGCCCAGTTAATCTGGCTTTCTAGCACCGCGTAAATACAGACGGATCTCTCATCTTGCCGAGGCGTTAATCGCGCGGCGATTACATAAGCGGCGAAGTTCTCGCCCGTTTTCATCGAGTGTCGCGTCAACCGCAGTTAATTCCCGCCGTTTACGAGCACGCCGATCACGCAGAGAGATTACAACGTCGATGGTAAAATCGTGCTTGTAATTCAGGTAGCGATCCGTGGAACTGCGTATCTTAAGTCGATCGCCGTCGTTTCGCGTCGCGTTTTACAAATGGACACTGTCGTGGCTCGCGTTTCCCGCTCGAGCGTCGCTGATCGCGATACGCGAACGTTTTTTTCCCTTCCGGGGATCGTGACGATCTTAACCAGAGAACGATCGCGAGAAGCTACAAATTGTACACGTTCGTATTTCCACACGCGCGCGTGGCTGGTCCGTATCCTCCGTTACAAACGGTGAAACGTGAATTGCAACCGTTCACTCGGATTAGATCATATTTGGAAAACCGGTACGAACGTTACGCGATCGAAAGAAACGCGGTTCCCGCTAGGTATAAGTTATGCATTCGCATCGTGAGCACAACGTTCGACACGTGGGACGCGAGGCTAAAATACGGACGACTTTTGTGCCGCGCTATTGTGTTCTCTCTCTCTCTCTCTTTCTTATCCGCTCGGAGCACGATCTGTAAAAAAGACAGATCATATAGCCGAGTTTGCATAATTCACACGTGGGTACAGGATGCGCGCACTCGCGAGAGACTCCGATATTATTTTTCTCGTTTACCCGCCCGCTCTCGTGCCTCATTTTTTTCTTCGTTCCGCCGTGTACTTTGCATTGTTTAACGTCGGCACCTCCTCTTCCTTCATCGATACACCGATCGATGAGAACTCGTTCGACATGATCGCCGCGAAAGGCCGTCCTTTCGGATACGGAACGCCTCGAAATATTCTCAGCGATACCGCGTCCTCGGATAATCATCCTTCGTAATCGATATCCGATATCACGAAGAAATTCGCGTGGTCGTTAAGGCACGAGATTATCTTATCTCTCGTTATCGTCCGTCATCCGTTGCTCCATTATTGCCCTCGCGGATCCGCTGTTGTTACGATCGACATTATTAATATCAGCGATACCGCGTAATATTCATACTCGTTAAGCCTCGGATTAGAGGCTGGCTGCGAACGGCGGGGTACGCTCCTCGGTGTAGCGTGAATACTCAGATAAATTCAATCTCGAGAATCCATTAAGTGCGACGCACTTCTTGAAGCCCGCGTTACCCTACCGTGCGTGGGTGCCCAGTAATGGGAAGTGCACATAGAAACCGTCCTGCCCATATTTGTCTACCATTCGTCTTTTTCAACCTCGGTCTTCTTCTTCTTCGTCTTCTTCGTGTGGTTTCGCCACGAACCAAGAAGATTTTCTCTCTCTCTCTCTCTCTCTCTCTCTCTCTCTCTCTCTGTCTGTGTACGTGTGTACGGGAGCGAAGAAACGTAACACGTGTGCGTAGGTCGAGCATTCCTGAATGTCCTTTGGGAATCACAGTGGCATTAGTCCTTTGGGACTCTCTAGGCTGACACAGGCGGACCGCACACTCGTCACGTCGATAAGACGTGACGAATGCGATACTGGCGATCACGTCGTCCGATAAACACATTAAGTCGCGTTAAGCCTTCCCCTACGAGCAAACTCGGTAAGATTCGAATCGATTTCACCACGCTTCCCTGACGTCATCACTCGACGTCGTTGGATTTTCTTCGATTTTTGTCCGAGCGTGATCTCTCTCGCTGCTCCGACGTCGGGGTATAATTTATTCAAGCGTCTATGTGCACGATCCGTCGCCCTGTGCACGATCGATCGTATCGGTCAAATTAATACCGTGTAATTTTAAACACAGTCGACGGAATATCTGCCGTGACATGTGTATTAGCTTGGTGAAATCCTCGTTGGAACACGAGTTGTATGCGCGCGTCCCTTGGCTCTTCCTTTTCCTTTTCAACGAGATCCCCCGGCACGGCTTTTATTAAGTCCTCTTACGATCGATGTGAATTTAAAGTGGCGATGAAGGAGTGTCACACGCGAGTCACTATAAATATTGGCTCGGGGCCCCAAACTGCGGTCTGCTGTGCGTAAACGTTTGCGATTCGAGCATGGCCGACGGTATCCACGACGCGGCAGTAAATTTCGCGTTAAGCCGAAGCCAAGGTAGGTGATTTACATGAGTACGAATCGAGAAAGAGAAACAGAGACTGAGAGAGAGAGAGAGAGAGAGAGAGAGAGAGAGAGAGGAAGAGAGAGATAAGGAGGAGGAAGAGAAAGAGAAGAAGAGGAACGACTTCTTTGCTTTGAGCCGTCAGTATCCAAATCTTATTGGCTATCTCGTACGTTTTATGAATTTCGGTTCCCAACGTCCACATATTTCAATCAAATTAAAACTCCATTTCTTAGCTCCGTCGTATATCTACGTGGCAAAATATGTATAGCCGCGAGGATAGGCGATAGAATTACGATTTCGACGATCGTGAATGCGAGACGCGAATACGAATTTTCGTGGCGACTACTCTAATCTTTATATCCCGAATACGTCGAGACCCTTCCATATCGTTGCTATACGAAACGAGCTCGGCAAGTTCGATTGTCTTCGTTGGCGGTTGTGTATCATTTCGCGAAACGCGAGGAAGCAAGGAACACGGGACAAAGGTGCTGGTACTTACATTTGCCACGCAGCACGCGTCGCCTTTGTAACAATAGGATTTTAGGGTGCGTGGGCGGGCCTCACGTTCATTTCGCACGGAACAGCGAGAAATCTCTTGTTTACAGCCGGTTGCTCTTGGACAATCGTGTCGCGTGAGCGTCCCTTCCGTTGCGTTCGATTGTTGATCATTATTTCCACTCATCGGCGTCTTCGATTCTTGTTCTCCCCGCTGGCACGGCTGTTGAGCTAAAACTCCGACGTAAATCAGCTTTAGCGTTAAAAAAGAGAACCGAACGAAAGAAATAAGAACAATGCCATGGTAAAAACTTGCCACCATGTATCTTTCTTAATGGATACGCGTAAGCAGGATCACCATAATTTTCCGTCACTATGGGTTCTTGTCTAAACCGGAAACGTTATTTCTAATCTTGGGAACGGCGCGTTGCTCACGCGTGCGATTCCTTTGAATGCCGACAGAAGTCTAATTCCGACTAAATATCCCCGCGAGAGAGCGTTTCGAAACGTTTTGTATCTTTTCTTCACGTTCTCGTAAATTTCTCGAAATTCATTTGTTCCGTGGATGATCTCTGACAGGCATTTTTGTACTCGTTGCATGCACACGAGGATCGGAGGGTGTCTGGTGTTCAGTCTCCGTCGATTTACGATGATTCGAGGGCCGATTAATTTTGTCTTGCAGCTCGAGAACCGGCGTGTCTGGCTACGTGCTACAGCGTCGTCGGAGTCGCCTTCGATCCTCGAGGTAGTGTCGCACGAACCGAACGATCGCCGTGATCGAGCCACTTCACCTCCGCTGGGTGATCTTCTTATGAATGCCGCTTACTGTCTGTAACAAGTGCATAATCAGTGGGCATTTGAAAACGACCTCGTTATCGTTGAATCGTGTCGCGTCGTGTTTCGATCAGATTCGAAGACACGCCTCGATTCGTCATCGTCTGAGCATACCGGTTCTTAGTGTCGTCCTATGGTTGATTCACGTTGCTGCAATAAGCTGCACTTTGACGCTGATTTTGATGCCTCGGGGCGATCAGTGGGAAAAACGATTGTGACGCGTAAAATGCAAAAGAACGAAGGAATCAAAGTGAATACGCGCGATATCACGCTGACGATCTTTGACGATCTCCGAGCAAATGTATCCGCTTTAAACACGTCCACCTAAATACAAGCGAACAGATTCGCAATTAGGGTAGAATACAATCGGAGGTGTGCGAAAATCTTGTCACGCGTTTGCAGCTTCGTCAGTTTCGTGGGTAACTTACAACACGTGATTTAAATAAATTGTTTCCGATGGAGCGTCGAAGATCCTTCCCCTATATTACGACGCCTTCACTCCACATTTATTCAATCGTTTGGCTAAAACTGCAAGGCTAGATGCGAAGTTATCGCACGTTGCATCCGCGGCTTTACCTTTCTATGCGAATTCCCGACGTCCGGTAATATCAATATTTTACGAAAATAACGCAGTTGTCCTTCGTCGAAACGATGCGTTTCTCATGCGTGTACGCGCGTATATATATTTTTTTTCTTATCGTGAAACGGCTCGTGAAAAATATTTTTCAGACGACGAGAGAGAAAGAGAGAGAGAGAGAGAGAGAGAGAGAGAGAGAGAGAGTCTGCACACGTGCTGTTATAACGGGCAGCAGTGCCGATCTATATTCTCACGTAAATACGAATGTTTTCCATCCAGAGTTTTACGTTCTGCCAGAGTATTTATTAAGGAAAGGATATTCATTGGGCGAATGCGAGCAGATATCGTATCGCGTTATAAGCGGCTTCGATGCAAGGAAATCGTTTCTCGGTGTGCACCTGAAAACCGGTCGTATTCTGCTAATTGGTTGAACGGAATACCCCGACTTACAGATCGATTTACATCGGCTATAAGAAATTTGTTGCCCAGCTACTTGCTACGACGGCCGTAACGCAGATTATTACTTTAATAGAATATCGCCGTGCGAAAGGGCCATCTTTCGGTGCGTGCTCGATTCGACTTCCGATGCGTCAATCGTTTAAACGAACGTGTTTCCAATCTGCTAACGACTCGGCATCGATGCCTTTGAACGATGCCTGCCGCTGTTTCACGACCGCCTCTTTCACTCGCAGCTCGTTTCGCTATAATCTCGCTCCCTTGTACGGCCGTTTATTAGTTTTCCGATAATGTTGAGTTACTTAATTTGTAAACTCGGCGCTGATTTTCATACTTTCGCTATTGACTCGGTACTCGTCAAACGGAGAATGTACGGTGCTTAACGAGATAGGAAATATTTGTACGATACGATACTGGCGTAATCTGAATCTAATCTAAGTTTTATTTTCTACGCAAATAACAAGGAACGTCGATAAATTCGGAAACTGTCAGTTGCTGTTGAATCGCTCGTCGAAAGTTTCAATTGCACCTTCTTGCGTGTTGGAAGGATTTATAGATCCCCGAGGAGCTCCGGCTTCTCTAGACGTAGACGTACGTTGTTGGTTCTAATGAAGATCTAATCCAACGGCGCGAAAGAAACGCGAAGGGTGTAGGATTAGCTCGTCGCTCAGGGCTGGACCCTCTAAGGATAACACTATCCTATTAATTAACCGTGTCGAAGCGTCGAGGCCGATTAAATCGAAATAGCGAGCTCGTTTCGCGGGGGCGTTCCTTCGGTCTGTTTAAGGCCGCATTAATTGCCCGTGAAAACGCCTCCGCGCACACACACCAGACCCGGTTTCGCCACAGTTCATTAGGGTTTGCGGCGGGTAGCTCTGGTTGAATCTCTGATGCCGCGGAAATAAATCCTCCTCCAGAGGATGGACGCCTCTGTTCGTTCCTTCAACAAGGCGCCATCTTGAAGAGCAAAGAGAGACCCACGCGGAAGTTAACAGTGTTCCGCTACCATTGCCATCTTTCTCCGCCACATTGCCGCTGTTCATTTTCTTCTCCTTCTCGTCGCGCTACCACCCGCGATTATTCGATTCGTGCGTGAGATTGATACTTGTCGCCGACGGTTTCTTCGACGATTTCAATTTTCGTCTGATGCAATGGCGCAGGATCGGAAGCAGTCAGTCCGTGCCGATCGATTTTTTAACATTTGAGAAAACGACATTCATTCTTGGGAGGAATTTATCATTAGTTCGTTCCAGAAACTGAGGGGAATTGTAAATCAATTGTGCAGTTTCGTTAACGAAAGTTTCGTCGTACGAGAGTTGAATTTTGAATATTGAAAAGGTGCTGCCGGTCGGCTGCAGTAAAAAGATTGAGTGATTGAAATTAATAATCTTTCGAAACATCGGTTGTAAACATTCTGATCCTAGGCCCGACAACGCCGTGTGAAATAACATATTCGAATCGTTTGAAGCTGGCGCGGTCTCTGGTTTATCGCATTCCGATCACAATAAATTAATAAACGTTCTTTTTCTCCATTTGCTCGCGCTGCGGAGATCGTTCGACCGCGATATTAGAGGTTTATTAATTTATTTTTTCTTTATTAGGCGGACGAGTCGCGCCCACCGGTAATCAGGGATCTGTAATTAGTCGAACATGCTGTCTGTCCATAGCGATTTATGCCGTGCCCCCGGGGATAACTCCCCCTTTCCTCTTCCCCTTTCGTTCGGTGGTTCGTTCGTTCCTTCCACCGACGCTTCTTCTCCTTCGATTCTTTCGCGACCGACGCTCCCCTCGTCATCTTCGAATCTCCCTTCGAGGAAAGACGAATTCCTCGCCTCTCACCTATCGGCTGAACTTATCCCGGAACTCCGTAATTGTTGGTTTACACCAGGAAACGTGTAACACCCCCGCCTCGCCATACGTTGGCCGATCGATCACTTGGTTCTTGAATTTTGTTGCCGTGAAATATTCTCTGCTAACGCGAACCATGCCGTATAATGTGTTCTGAAAATTACATGCTTACTCTGTTTGAATATATAATTACATCCGGTCTGTTTAACGTCACGCGTTTTATTCCTTTTGTCGAAATAAATCAACAGTAAGTACGTTCGATAGAGTGATACGCCTGACGCTCGAATATGTACGCTCCTGTAATTTGTAACTTATCTAGAACGAAGCGGATGAAGCAACACACGTAGATGCGATCGTTTGTTCAGGAAGTCTTACGGCTTTTGCGTACTTATATCTTGTTTGCTTCTATCCCGCCTTTCGGCTACCGTTGACGAATAAAATCGTTCCGATGAACAGAATCTCCTCGACATCGCATTCGCTTTTTGATCAAGCGGTTCGCGAGAAGCAAATTCTCGATTTGCGACGTCCAGACCACATTTTTCCTTTCCTCGACGTCTTGTTTGTTCGTCACGGATCCCCTAGGGATTCTATCGCCTTCAATCAAAAACCGATGCCACGAAGAAAAGGATGTTTGTCATCGATCATTCGGCATAATGGTGGTTGGAAAGCCGAGAAAAATGCCGCGTAATTACACGCGATCGAGCCGGGTCTCCAGGCGGTGGTAAGATTCGAAGTATCCCGTGGCGAGATCGTCTGATCGTTCACCAACGGGCTCGTCGTCGAGAGAAGTCCCCCCGGCCTGATATTTACATTTCTGATCGCGCGTACTTCATCGGCCGCAATAAAGGTCCGCACAATTACGCCTGTACATTTTTCTTCGCGAAAGTTTAATCCCATCTTGTCCGACGTTTCCCGCGTCGTTTACGGTTCACCGTAAGGTGGTTGTAGCCGTGGCTTATCGCCGCGGAATGACTTATCGCTCGAACAGCACCCTTTTGGCGAGAGCCACGCACCAGAGCCAGGGTCCCTCGTAACAACCTAAATTAAGTCTGCGCCTTCGTCTCTCACCCGTATTTCATTTCTACCGGTACGCGCGTGCACGCCTGTTTTCTCGGTTTAAGATTACTCCGGCAACCGCTACCTCGGCCAACGGCCGCCATTAAAGAGAGAGCCCCTTGACCACCGTACAACCACGTCCAACCGCGGATAAACTGGTGGTTTCACGTCGGTGCACGTCGAAATCTGTAATTGCCCTGGACGTCGATTCTAAAGCGCGAGATAGCTCCGGTTTCGGTGATGGTTTTCGGTCGATCATTCACGTGGTCCGCTCGTTCCCCTCTTTGTTTATAGGACAACGTTTGCCTCGTAAAACGAGGGGGATCCAGTTGTGATCTGTGGACTCTGGACACAACCGTCGACGTTTGATAACGCGACAGGAGGAGGGCAGGAGTCGTTGCCGCGAGACATTTCTCGCGGAGTCGCATTAACATTGAATCGCAGAGCGAACGATCGGGATTTACGATCAATATACGACTCATTACGGGAGAGAAGTTGACCGTTTACGACAACCGTGTAACCTATTCGGGTTAGAATTATTTATGATATTGGCGAACACCGTTGGTGTTGCGTCTAATGCACTTAGGAAACTCTTCGATCCTGGCCGATCACGCTTCGTTTGCACAGTATTCTGCGCAGATTTATGCGAGTGTCCGTTTAATTTCGTGGCGCGCGAGCTTCGCGTCCAAGAAGTCAGTAAGAATCGGTGGAGCGTAAGTACGAAACCTTCCGCCTTGACTTCAAGTCCTGCCTCGCGCCGACACACACGAGTGTGCGTTATTATCCACTCGATAACGGTACAACGTTGGAAGTAGCGCGTCGACGAGAGTCGCAGACTTAATTTAGGCTATTACGTTCGGACTCGTCTTGGCTCATTTGCGCTCCGTGATAAGCCATTTTGGCTAGGACGTAAATAATACACAGACCATGACCGATTAAGCAGGAAGAACTATATTAATTTTTCAAAAACTACATTAATTTAGTTTGAAAAACAAGCATTTTCATACAAAATTGCGACTTTGTAATTGATTGTCGGTCTCTGTGTCTGTAATTTTACATCAGACACTTTCTAATATATATATAATTTGTTAGATGAAAATTGAATTTTCAACCTGTGTCGATAGAACATTCCCCGCTTATTTATACGCCCCCGAAATTATTTGGTAACCATTTTTCTCTGAGCTCATGCTGTATATTCATATATCGAGTTCTACGTTAATAGTTTGAAAAAACAAGCATATAGTTTGCATATATTTTCATACAAATTACATCTTCGTAACTGGTTGTCTGTGTCTGTAAATTTACATCAGACACTTCCCAGTACATATAATTTGTTAGATAAAAATTTTCAACCTGTGCCGATAGAACATTCCCCCGCTTATTTATACGCCCCTGAAATTATTTGCGGCCATTTTCCTCTGACTGAATATATTCATTTATCGAGCAAATGGTCGGACGATACAACTTTATATACACAAATCAGCCAAGGTTTCCCGTACATTGTTCACACTCCATAAGTCTGAAAAGGCGTTGCTAACGATGGCTATCAGCTGCGCGGGTATGGCACGCGAATCACGGGTCTCGACTACGTCGTTCGCGCCGCGAATAGACCGTTAATTCCATAATAAGGTAGAAGTGATCGGCAATTCGCGCGACGTGTACAGCTGTCGCGCGCGATAATTCGCCGACACTCGAGATCATAATCGACCGGCCGCTCGGTTGCGCGGCGAACTTCGCGCCCCGTCGAACGTTGCCACGCCAAGCTACGCGCGCCAGCTACGTCTTTCTTCGCAATTTCTTCGTTATCCCGCAGGTATATCCTTTCAGGCCTGGCGGTGTTTCGTTGCTTACCTGGAACGGTGAAAATGAAAATGACGAGGATGAAATAGGAGACAGAATCGGCGAAGGGAGCAGAACGTGAGGCGGTCTTCGGCACACGGCGCGCGTATAAGCGTATCCGGCATGAAATACGATGAGAGAGTGCCTCGGGTGCGAGACTTATGCTAAGTACGCGCACACCAGGACGCACGGTTGCGCGTGTGTTTAATGGTCGTGCTCGTGCCACGGCCCAGTATGCTCGCGTACCTTCTTCGTTCCGCCACAGGTATCCCCGTGGCTACAATGTCCCGTACGACCGTGTGCGTGCGTGGTCGCGTGTTTCGCGCGTTTGCGTTCCGCTCGCCACAGCTCCCGCGTTCTACCTGTGCCCGGCCTTTATATGGGATTCTGCGCGCCACGCCGGACCACGGCACCCGCCGCCGCCACGGTCGACCGATCATCCACCTCGAACACGCTCGACGTTCGGTTCAATGTCGTGGGAGTTCTTCCAGGTGGCGAATTATCCAACTAGTTCAACTAGTTCACGGTCTGGATTGCTTGAGACGTTGCACCGGCTGACGACAGTGCCGTTTAGAGTTATAATATGTTGAATTTGGAATAACTCTCAGTTCGTTCGTTCGAGTTATCAATGTTTGCTCGATTGTGTCTTTTTTTTTTTTTTTTTTGCTCTGCAAATCCCGATCATGTCGATCTCAAACGGCAAACACCGCCATCGTCGCGCAACGCGATATTACTCAACGTTGAACGTCTCGACAAACGTACAAAGGGCTAACGACATCGGCATTACAGCGAAGACGCACGCGAGCATTCATAAGTTGTCGGTGGAACAACGCGGCGGACGAGGGTGGTTCGAGATTGTAACGCGGAGAAGCCAGAGGCGACGGTTGTCATAACTCATCTACATCGTACCGTCATCGGCTCGGTTTCTCGGCCGATCTACGACTTGCCTCTGCGACGAGATATGTATATTCACTGGTTCGGCAAGTAAATTGTGCGTGTCGAACCGCGCCAGTCGCGACTCGAAGCGTGAATAAACTGGATGCGAATAAGCTCGGTGCGACGGTGAGACAAATCCGCTCGGTGCGATAAGTTTCGATGCTACCTGCTCCTTGTAAGAGCAGAGGAGAGCTTATAAGCTTAGTTTAATCAAGGGTACACGTACTTAGCGTCTTGATGGGACAGGGATAATCGAGCAAAGGGGTCGGGTACCTGGCCGACAAGGACGAAGTTAGATCGGAACGGCTGGAGTGCCTCGAGAGATAGACGAAGCTGCGAGAGAGAACTGTTCTTTTTATTCTTGCTCTTTTTACTCAACTGTCCGCAACAGTCTCATCGCGGCGAGGTCGTCCGAAACAAAGTGGCACATTAGCCTTCCTTACGTGTATTGTTAACGAGCCACGCAAATCGATCCATTCGTTAGCTGGCGGATCAGTCGGCCCCGGTAGCTTGTCTCGTCTCTCCATCGCCATATTTTACCTCCATCGACCGACGATTTGTCTACTGTGCAGCCTCCCGTGTACTCTGTCTGTGTACACAAACACAGGTCCTTCCTTCGGAAGAGCGAATCGTTTAACGGTTAACACGGACGTATTTAACGCTGTCCGGGATACAAGCAACGAAATTTTCGAATTAATCGCTCCACTCCGCTTATTCCATACGTTTTACGGGATATTAAGCGAACCTGGATGTCTTTATCCATCGGAGTCGCACGCTAACGTAAGAGATAAGTAGAGTATTTTACCTTTAGCTGGCGAGGATACGACGATGCGTCGAGGGTTCGATACCGATCTAAAAATTGCAAACGGCGCTGAGCCGTGGAAAGCATCGCGCAGATTTTACAACTGAATACTATAACTGTAACGAACAATGTGATATATTCCAGTTGGAAATTGCGACGTTAGCACTTCGCAGGATATTACGGGTCTCGGACAACTGACAATTCAGATGGGAGATACGAGACAATCCGAGGCGTAACGTCGACACCACACCCTCGGGGATAGGATTCGAAGGTATCCGCGGTAAGGACATACGGACAAGGACGCTCGAGCCCGAACCGATCGCCGGTGATATGTCGCGCGAGCGTGGGCATCGGGCCGATTCGCTTTGCTCGTCGGTGATCGTGCCACGCCGCGTACTCGGGGGGACTTAATGTCCCCATAGAAGCGTTTCCAGAGCTGTTTCCTTTCGAAAACGATCGCGTGGATCTAGGCCGTTTAGCCGGGTGAGAAATCTCGCTTAATCGGCAGCGATACACCACGGATCTCACTCTCATAAGGCATTCATTAACGTCACCGGTCTACCTATTACTATCGATGCATATTTCTGCAACAATGCAACTAGTTGGGCCTGCATTCCTCCGCGTCCACGTGGGCGAACGTCCACCAGATACGGATCTCTGTTTCATTATCGTATCGCGGTAACCGCTCGCGGGCCGCGTGTCTCGACGTTATTTTGGATTTTTGACCAAACTATCTCGAAGTGCTCGTATCTGCTGATATCTCGCATTAGTCCGATCTAATGAACGAAACCGTGGAAAGCGGAGCTGGCCGCGTCGGTGAAATTGCACGATTGGAAAAAACAATGCCAGGGTGGTTTCGCGATATGGTAGGAGAACGCGTGGGTAGCGTGCTGGCCGGTTTTTCCTCGTCAAAACGAACAGTTCTAGTATCTACTTGGAGGATCGTTCTCCGTGAACAGTTCGAAACTCGAGACCATATCTGGTTGGCCGAGCGAAGAGACAAGAATCTCCATTCCGTCCACGCCCAAGCCGCGGTGCTGCATAACATTGTACGCGAGCGTATAAATATCCGCGGAAATTATGATGTACTATAACTGACGACACCGTAGATCAGTCTTTGCTTCGTTGTGCACCGCGGAAAGGAAACTATTATCATAAATAAACGAGCAAGAACGCGCCATTTCCCTTGCACGTTGTCGCGTTCGAGAGTCGATTCATTAGCTGCTTCGACAGACTCGTTAAGAAGAATTCCCACCGTTTCGTGGGTGATGCGGCCGACCAACCATCGAACGAGAGCGGTCATCGCACCGATACCATTCGGTATTATCGATAGCCATCAATTACAAACCGCTCGAGATTGTAGCTCGTTAGAGTCGATATAGATCAGAGCGACTGTCCGACCGATTTCTTTTTTCCGCCCAGTTGTCACCCACGTTGTCGAAATCACGGGCGTTTAAGATGTTAAAACGGTGTCTCGCACGCAACGACATCCGATTCAAGGGTTGGCCTAACATTTCACTCGGATAACACAGGCGAACACGAAGGACCGTGTCGAACGCTCGACGTTGATCTATGTACCTGCCCTTTTCCGCCCGTTTCCACCATTTCACGCGAAAGACCACCGATCTATTTTCCACGTTCTTTCTTCGTGTCGTCTCGTGAACGGTACACGTATGTGAAAATCCCGCGTCGGTGTAGGTATAAGTGTGTCAATAGCACCCACATACAGCACGCATCTTTGGATGCTCACGTGGCAGACACGAAGAAAGAAACGTACTCTCGTCTCGGTAAGATTTCTCTCCTCTCTCTCTCACCACTCTCTCTCTCTCTCTCTCTCTCTCTCTCTCTCTCTCTTTCTGTCTCTCCGGCTGACTCTCCCCTCCGTTTTTCTCGCGAGTCTCGCACGAATACACGAACGTGCACGGAAAGAGGCGGGAGCCTGTGTTTGGCACGCGTGTGTGTGTGTGTAGCGACGTGTGCACACACTCGGCCGGTCATTTCTCTCTCCCTCTTGGTCCCTTGGTCTAAGGCGACTTACGCCTACACGTTGTAGTTGCAGCATCCACACTTAGCCCTCCTCAGTTCAGCGCGTGCCTCCACGCGACCAACCACCACCTCAACCACTGCTCTCTCACTCGCGCAGGATCGCGGATAGTCGTCGTGGTAGCCCGAATGTCGAGCGCGCCGCTAACTTCTCGCCGTTGACAGTGCTTTTGCTCGTCGCATTTGTCAGCCGAAGGTTCAGCCGTCGGTCCAATACCGATTCGAATCGAGTCGACAGGGGCCAGTTGCTTCTTTTCTTTCCTCTTTTTTTTTTTTTCTTTCGTTCTTCGTCTCGACTGCACGTTCGAAGCGTCGTCGAATTTGACAATTTTCGATCGATTGGTCAGAAGGTTCGAATTTGGTCAGTGATCAGTGATCAGGTTGTCATTTAGTGAATTGCCCAACTACTTACGTGAATGTACTTGCGTCTAAATAGAAAATTCTAGTGTCTCGCGAGTGTAACGAAGTGCGTTTGTTCAGTCTCTTCCTCTTTCTGAAAAATTTTCAGTCGGGGGCGAGAAGGTACAGTTTCAGTGAAAGTCGATCGATCGTTTGCGCGAAATACTTTTCTTATTTTCTTCTCGCAGTTTTTCCTATCTGACTGATCCATCATCGAGTTGACCATATTAAATTTTACAGAGCTCGAGTGGACAGAGGAATCGCGCGTCGTTGGACACAAATTGCGCGTTACTGCGCGCTCTATATTCCGGTAGGACGGGTAAAATTGTCGAAGATTGTAACAATATCGGGCGGAATCGTCTCCCAGTGCTATCGAGCAGGTGATAAAACGTCGTGGCTACGAGGCAGCCAGCTGCCGAATCGACAGTTTATTGATCACGTGATCGAATCGCGCAGAGTTTCGCACTTGCCACTTGGCAGAACGGGAAACGAGTCACGCGGATTGGAAATCGGCGAGCGTGGGTCGACACACGGCGCCAACCTGTTGCTCAAGATCACACGCCTCGTATAAGATCGGACTCGTTTCCATTTAGAGGGCTCAACTCGAGTGGCCAGGTATCTTTCGAGAAACGATGTCCAGATCGACAGCCAAGGAACTAATCAAACCGAGGCCAGGATCGGAGCAGTGAAATCCTCTTTCGATCGATGTTCGCTTCGTTCCACTGTTTCGGGGATAGTTTCAGTTTCTCGAGTGTCGCGGGGACGCTTTCCAACGCGTCATCCATCATTTTCGTTCGTAGATCCTCGGCGCTGATTACGCCGCACGCACGACCCAGAATTTCAACGTACGATCGATCGGAATAATCGACCGAGCCACCGTTAATTGAAGCATGAATTTAAAGAGTGCGATGGTGCGCGAATAATTACGAACAATCTATTACATTGACGGGATATTGTGTGAATGTATGTACGCGGAGAGTGATGAAGTGATACTCAAGGAGGTGTGAAGAAACGGTGAAAAGAAAGAAAAGAAAAAAAGATGGATGTCAACTTGAAACTCGGTTTTCTGATGATATGGGCCAGCGTGATGCTGCCTTTGGCCGTCTCGTCCACCAAGGAACTTCTCGACTGTCGCGCGAATTTAACCGCGGCCATCCGAAACGACACGACTTTCATGAACAAGGTTCGTCAGGCGGATTACATATTCACGGGGAAGATCAAGGATATGAGGAACGGGCAGTTGCACGTGCGCGTTAAGAGAGCGATCAAGGGTGTACTGAACGCCACCCTGGACCTCACGTTGAACGACACGTGCGGCCACTACGTGCGTCGCAGTTACACGGGCATCTTCATGGCGCGTCGCGATCCCGTGATCGACGAACACCGCGGACACGTGGACAAGATCGTGATGCACTTCGGCCCGGTGCCCCTCACACTCGCGAATTTGGACAGACTCAACGCCGCTGTCAGAGGTGAGTGTTCTTCAATCGCCTCTTCGCTTTCGAAAGCCAAGCCCGTTGCGTAACTTTCGCTTCTCGAGTTAATTGGATAAGTCGCGACGATGCTGCTGGCACAGGAAACGCGCGCAAGGTATGCGCGTAAGTGTATACGTCGAAGTGCGTGTCTATTTAAATAACGGCAACCTCACGCTCGAAAGAAGCAATTTTACGGCTCTTTTGCAATTTTTGCAAAAATGAAAACTTGTTCGCGCCGCGTGACTGCAGACTTTCGCGAGGTAGCGCAACGGTACCGTTCGTACGAGCTTCGTACGCGTTTTCACGTCCGCGAGAGAATTCGTATCCGGCCGACCGTTTATTCCTGTTCGCCGTCCTGTTTGACATTGTTCAGCAAGCGAAGGGCATCCGCGTCGTTTGAGCGACGAGTATCGCCGCGCTCAAGGTCCGCCGGACGATGTCTCGAGTCTGCGTAGTTGTCGCTAACCACCCGGAAAAATAATTCACCGTTCTATTATTAAACCATTACGGAACTCGATCGCCTTTTCTTTTCTTTGTCGACAATTTACCACGTTCGTAGCTCCGTTTAAAGTTTATCGATAGCGTTGGCAGGGTGATGCCGGTTTCGAGTGTCGCGCCACGGAAGACAAAGCGGTGTCCGTGACTATTAGAGAAATTAATGTAGGAATTATAAGATGAGACTCTGAGATATTGGCTGGCCGGTGTAAGGGGTCGGATGATTTATTTAATAAGAAGGGGTTAAACGCGGTGCCGCCGAAGCGACGGCGGTTTTACTCTTTTTCGAAGATCGGCTTACAGGCGAGAGACTCGACGATGTCAACGACGATGGTGTCCCGAGGACTTTGACGAATAAAAGTTGCCGTCGTTCCCGGGGGCCGTGAAGTGCCCAAGAGATAATCGTCCAGCCTCGATAACTTACAATACCGCCTACCGACAAGGATATCGTCCTTCTCTCTCTCTCTCTCTCTCTCTCTCTCTCTCTCGATTCGTCTCTCTTTCTCTTTTCTTCGTTCACGTCGATTTGCAAGTCGATCGCGCGTCCGTGCACACGTACCACACCGGTCGTAAAATGTCGCCGATGTTTCTCCGAAAGGTGTCGCGTGTAATTAGGAGAAGTTTTCTCGAGAACGCGCCGCGGGCTGAAATTCAAATCGGTCGGTGGCTCGGAGTTCGCGACTGAACGTCAGTCAACCGATACGGAAGCGTTCGGTGGAAATAATGAAAGGGTGCGAGCCGCCTAGGAAAATCGCCACTCTACCGCGGAACGTCGAGCAGCGGACAGGATTGATTAACACGGCTGTTCCTTTCCGCGCGTGTCTCCCCTCCGAACTCGAACTCTTTTTCTCGCTGGCCGCGTCAATCTGGCGCCTTTGCTAATCACAGTGTCGTTGCGTTTCTGAAAGGGTGTGACTCGTGGCAAAGATGTCTGCGATTCCTCGGTGACGTGCAGCGAGTAATACCTTCTAGAAAGATAAATTTAAATAACGTTTAATTAGCGTTTCTCGGAAGGTACGTTCGTATCATTGACAAAACGCCCGAGCATTAAGATAGTTAATTTAATACTCGCAGATCGAGAGAAAGATGTTCATTCGACGATCTATCCCCGGCAGCGCGCCTTCGTACCAAGAACCGTCTTGCCTCGATCGAACAACGACTTTAGTACAGCCTTTCCACATTCGCCAAGTTCCCCGAAGTTTCTCTTATCTGTCATTGCAGTTGCCAATATTGCTCCTATCGTTTCCTGTTTCTCTCCGCGCTATCTTCATCTTCTCCTGGAAGAATTATCGTCGACGTTACGTTTCTCTTGCTTGCGTCATTCTTACGTTTCAGCGGGTATCATTGAAACTTTTACGATACAGTTGGAAAAAAGTAAATATCACTTATATCTCCGAGCGACTTGCCATACATACGTCGAGCTTCTAATGTATGTGACTGGACGAGTGTTGTGTCTTTCAACGTCGTCTAGACCTCGGTAAAGGCTCGATTAAAACAGAGTGGTGTCTCATCGAACGTGAACGATAAAAACCCGATCGCGGATTTCGATACGGCGATTCACTTTCCCCGGAACAGATTCGAACCGTGAGAACCAACCGCGTTCGCGGTGGGATTTTTCGCGAGACAGGCTTTCGCGCGCGGAATATGGCAACCGCTGGCTACCTGCGACACCTGGTCCTCCCGCTGCTCTATAGCAATCGCCCACGTACTTACCTATGCAAGTACGCCGGCACGTACGGCCGCGTTACTTGACGCGTATGCGCTTTCAATGCGACAGGCTACGGTATTTCTGCGTGGACTCGGTCGACCGCTCGCGCGCACGCCACAGCACTGAAAGTCGATTCAAGCGCGAGTTCAGACCACGGCGTGTATCGAGTCACTCAGGGGATCAGCATAATACGCGGACGACCTACGCATTTTGCCAAGCTGCGCCAACATCGGCACGCCCTATCTGTATAACAGCCGGTGTGCCCAGGTGTGCCAGATTTCGAGGATTTTTCCTCTAGCTACCCTTACGCGATGATTCATCGGGGTTGCTGCTGCTTCTCTCACGTCGCGGATATTTTCCACGTTGCGCCGCGGCTCTCGGCTGAAATACGCAGCAGGGACATGCAACGTCCTCGTTACGCGAAACGAAACGAAGCGTATTCTCTACGCGTGTTCTCTGCGAAACCGAACCGTGGCAGAATTTGTTATTCACAGCGTCGAGTGTTTCGCGCAGTTTTGCAGTGGCATCGACAATAGTTGTAGAAAGTTGTAGCGTTGCATAGAAATTTAGAGCGAGAAAACGCGCGTGTGCTCGCTTAAAAATTATTATCAGCCGAAGAGATTGTTTGGTTAGGTGCGAGGAAACGTTAACGTTAGGCGCGTGTAAAATAAGAACGACTCGGTTCGAGATGATTCCTCCTCTCTGGTGGTGAATGACACGCGCGTCGTTTCCGTGCACGGGAAATTCGTTGCGAAAGCAACGTTTGCTCCGACACGCGGACAAATTAGTATTCTCTTCTATTCAGCCGTTACACGTGTTACTCAATTATAAAATCGTTACGCACACATACACACAATTATAAAGCTTGCGAAACGATTTTGATCGAACCGAAAGAAGAAACGAAGCGCGGCAATTCGTAGTCTCTAAATCGAAGGAAAGTTCGGAGTTCCTGTGGCTACCGCCGAATAAAGATAATATTAGGCGGAGCACGTGTTCGTAGTTTCGTGCACAGTCATCCTTATATGGGGGAGTGAAGGAGAACAATGGTTTTTTCATCTTCGTCGTACGCGCGATTGAAGAAGAGAGTCGACGAATGAATCGTGAATCGGGTTTGTGACTATTGTTAAGACGCCGCGGCTCTATCAATGTCCGTTCGTACCTATACGATTTCAAAACGGTAATTATCTTGGCGCCCACGCATCTCTGCCGCCGCCGTGTGCGTACAAAATGGCCGGGTACGCCGCGCTGATGATGATTCCCTCGATCGATATCTGGTTGAACGGAGGGACACGGACGGAAGCGAGATGAGTTGATCGAGTGTGTCTGCTTCCGTGGCCGCGTTCCGTCAAGCTGTTACCTTGCAAACGCACCGTGAAATTGCTGCGTTGTAGATTATGACATATAGTCTCTGGCTGATACGAAATAGATGCCGGTATACACACGCGAAACACCTAATTACGCGATCGTATTTCATATTAATGCATTAAGTTCCATCAAATTGTTTCACTTTGATATTTCATTTTGACACTTTGCACTTTCGTTTGCACTACGCGTTCTACGATTCGTTGAGATATTCCAGGCAAGGGGATCGTTATCGACATTAAAGATTAACGTGCATTCAGGTTTTTGGTCACTAGCCAATATACGTACGATATGCATATGTGCGTCGCTCGTTCGAACGTAACGAAAATATGTAAGAATTTCAATCGCGCTAATGGCAGGCCACCGATCGAAAATATCTCGCCAGCCAGCAAGATATACTGGATATATCATTTATCCTGTAACTCAAGCGGGACTTGGGTTTCACGCAGCTCGTGTACACGCGTTAAATGTCCATCCGCGTGACACGGTTCTCCGTTGAATTACCCCTAACGCGATCGATAAATTTTAATACCAATCGACCCGTTTGCATCTTTCTCTCTCTCTCTCTCTCTCTCTCGGTAATCCGGCCGACGATGGTTAGAGGCTTCGAAGATGCGTGCGCGCCGTTCAATCCCTTTTGACAGGCGCGACGACGCGAGAGAAAGTGTATCGGAGCGATGACGGTGTTGCGCGATCCGCGTAGATCGGTAATTGCAATTTATAACAGCGCGGCTTTTAACAGCGCGTGTCATTTGTCGTTCGGTGGTACATGCCTGTGCATGCGATCGAGATCAAAGACCGCCGTGCTCGAACGTAAAAATCCGCGATCCGTCGCTAATCCGATAATCGAACAATCACCCGCGACAGAGAATGTATTACTTTCACCAGGAAGAAATACGTGGTTGGCTATCTTTCCACGTATAAATATTGTGATTTGTATTTACTCCATGTTGGATCTCTCGTTCGAGAGATTGCAGAGGCGCTCCATTTCCTGTACGTTATCATTTACTGTCGACGGTCGATAGAAATTTTCAAATCGTTCCTACGCAGTGAGTCATCTGTATCCTCTGTCACTTTGTTGCGAATGTCCGAACGTGTTTTACTTCGCACGTACAAAATTGCATTTAAGCTTGTTCAATCAATGTGGCAAAGATTTTTATATTTTCATTTAAACCTACGATGCAATTTGCTGTTTAATATTCTCGAAAAATATATCATAAATTGACGCGTGCAAAGTTAATTTGCGTCTACGTAATTTGTTACGTTTTCGAGCCGGGAGTCGTAAAATATTATAGCAGTCGTTTTAATTAAAATATAAAACGATATACATTTGTCAATTTGAAGATGAACCAGTCTCTCACGAAGGCCAAATTTCGCCTTTATAACAGCTCGTGCGTAATAATTAATATAGCTATATTAATTATAATTATTTATTATATATTATCGGTTTATGAATAATATATGTACGATTTTTGCGGCGTGGAAGAAAATGTACCACACGTCGATCAACGTTTATCGCGGGTGTCGATGCGTGAAAGCGACGCGGCGGTAACAACGTCATTAGAACCGAATGATCCTTTCAAATTTCTCTAGTAATTTCTTAAGCAGATTGCGTCGTGTAATGCGCGGTTTAATGCGTCTGTCACGAGCAGTGCGCGGAGCAGTGAAGAAATAGAGAGGAGCGCTGTATCATGTGTACAGAGGCTGATTCCAAGGGATTAGTCGTTGGATCGTTGGCTCGGTACGATTTACCAGTGTTGGTTCCTGTTGCTCGTGGCCGAGGTAGGCGGTTGATTGCCAGAGCCACAGAGCGTACACCGAGGGCGCGTATTATGCACGCTTTGTAAGGCGAGCTCGCTGAAAAATTAGTCGCAGCCTCGCTCCGTTCGGCCAGCTTCGTCCATTCGGGTAACTTAATACCGGGACGGTTGCCGCGTTCCTACGAAATTGAAGAAAGGAAAGAAGAAGTAGACGCTCGTATCGGGACAAAATTAGGGTAATTCCGTTCGGGAAACAATATTTAAAGATGTCCGAACGGACGTCTTTATACAGCTAATTTGCATAAGAATCCTCCGCGCGAGAGTATCCTTTTTTTTTTGCTCTCTTCCGTGCACCTCGTTTAACCGAAGAAACTGTCGCTTATTACGCTGAACGCCGTTACACCGGACGGCCATCGTTCTATCCGTGCCATTTTTTCCACGATTATTTTCTCAGCCGCGCCGCGCACCGGTTCAGACGGAGGTCGATTCTCGCTTTCCGTCGTCGCGGGGAATAAAAAAAAAAAACGGCGAGGAGAGACGGGGCTTCCGGATGCGACGCTGGGTGTCACCGTCCTCCCTTCACCTAACCGAGCGATAAAAGCTTTTAACGATGGTGGCAAGATCGTTCGAGGCGCCGTCGAAGAACAAACTGATCCGAGAAAAGAACGTCGCGCGCGAGCAGCGTGATATCGCGGCCAAATTCCCAATCGCGGACACGAATAAATTTGGAATAAGTTTGAATTTTCGTCAGCCACATTTGGAGCTGTCGCTTAGTCTCGTGTTAACGAGTTATTTACGACAGTGAAAAACGAGACACACCGTGGCGTTTTCTTTTTTTTTTTTTCTTTTCGAAGAACTTTCGTTTCGACACAGGACTCAATACGACGCAATAAATCGAAAAGATACGCATCGTTTCCTGTTGTATGGCCCATGAGGAGGCAGACTCAGCTTCAGGAGCGACGAATTCCCTCGGGCCATAGACCCGATCTCTACCAATTTGCCCGGACCCCAGAAGGACGAAGGGTAACTCATTTATTCAAGCGGCGGAGGCACGCATGGCGATCATCCACCCTCAAGTTGGTCCTAATTAAAAGATTTCATTTGACGCCGCAGATATTTCTAGACTTTCTCACGGGCCGGCTGTTCACACGTTTCTCTCGGAAACGGTCAGGCGCCAGTCTCCCGGTGAAAAAAAAGCTCTTGAGACACTGCTGCGAGCGTTACGTGTGCGTTTCTACGATAAGCTTCGTGCAGGCTCCTTATAAAGCTTCGTAGAATTATCGTAGCTTAATTCGTTACTTCCTGTGATTCGCCAGTTGTGAATCAGTTGAAGGAGCTCCTTTCATGTTGCCGGATCTCGAAATAAAATTTTTGAAATTTGAACGTTGATACACCCTCTGTGTGTATCTGATCTCTACGATTATTGCATTAATTCGTACGTATCGTGCAAACAAAATCTGATCGAATTACTAGCTTGGTTTCGCTTGGCGTGCCACGCTGCAACACCGTAGAAATTTCAATTTACTCGTTCCCCCCTGCTCGCTTGTGCAGCGTCTACCTATTAATTTGCGCGCGTGTCACGGCATTTAGCGGGGTTGCACCAACACGGATTCCTCTTCTTTCTCCGAACCCGGCGTCAATTAGTCTCTCAACGTAACCGGCCGCTTGCCGCCGCTCTCTCGCTACTATTCTTTTTCTCGGCTCGGACGTCCTCTCCTCGGCTAGTCGCTTTCTTCCTCTGCTCCGAGCTGCCAGAGCTCGCCTGTGTTTTATTTCAAGCGTCCCACCGCCTTTCACAACGCTGGCTCTTACCGTGACACGAAAGATCTTTCTCGTTTTTCCACTCACCTTCCCACCCGCGCAGGCTACCGATCCAGCCGTTCGTTCCGCTCAAGATCGGTGATTACGTGCGCCGATGCCTGGCGATTCCTCGATCAGGTCCCCGAAGGTCAAGGAGGCATAACCTCCTCACTCACTCGCCCGCCACCTCTCCGGCTGTTCATGAAGACGTTGTTCCTATTATTATTGTTATTATTGTTATCGATATTACTGTCTCATCTGGAGCGCGGCCTCGTGCCGCACGATCCAACGGCAGTAAGAATTCGTGCCTTCCGACCGATATCGATTGCTCGGATCCCTCTCGAGTCTCTTCTCCTTGGCTATCGTTATCCCATTGTTTAGTTCCTACCAAACTTCCCGTCTATTCGAATTTTTTCACGATCTGGGTACGCGATCCATCAGGACGACTTATCGCGAGCAGTTTCTACATCGTGGCGTATTCTCGCTGCAGCGTGCTTCTCGTTCGGCAGAGGCAATTTGAAATCCCGTTGGGAACGATTCCTTCGCGTCGATCGAAGGAGGAGCGGGCAACGATCACGGAAAAATACGTCGTGAGTTACGATTGAACGTTCGTTGCCATGGCTGTTGCTCGCGGATCCAGCCAGTCTTTTTGTTCGCCTCGTGATCTCCAGGAACCGATCCGTCGGTTTATTTACGAGCTCGGGGTCGTACGACCTTTCCTATCGCGGCACGATTCCGATCGGAATTCCCGCTGAGGGTTTCGGACACACCGCGGAGCGGCAATTAGACAGATCGGAATCTCGTTTTTGCGGCAAGGATCGTTAACGATCGCAGCTTGGACTACCGCCGGAGGGTTGGTGACCAACGGCGGCTTTAACGACGATTTTGATGAATTTAGTCGGATTTAATTAGGAGGCGCGCATTTCCGTGCCCCGTTACTTAAGGCGGCCCGGGCCCGCGTCGTAGGACCTTAAAAATCGAGTTTTGCATGCCTCGAGGACAAAGCCATAAAATACCAAGCGTAACAGCTTTCAATTGCAGGTCCCCGTGCGCGTACGAGCGTGCGCGTATACCGAGGGCACCGCTCGTCTCGCCTGTCTCGGGGACCGAGGCAAAAACGGCGCAACAAGGAGCAGTGGGGAAAAAAGGAATATCAACTCGGGGAATTTCGCTGCGCCCCTTGAAATTGCTCCCACTGGTCCTAGTATTTGGGCCCTTCGTACGTGACTTGGCACCAATTAATGACGAATCGCGTATGGTACTCGACCATCGAACCCCTTCATTATGACACGTGATCGAAGCCGGCGAGAGATACGTGGCTTGCATTCGTTAACATCTTCGCGATACCTTTTTTTACCCCGCGTTGTGAGATTGTATTTTCTCACGGTTCGCGTTCTAATCCATTTCTCGATACTATCTTTCACGAAGTTCGGTTCAACAGTTCATCAACGATTATCTCTCCGTTAGTTAGCTATTTCATTTTCGCAAGAAGAATTAATCGGCACGAGTTCATCCAAATTTGGGTAAAATCTCTTCAGCGGACGTTTCACGAGATATTGACAATAACTATGGCGAAGAAAACGCACCGCGGATGATTGGAAGTTCGCGCCTGATGAATCGCCGCCGTATTTTTCTAAGAATAGACGAAGATATTACACGGTGTATGGCGCGGTCGAGCGTGATTGGCGTCACCAAGGTTGCGGTAAAGACGCTGGGTGGGAAGCGGTCGAAAAGGGGGATGGAAAAAGGAACGCGTGAGTGACGGGTCGTATGGTAATTGGCGATTCATCACGCCGCGACAAGGCGCTCAGTCCTGCTTACCGTGTTGGCCACTCGTGGAGACACGAGGACAGAACCGTGGACTCCGATTGGAGACTCCGGCCGGGAGAGTGCTCTCGGAGCACTTCGTCGACGAAAACGGCGTTTGATGAAGATAAAACGGCGAAAAAAGAACGCGCCGGCAGCGAGATGTTGTTTTTTCACCTCGATGTTTACCTCGGGACATGACTCGCCGTTCCTTTTGCAACATCGTAATTATTTCGTAATTACACGTTCATTATGCGGGGCAAAGAGTCGCCGGGGATGGGCCCGGAGTCGAATTATGCGTGAAAAGAGAGTTATACATCCGCGGCGACCGTATACAACGGATTTCGTTGAATAATAATAAATCAAGCCGCCGTCGAAAATTCACTCGTTTTACCGGCACTCGTTAAGTTTTTCAACGGATGTCAGGGTGGAGCCGAGCCGGCATATTTTACACTTATTATACAAATTATAGAACGTGACTAGAAATCATCGCGACGCGCACGAATCGATCGATCAACTCTCGACAAACAGCTCTCAACAAACCATTTCCTCCATCTTCCTTTGCCCGTGTTTGCCTTTGACACGTGTCGTTCCTTTTCTCTCTTCTCATTGGGAACAAACCAAACAGTGGGTGGAATGTCATAGACGCGTTTGAGACTCTTCCTCGGTCGAACTTTCGAGTGGGTGGAATGCCGTGGTTGCACCCAACTCTCTCCCTCGCCTCCTGTTTCTCTCTCTCTTTCTCTCTTTCTCTCGGTTGGTCTTGTCTCTCTTTCGGCGGTTCCTATAGCTGGAAGAACCAGTTTTTGTTTTCTCGAGAAAATTAAAATTCCTCTCGCCGGTGTATAAAAAAAAGCGGCGGTTTTCATCTCGTACAATCAAGATGTGACGTTTCCACGGCCTTTCTCTTTGTCGTCTGAGAGCTGCGCGGACGACGAAAAGGCGAATCCAGAGGCCCGAGAGGAGAGTCCATTCCGCTTCGCCAAGATTCACTATATACCTACAATAGGCAGTGGCGTAATCTTGATTCAGCCTCAAACACGAGCCTCGAATTTCCGCCCTCTCCGCCCCTATCTCTACCACCGAAATATCACGCGGACGTTTCTCGATTGGCCGATCAAAGATAGTCTTGGCGTTCGTTTTGGAGGATTTATCGATTCTCGAGTACGCGTAGTTTCGAGTGCTCCCATCGGCTGTTGTAAATTTTTCGATCAAACGACGGTCGACGAAACTCTCGCGGCCCGATGAAATCTGATGCAACGCGAAACGCGGCGATCATCCGGGAACGGGAAACCCGAGTCGTTTGACGATGTTTGGTTATCTGATGGCGGGTGGGAGATCCCTCGCGGCGAATAAAAGAATCCTACTTACGCCACTGATAAATCGTTTCCATATAAGGTCGCTGGAAGCGCCAGTACGCGTTACAGATTTAAATTAAATGCCTGCTTCTTAAAGGTAACCCGAGCTCGCCGAGCATGATTCGAAGGTCGGAGCCACCGACTCCGACTCGTGCGTGCCGAGAGTGAATCTCCGAGAGAAGTCGGATGTAAAACGTTACGTAGTACCAGCTAATCGGATTCACAACTCGGCAGGATCAGTCGAACCGACCGGCGCGAGGCGATTAAGTGGCTGGCTGATAAGCTGCCCTTACCAATCAGCTTTGCCCGTATCTCCAGATAAGCTAATCAGCGGCCCTTTTACTTCGCCTAAACGTTCCCTCTGTCCGAGACCCTGCCACCGATACCGGTTGTCGCGACTTATAGCCGCGCGTTGACGCACGAACGAACGAACGAACGAACGCCATCGATATCGGAGGCATTCGTGTCCGACTTTCGTTCCTTTCTAACGCGAAATTTCACTGCGACATCCGTCAGAGACCGTTGCTTGTAATAACATAGTTTGCGAGCAAGTGTCTTCGAATTGTTACGTGGGGCAACTAAGTATGCGGAGAATTTCAACAAGTTCCGGCGAACGTGAGAAAATATTTAACGAGAGCCACGATTTTTGTGTATGCCACGTTATGTAACACGGGAAGGTTACAAACGGGGAATTTAGAAATGCGTACCGCGCGTAAATATATACTCGCGGCTCCAATATTTCACGACATTTCGACGTTACTTCGAAAGCTGTCGTTTCAATATCGCTGCGATATCCTACAGAGTTCTAACAGAGATCTAACGTATGCGGAGTAAGAAAGTGAAGGTGCAAATTACGTCTGTCTCGCGCGATAAACTAAACGCACTAAACACAGATATTAGATATAAATACCTACTAACAGACTCATTAAGCTTTCTAATGGTATTTTTGCTGCGGACATTGGCCACGTAAGAGGTCCGCGAAGTAATTTATGAAATATAAATCCAAGCGAAACCAACCCTCCCTCCTGACAAATTCAACCACACCCTACCACGCCTTCTCGCGTGGTTCGTTTCGACCCTGTCCGCGTCGCTCTATTCTTCGCTCTCGCTCTTTCTTTTCCTCCCTTTTCGTCCCTTTTCCTCTTTTGATCATCCGGCAATTTTCTGTGTCCACGCCGGTATAATAACAGGCCTTTCTTTTGCCACGTTCACAGTCTCCTTTCGCCTCGACCCTTTATTTTCCCGTCTCCGGCTGTTTGCCCGACTCCGTTCGCGCTCTCGGCTCTGTGTGCCAGCAGGGTCATTAAAATGGCGGAGCCTCGCTCTTGAAAGGGCAGCAACGTCGAGAAGAAAACTGATTGTGAGAGATCAACGGCTGCTGGAATGTGCAGCGCGTAACTGAGTCATTTGTTTGGTGAATCGATTTTCGAGTCTCAAGGCCCTTCCCCTTGAGCCTCGACCATGCTTGTATCGAAACGTCTCCCTCTCGCTCCCTCTTCCTTCTACTAATTGCCTGCTGTCTCGCCTTCCATCGCTCCCCATTTTTAACTTATTTCGGATAACGCTTGTTATCGGGGATGACTTTATTTAGTTATCACCGTGTCGTATATACCGTGGAACTTTAGGTTTCGGAATTTTAGGCGATTCAATTTACACGATTGTAACACGATTACCCTCAAGGATCTAAAATAACTCCTAATGGAAACTACGTACAATTCCTTTTCGGGAATTTGATTTCATTCGACGCTTGAGAAAGCTAAATGCAACAACGACGCAACACGTTGAACAGTTTATCTTCGAGTTTCGTTTTCACGATCAGATGTTGCGCGATTACTCGACTGTTTTCTGTCTTTCGCAGTCAGCCCTTCCATCGAGTGTTCAAATCGAGTGAATTAATAACAGCCATTTTCGAATTCGTAATTATTTTCTGCGGCCGAGAAGAATCGAGCCTGGGTGGCGGCGCCTTCTTCGTAGGAGCGGTCATTAATTATTATCCTGGACAGAAGAAGGGAGGCGTAGCCAGAAAGTAGGAGTGGGTGGAGAGGGACGGTCGGTCGAAGGTGAATAGGAACGAAAAATAAGCGCGTGGATGTAACGGACGGCCGTAAAAATATGCGAGGACAGATTTCGTATTAGAACCCTTTTTTTGTTCCCGTGTTCTTCCGTGCCTGCGATCCGATGGACGGCCGTGACATCGAGGCGACGTTCGATCAAGAAATTCATCGGCGTACCGTTTTGAAAATAATCAGACCCTTCACGGAGCGTTACGGAGGGAGACGTTTCTATTTTCCCCGGGACACCACGTTTTCCTAGGCTGTTAGGCAAAAATCTGAGATCGTGTGCCGACAAAAGGGACTCGGAGGCTGATATTTTGACAGACCGGTAATTACACGGTCCGACAAACCGGCTATAATCAAATTCAATTCTCTCTATAGTGGCATCTAATACTAGGAATCACTTCTCAGTTTTGACGTTTATTTGAGGTCATTTGAGAAATAACTCTATTCGATAACTAAAAAAAAAAAAAATCTATCGTCGGATTCGAGTCGATTTCGTACAAAATTTTAACCCGTTAGTCCCGCCGGACGGGAGACAATTTCCGATACGACTCTGTTTCAATTTGCCGCATTTGTACGCGACATTAATCCGTAGTGTCATCGATTCGACCCGATAGAGGATGCCTCGATAATATTACTATCAATCTAGCTGTCACTCGATTTCCAATGGGCTACGCGTAGAGGTGGGGTACACACGCGGTGCTGCGAGTTTACGCAGAGTGTTGGCAGCGCCGGCGAGAAATGGAACGCGCGGTATCTTGATTCCCCCCCGGGTGGATTGATGGATCGACAGGTGAATATACAGATTACAAATAGTCGGCAACGAAGTTATCGACGAATCTGACATTCACGGTGGCCGGCGATATCGCCGAAAACCATCGACAAGAGGACCCACCTCCCTTTCATGAAGAGATCAGACGAAACCAGTCGATCGAACCGAAGTGAATCACGAACGGCCACGGCATTTCTTCATCCTTTCTTTCATCCTTTTTCTCATTCCTCGCTCCCTCTGAATGCCTGTTTACCAATATGTCTGTTCGATTTATTTTCAAGTAGCTCCCTTTCAGGGCTGTCCCACGGCGTATTGATTAACGAAGATAACGCGTCCAGATGCTTAAGCACCGTGACATCTCTCTCCTTTTATTTGCTCCTTTGTGGATGGAATAATGGAAAACGGGTCGGTGACGGTGATCTCGTTATCCAAATCGAATGATGAATTTCAACGATGAATTTCAGCGGTTGCCGTGCTATTTACACACGGTGGCGAGAGACGAAAGATGGAATACCGAGAGGGGAAAATGGAGGACTCGTCGCAAGAGAAAGACATATTTAACGCAGTGGACGCAGCTTTAAACGTGGAATTTTTAAACAGGATCGCTTTCAGACTTATCGTTCTAATAGGACACGTGAGGCGGTCGTTTAACGCTCGAAGGTCGAGACTTTTGAGATAAGTGAACGACGACGGGGGAGGGGATAAGAGATTCGTGTCCGCCGTGAATTTTTGAATAATTATCATCGCGTTTGCTCGCGGTTGGCCGACGAAATGACACGATACGACACGAGGAAAGAAGCAAGAAGCGGTTAAGGTTCGATGTTCGCCATCTTCTTCGTCGGATGTTGGTTCTCGAGTTGGTTTGTAGACCGTTTTTCTTTTGCTTCTGCTCGCCTGGCTGGTCGATAATGACGTGCTTTTCGACGACTCATTTCGCCGGTGACGATACGCGCGAAGAAGAGCGGGCACAAAGGACGCGAGCAGTTACCAAGGACGAGCGAGGTCCTTTACACGTGGAACGGGACAATCTGCCCCGTATGCAAATGCAATTTTGTGGCTCGTGATGGCAGCGGGCTCCACCTCCCTTACGATTAGCAATATTTCGGGTGTAAGAAACGAGAGGCAATCTATATGTAAGTAAGGGCCAGGAACTGTAACGGGGAAGCCACTATCTTTTCTCTTGTCCAGAGGAAAGATATGAAAAGGAACGAGAGGCAGCCACCGGTCAGATAAGATCTAAGGGATCAGTAGCCGGTAGAAGCAGCGGATATAGATCATACTAATGGCACTCGGCTGGCGCAGTGTACCACCACGGCACTCGTCGATCGCTATCGATAGATCGACGTTTGTACTTGTACGTACACGTCCGTTAGGTCATTTTTTTCGTTGCTCTGACGTTGCTCTTGCTAGATCCCCTTGTACGCTGCGAGACTCTGTCGTATTTAGATCGACGATCGGATCCCCATGTCAATTTCTATACGTATATTTCGAATCGATTTCGAATCGTGCGACCGGACTTTCTAATGCCGTCTGACGAACGACTTCTAATGCGATTACAGATTATGCAAACGAACGATTCGTCTGCGAAAATTGTGACTTCACTCCCGTTCTTTTCATCCTGGACGAAAGAACGAATCGACCGCGTATACGAACGAGAATTGGCTCTTCTCGAGAGATCGAGGCTGTTCCATCACTCTCAGATCGAACGACGAAATTGCCGGTGTTCAGCGGCATTCGATTATGACATTACCGTTCATTTGTTACGACTGTCATTAAGTCCGGACCTTCGACCTGAACGAGGCGTCGAAGGGGCCGGATCGATCAACTTCGATGCCCGTCGAGGATTCCAGCGTGCCGATGCCAACCCTCCGGGCTGCCGAAGTCGATAGGGAGTGTGTGAGGGCCTTCTCGAGGGAGGCCGCAACAAATCTCGAAACAAACATTCGCCGCTAGATTCGCCATTTAAAATCACAGCGTGAATGAACGACCCTGTGACCCGCTTTGCTGGCCCTTAATTTGGAAATATGTCGGGCGATTAGAGCTCTCAGAGGGGGGGCGGCTGTACAGCATTCAACGCCGTACGCATCCCCGAAAAAGATAATTTATACGCCTTGGAATTTCGGCCTTTAAACGCCAGCTTCATAGTAGGTTAAACTGCTTGTTAACTTTAATTAGCTGTAAATCAGCCGGATAACTTTAGTCTCATTCCACTCGCGGTCTTCGAGCAGGATTTGACAGCCACGTTAGAATTGCTGTCGATAACTTATCGGTAACTCGAGAGATTTTTAAAACTCGCCTAGACACTTTAGATGAAGATGAAATTTCTTTCACCTTCATCTCGAGTCTCTGTATTGCGCGCTCGGCGTGGACGGAACGAAAAAAACCGATCAAGTGTTTCGGCGCGTTGTACCGCGTCGTTTACCGATGTGGCAGACAATTTTTACTTCGTTTTCTCTTCTCAATTATGGCGGAATCTGGGACGCAGGAGGTAGGATTTCAACGATGTTGCCTGACCAGAAAGTGCAACACAATTATGGGTCGATGACCGTATTATTCATGTCCTGTTTTACAGCCGCGGACCTGTAGTTAACTTATCTCATCTACATAACGTCTTCCCCGGCACCTCGTTTGAAAATTTCACTCGCGCGGATCAGAAACGCGCGTGGTGGTGCTATCGCGCCTCGCGACATTATAAATTCATTGAAAGTTGAAGGCTTTATTTGCACGCGAAATACTCCAAGTACCACGCTTCCACGCGCCAGCCGTGATCGTACTTAAACGGATAAATTTCTTCACTCTGTCTACATGGAAACAAACGAAATCGTCGATTGCAATCGCAAAGTGAAAGCAGCGCGATAAGAATGCAAACTCGCGCGAATTACCGCAACGTTAGAGTCGATACTCTAACCGCGTTTTTAATCTCGTCGCAACTGCTTCTAAATATTATTGGCGTAATTGCTTCGCGACGTTCGTCGTTTGTTATTTGTCACGATTATTATATCATTATAGTCTTTCGCTTCATGTTTATTCAGGTTCTCGCTCGTACGAACGGAAAACAGGGCATGTTATACCGAGAGGAACGTGTGACCAATTTACATGTTCGAGCGTAAAGCAATCGACTCCAAATATATTACTCAACATTCTTCTTTTAGCCCTTCGTAACGGCATCTGTGACTCGATGTGCCTGCGCGTCTTATGCCTTTATACGTTTTGCTTGATTTGCTCATCGTCGTAGATTGCAAATTCTAGTAGACGGTGACTCTTGCTAATCTTCCAATTAAAACGAAATATGGTAATCAGGCACGCGATATAATATTTTCCTGGCGAGAATTCGTCGGCTGCAACATTCCTCCCTAAATCTCGTTTCCTTAATCGTACACGTATACGATTAGAAAATGGAAATCGTGACGATCAACCAGATCAACGAACGTTAATACGTTCGATTCGTGTTGTGGGCGAGTGCCGTGATAAAATACGAACGCGTATTCGTAATGAGTGGCACTATGGGAGAGAGGTCTCTCCGATACACGGCATAAATCGCGATAAACAAGGAGTCACGATTGCTCTCGCGTCTATGTCAGCCAGGAGCGTCTAGTTAGCTGATGGGATCTACAAGCGAATTGCAGAGTCTCTGGAGAATCGCGAGCGGTGCCGACGCGTCACGATAAATTCCGTGGTATTGGTGCGAGTATCGGTAGGAGCGGGTATCGGTGGATGCGATCGTAAATGCCCGATGGAGGTCTACCACGAATGAAGAACCGACGTCGGCGCCAGCCTTGCTATTACGAGTTGTACAAGCGTTGCGCGCATCGGCAGCAACGAGAGGGCCGATCTTGCCAAAGAGATCGTTCGTATACGTATCCTTCATTACGTATCGCGTCGTACGTTATTACAAGCTTCCACGTAACTATAAAGGCGTGATTGCGTGCGTAACCGAGACTTTAAATACGCATCGGGGCCGTGTACGTAAGAGTTCGCCGCCGCGGGGAACTCGCACGAAACATCGAACGCTGCGTACTTTTCTCCTCGTTCCTGCTCCTTACCGCCGATCCACTTCTTCATCTTGCTCCCTTCGCGAGAAACGATTCTTATAATTTTACCCGCGGCACGGAATCACGTTCGCGCGTTTCATGCGATTCGCATCACGAACGAGTCACGCCCGCGGACTGCGTGTAATTGATAGGAGAGGAGTTTTCCGCGGTTTGCCATTTGATACGGCCGCTTTAAACGAAGGCGATTAGAGGAGCGAAGGAAGAGACGGAGGCGGAATGAAGACAGCGTAGAGAACGAGCGATCGCTTTGGCGGCGTGTTCCGAGCAACAATTATACTGCCCCGTTAAACCACCGTAGTGTTCGTTTTGTTGCTTCTAATCCTTCTCCCTTCCTTCTCCCTCTTCCGTGGAAATTTACGAGCGGCGACGCGTCTGTCGCGTGCGACTCGATGCCCGAGCGGACACTCGCCTTTAACGTGAAAGCCTCGAAATGGACGAAATGGAATTTCATGTCCCATTACTGGGTGCCATCGAGGGTGCCATTCCATTCACCACGCAGGATTTCTCCCGTCCGCTATTAAACTCTCGGTTGGAGACGGTAATTGAATACCGATCTTTCAAAAAGTGTGCCTTAATGTCGATGTCGTTCGCGCGATCGGCTCGCGTCGATGTTTCTCGATATTTAATTGTTTTGCAAGCTGTTTCATAATTAACTCGCTATGTTGATCTTTCGAAAAATTTCTCTTCATCGCCGTGCAACTTCCGTAACGAATATACGTACGTATTGAAAACAAGCAGTTAACGATCGTGAGAACTGTTACGATTTACATTATCATCGGCATAAGTATCATGTGCACGGTGTGCGAAAAGATTGAGGCGTCCTTGGCGTCGCGGACAGTGCCGGACCAGTTCATGAATATTACCGCGTGATCGCGTTGCTGCTCGAACGCTGCAGTGAAAAAGCATCGTGCCTGCATACTCGTTCAGCCGTGGACGACATTGTCAACTGGCCCAATTGTATATGTTGTTTCTTTCTCCTTTTTGAAAAAAACAAAGTAATTGGAGCGGTCGTTCGTACTGGCTCTCTCGAGAGAAGCCAACTGCACGAACGTTCGCTAATTATCGACCGGTCTTATATCCAAAGGGTTCGTGTCAACTCTTGCCAGTTTCCGCTTAACAGCGATAGCAAAACCCGTACGATCGTTCGTGTTATTTACACGGTGTATCTGTTTTCGGTTACGCGAAGCAATAACTTGTCCGGTACGTCGTGCGCTAACTTTCAGAATTAGTCCGTTTCGATATTAGACAGCTCGTTACTCGGTTGTCTGGCGTTGACTCGCAATTAGCATGGTGTACACGGTTGATTGGTCTTCGTCGGAAAAATCCGATAATATGACCGCTTGGCTAATTAATTATTCGCCTGGTCCCTCGGGCCTGACGTCGTTCGTCTTTTATTGCCTGCATTTTCAATGCGTACGTGGCAACGCCAAACGAGGCGCACTCGTGGAAACGTTAAGGCTCTTCTCCATTTGAGAGTTTCTTGCGAGAGTTACTCTCGAGAGTATTCTCCATTTCTTTCTCTCTTCATTTTTTTCGCTTTCAAACAGTTGAGCGATGCTCTCGGACAGTAACACTTAGAAGAAGTATCCACTTGCGAGAAATACTCTCGAGAGCAACAAACAGTTTTACTCTGAAATGGAGAATGGCCTTTAGGGACAGGATGCGATCGTTGCGTGCAGCGGGAGGACGATCAAACGGAACGCCGTCGGAGCGGAGCCGATCTCGAATCGAAAAATTTAGGTACTCGTCGCAGTCTTGTTATTTTCAATTAATTAGGAACGCGCGGGAAACGGTACCCCGTAGTACGGGGATTTTTAAGTTGCTTGCGCGAGAAAGGGGTATAAAGATAACACGACATCGGGGCGTTTCTTTAATTCGTCGAGTGAGTCGTTAACGCGGGCCAGCTCTGGGCTGAAAATCGCTCTTAAAAATTCCCAGCGGCGATTATCGTGCGTTTATCGGGCGCGATCTCGGCGTTTGGGTTCGGCTCGGCGACAACATAATCTCCACGATAACTGAGACACCCGGCCGGAATTGCTCGTTTTGCAATTAACAGATACATCTACGTCGAGCCGATCCCGATCCCGAGGCCGACGCCGAGGCCGAGGCCGAAGACGATGCCGTATCCTCCAGGCCTCGGTTGTTTATTCACCGCGGGAGAAAAATCGTTCGAAATTCCGCGCCACGTGTATATTTAACTGGGCATAAATCTTTCGCACCGGGCGGAACTTTCGTATAATTCTCTCGTTCGTTGGGAATCGGTTTTTAAGCTACGCATCGCCGCGCCATTTATCTACTCGTTAGCGGTCCGACGCTGTTTCTCTGTTTGTTACCGTTAACGACACGATTATTACGAATTCTATGGAATGTATCGCCGGCTGTTCGGCCGTGGTCAATTCGCCGCGATAAGTGAAACACCGATATCCGGCGTGGATGGTGCCTCTATGTAAATGAGCAGCAGCAATTAACCGAGAGACAAGGTGAGAGGAACGCCACCGGTAGTCGGTGGAAGGTAGCGAGTTCGTTCGCGGAATTTATCACCCCGAGTGGCCGTTCGTTTTTCAATCGGTCTGCCAATCCTTCGATTCGTTTTTTTTTTTTCTTTTTTTAATCTTCTTTACGCCGTCCACTTGGCTCGGATGTTCTTTTTCAATTACTTATCGTGAAAATCAGGTACGAGTTTGTCGTTCGCGACGGTTCAGCGTCCGTTAATGGACAAAAAGTCCAGGCGTTTGCATTTCTAACGGTGTCGAGGTGTTCTTTGAATGATTGCGCGTGGCTGCGGGCGAAATCGCACGTTCGTCCTTCCTCGAGAAGTAAAAACGATTGAAACGACGTTACGCGGCGATTAAATGTGCGTATAACCGTGATGATTCATAATATCGAGGCGAGCGCGACAATCAAAGATAATTTATTACCGTTTATCAGACATTTTAATATCGCAATATTCTCTGAACTATCGTTTCTTGTTCGATCTCAGGTCGAGGAATCGGTTTTTACCTTCGTTCGCGTAGCATCTTCCTATGCTAATTGCAGAATTAAATGTTCCGTCTTCGACGATGCGGACAAGCCGCGTATTTTATGCCTTGTGTCCGTCCGCTGTGTTTTAATTGAAACATCAGCGTGCAGCACAAAGACGTGAGAGACGAAGGCGGCGCGGATACCTTTCGGACGTGCATCAGTTATGAATAGCTACGGGAACGATACAACGCGGACGCGTCCAATTACGGCGCGATTGTCTTTACACGCGCGAGATACGTTCGCGCGCGCCGTGGAACACGCGTATACAATCCGTTAAATGACTGTGTTATTATCGTGGCAGTAATTGCGAATGCTCGCTCGCAGAAGTCACGGAGAACCTGCCGATGGTCGCATGTAATTAAGATCCGACTTGTCAGAGGTCCTCGCTTGTTTCTCGTTCCCTGGTACGTACATACGTACGTACGTACGTACGTACGTGCGCACAAACGTGCCGCTAGCGCACGATCCTTTCACGTTCCACACGTGCTTGCCCGCTCCTTCCACGATTTCCGTGCTTGCCCGCCGTCGTATTTCTCGACGTTGCCTAATCAATTACCGCGTCTGGATTCCTCGAGTTCACTTCGTGTTTCCCCGAGCTGGCTACTCGTGCGTGTAATCATCGACGTTCTCACGCATAATCGACGATTTAACCGGGTGCTTTTCACCGATCGCTACCTGTTCGAGATCGCGTTCCTTTTCAATCGCCTTTCTGTTTTTTTCCGTTGCCCGTACGCGATGAATTTGTACGAAGTGACATTCCATGCTGTCACGATCACAAGTAGCATTGTTCGTGCGCCACGTGAAAGGAGTATATGTAAATATTTGCCTACTTGGCATATATTCGGATCAAGCAGTCAGGTACTCGAAGAATATTCCCGTTGTGTTCACGGTCGGTGCCGATCGCGACGTCATGCCATGACTCTCCAGCACAAAGCTCGATGGAGGGTGGTGTGTCATGGGCCTGAAATCGCCTGTAACCACCTTTAACCTGCCGCGGCTCTACGACCGTACGTACCTGTTGTCGGTCGGTCTTGCCGCCACCGATCGGCACCGATTTCGTCCGAACATTCTTCGTGCCTCCTACCAATCCTTTGCTTTCCCCACCTGAGATGCCCGTCGGCCACGCCAACCACGCTCTACCTACCACGGTGGCCGACTACCACGCTTACTTCGACTCACTTAACGCCGTGGTCGCACCTTCCATTTGTATCTGATCTGTTACAGATACCAAATGCTGCTTACACGCGCGCGAGACGGTTAACTCCTCTCTCGTTCTGTTCTCGCAACAAATCGCGCCTATGTCCCCTATATCGAAATTCTCTGGCCCCTTTCGTTCCTGGGTTGATAATTTCGTTTCAGTAAACTGACAATGTTTTTTTTTATCTTCGTAATAACCTTAGAGCAACAACTCGTGGATTGGATTCGCTCCGATACGATCCGCTGCAATTCCCATCGAACGTGATTTGACGTTAAAATCGATGCGGGGACCAGCGGTGAATCGTTTCCAAGAATAGCAAGACCAGTTTGTCTTGTTCGCGACTAGGAGTCTCTGACAAGGTCTCTCGTTTGAGATATTCACACCGGAGCGCGTCATCCGACGAAGATCCATGTTCGAATTCCAATGCGCCGATCGTATCGTTCGATGGTTCGTCTCTTCGTAACAAGCGCCGACCGATTTAACAAACCGGCGAGGAGGAGGCGAACGAGGGAACGTGGCGCCGCTCGAACGCGTCGTTGTTGAATCGATGCGATCCGTCGCGTTTCGAAAGATTTAAAAAGTACAAATTATTCGGACGGAATGCGAAGGATGGGCATACCGCGAATGCAAATACGAGGACGGCGACGTTGCTGAACGGTTTCGAAAGGGAAAAAATATGTACGTTCCTCCGCTTCGTGACAGTGGAGTAGACTATCGTTTCGTGACCGAGTGGCTGTTTACTCAGGAGGCGAGTTCGTGGTTAAACACTTCAGTAATGGCGGGGCATTAATGCACGTTATACCGGGATGGCAGATGTCTGAGCGACAGAACGAAGCCGTGTTCAACGCCTGACAATGGGACGCGGCTCGCTTACGACGTAATCGCCCCCGAGGAGAGTGGAATTCCACTTCCATAAATTTCTTCCTATGGTTATCGACCATGTCGCGCGGTGAACAATGCTCGTACTACTCCCTCTCGTCCAACAATCGGCGATTATTTTTCGATACAATCCCGATACAACCGAGTACCTTGATCGCTCGTCCGTGTCGAAGCGTGGTTGATGACTCAATGACGAACCCGATTGATGTCTCAATGGAGGGCTGTTCGTGCCGAGACTGCGTTCGAAAGCGATCGTCCGATAGTTTATGGCTTTATGGAACTCGTCGAATTTAACGTCGCGGTGGGTTTATTGTCGCAATAACAAACACGAGCGTCTCGAGTCTGTTTCGCGGGAAAATTTGACTCGCCTCGATAAAGGAGTAATCTGCCGTGTCAATTAAGTAAGTTGAGAATCTCCGTTCTAGCAGATTACCGAGTGGAATAAACCAGGTGAAAGTAGAGATTTACGAACAGCGATTTGGGCTCTCGAATATTGCAATCGACAGGTTCGTTGTCTCGCAGGGGAGGGAAGCGTAGATTTCGGGGACGAGTTACGATAGGGGCCGCGACAAGACGAAGACATTGGCGACGGGGTGGAAGAAGCATTCGAAAGAGTTTGTCGCAGAGAGAAAGAGGGACGGAAAATATAACGTGGCCGTGGTAGCTGGCAATGGAACAGGTTTCCACAACGCGCGTGTCATAAAAATATATCCGCGATGCGAAGGCTGCATTGGGTCGAGTCGTGACTAATGGCGGGGCCCCGGGGGTTGCTTTTATCCTTTTACGGCGAAAAGCCGGAGTAAAAAATCGTGTACCCGCCGGGGATTAAAGGTCCTTACGTGCCCTAATAGCCCGTAATTGAAAGGGCCAACGTGGTAGGGAAGATTCTTATTCGACATCTTTATGCAGCGTAACGTGACATGCTAACGCGTACGGCGACCCCTCTTCTCTTTCGCTCGGTAATTGTTCCGCGCAGAGATCGTCCGCAGAGAGTAAGAAAAAAAGAAAAGAGGGCACAGAGAAATATGCGGCAAGACAAATATGTAAATGAAGGAAACCGAAATAACGATCGGTCTCGTAATGACTCGCGATTAAACTCTGTTAGCGGTGTCTCGAGCGTCCGTCGTGCACGGACTGGCGGGGCCGCGATCGTCGCGTTTAATTTCCTGATTATAAGTTGCCATTAATTTGACGAGCAGTAAATCAATTCGTACCTTCTTCGCGCTCAGCTCTGGCGTCTCGGGGGCAAACCGCGCAATAGGAAGCGTGTTCGTAAGTCGGGGGAGGGGGAGACAAGAATGATTCCGTGAATAAATCTTCCTGCCACCGTGCACTCAAAGCCTACCGGCCACCGTGATTTATGAATCAATCATTATCACTTTCGAGATTTACGCTCAACGCGAGCGTAAAAGCCCCGACGAGATCGATCGACGTTCGACCGACTTTGCCGGAACACGGTTGATCTATCCCGTGTCTTTCGTCTCTGCGAACGTCATTATGAAAACGAGCGTTCCCGACATGAGTCACTGGCGACGTATTATCCACTCGTTCGTTCGAAACAGCCGAGACATCGACCGAGTTTCTCCGCTTGGTGAAATTTACCTATGGCCACGCTCTTATTCCACGCGAGATTACACGCGACTCATTACCATACTTTATTTCGGAAATAAAGAAACGGGTGGCGGAGGTATCAGCAGAAAATGAAATCTCTGCTACGGGTTTCGCTTATTCCTCACGATTTTTCTGACTCCTCGGTATCAACGTTTGATTTTATCGTCATTTCTCATTCGTTTCTTGTACATCTATCTCGCTATCTCGTCCATTTGTCCCCGTGTTCATCACAGTTTACGAGCGTACATCACTCGATATTCACTCTCGTTAAAATGCACACTTGCTACATCATAGAAGTAAGAACAACCTACCTAGTATTAGAAACTTAAACGGTCGCGTGTAACGGTAGTGTAAACACGACGTTCGAACGTGCGTCCCGGATGACTTAATTAGCAAGGAATTTCGAGTTTCGACCGATGAATCTTACTCGGAAACACTTTCGTTTCCCCGTCTGCTCGTTAAGAATTCTTCTCGGCGACGAAAGGTGTTTCTTCTTTTTCGGAGAACGTTGGCATAAAAGGGAGCGTCTCGATATTTTCCCGTTGTAAGCGCTTGGTTCGGGCGTACCGAGAGAGGCGCGATAAAGAACCGTTTTAGGGACACGTCGATGCCAGTACGTCGGCGAGGTAGCGATCGGGTTTTAATGTAGCCTTTTACGATCTGTTAATTTTCAGCCGCGCTTGAAATTTCGCGTCTCTGTATTAACATATTAAACAGCAGATTACCTAGGGAAATTGATTTCACCACAGCCGCCATTACAGCCACGCTCGCTCGGCCTATATTTCAATATTCATTGCCAGAAAAGTGCGCGTTAATAAGAGCTGCGTTCTTAACGTAATTGTCCGGCAGGGATCTAAACAGGCTTGCGTGGTCGTTTCAATGCACGATCGTGTTCATGCGACCAGTGTAAACGGAAAAGCGTCGTTATCGTGAAAGAAGAGAAAGAGAGATTCCTTCTAGTTCAGAAGCTGTTTTCTAGAGAATAAACTCGAACCTGGGAACGGTCGTTGGAGCAGGTGCGCGTCCTCCATCGTCGGCGAGGAAATCGGGCTTGGAATATTCGTGGTTAGCATCGGCGTTGATGTCCCCGGCGCGCCGACAAAAGCGGCAGTATCGCCAAGACGATACGCTATTATTGCCTCCATTAGTCGTTAATATATGCAAAATATCCTTATTATGTCGGTTAGCTGTGTGCGAGCCTGAGCGTAGAAAAGGCGTGCGCTCGCTCGCGTTTCTCCTCACACACGCGATACGAATCTGTCTGCTAAGCACAGCGGCGTTCGTATCACCGACCCCGCCATCATTCCCGATCGACTTAAAGCTCATCGCTTCTAATTATTTCGTACTCGCCGAGCTCGTCGCTTATCTGCGAAATTCCCATTGCCGCGATAATTTAACGAGCCGCGCTTCGGTCGGCTTCCTACGGCTTCGTTTCCCTTCCATCGGAATTGTCGTTGTCGCGATTCGATTTGAATCCATTTCGCGTGAGCCGCGAAACGACCCGCGGCCGTACAACACTATCGCCGCCGCCTGCTGCAAGCGTGCGGCTTTTCTTAAACGGGATTATCTACTTCACGAGCCACGATCGCGAGGATTTTAATTAAGCTGTGACACTTTTTGCCGACGTGCCGTCGTAATAATTTGTCCTTATCTCGGGGCAAAAGCAGCCGAGCTTTGCGGGTGGTGTGAGTGCCCCGGGCGAATGAATAGGCGAACCTCCGGCTTCCGGATCGGACAAAGTCAACGTATAGATGAACGTGGACAAGAGTACGCATTCTGGCGTATCTAAAAAGGAGGTTCCACCGTGGCACGTGCTGAACGCTATCGAGACGTTACGCGTTTACGACTCGATTAATGACTCGCGCCGAGTAACGGCTAGATAGTAGGGTAATAAAATGGAATTAGAAACGTGAACGTATCGCTGCGCGGATTCGCGTGATTATTAACTTTACGATAGAGAGTACGGAGTAAGTGAAATAAACCGATCGTGAATTGTTCTAAAAAATTGCCATAATACGCTGTCGTGTGTTGGAACCAAGCGCACAACGATGTCTTAACGTTCGTTCGAAGGAAGTTTCAGATGAAGCCGAATTTTCCTTCGCGTTCTACGTGAGAAACGTTCGTATTGCGCGGGTGCAGTTTCCTATAAACGTCCCCGTTCCCGAGGAATTCGGGAGCGTCCCGCGGCGCAGTACAAATACACGAAATACCACGACTGTTCGGTTTGAATGGAATTTGATTTCGTGGTTCCTGCGTGGTCGTCGTGGTTCCTCGGTTACAGGCTGGACCCACGATCGAACAACACGGTGGCTACGTATCGTTGGAAAAATTACGACCCTCTCCGGTTTAGGGCGTGCGAGAGGAATTACGAGCGGAGTGAACGCACGATCGATTCATCTCGAAGCGCGGAAACGGACACCGGAATATTTGTGACCGTGCCACTGTCCTCCTACGTGCCACTGTTCGAACGAATGTCTGCCTCGCGTCCGCCATTAACGCGATGGGGTACGGCGACGTTAATGGGGTAGAGCTGTTTTGCTTTCTTTGTCTATTTCGTTCGATGATCTTCGAGAGAGAGAGAGAGAGAGAGAGAGAGAGAAATATCGTAAAACATTGACGTGATAGACCGTGTCGCCGACGAATGGTCTGAAATGTTTGCCCTCTCAGCGGCGCACTATATCAGACGTGCTATGCGGTAAACGTGTAAAAATTAGTCCACGCTTTTCTCTCGCTTTCTCTCTCTGTCTTTTGCTCTCGTTGCTTTTCAGAATACAATGGACGACAGACCGTCGCCAGTGTCGTAATTCATACCCGTAACATTGTTAATTCACCGCGAGCATACGGAAGAGTATAATTAAATTATTAAAGCGGTGATTACGTGTGGAGTAGCGTTGGCCATTGTATGCCACTACGACGAGAGCGTAGCGAAAGCTGTACAAATATGATCGACCAAACACAAGCTGTACGGTCACAGGGAATTACGCGAGAAATCTGTTAAGCTACTAGATCCCCATAAAACGATTGGTTTATCGATTTGCTAAGCGGAGGTCCGGGCTTTATGATCAATAGCATAAACGCACCGGGTGTAACTTTGCACACTGTATGCGAGGTGCCGCGTGCTGTAACTGTCTGCTGTAACTTTCTATATATGACCGTTCGTAAAAGCGGCCGAGCAATAAGTCCGGTCGAACGTTTAAGGCTTCGTGAGCTTATTGACACAACGTTCCTGCGCGCGTCCCTGTGTTGCCCTTAAAAAGGCTTACGCAGAAACGACGTAGCCACGATCGCTAATCGTCGCTTTTTGCCCACTCTTCTTTTAACGATCGTTTCTCTTGCCATTTTCACACGGCTGGCGATACGGATTCGAAATGGCCGGCGCGAAAGAATCTTTTCGCGTGTGAAATCAGAGCCACGATGCATCGATGGTAGGAACGAAGAGGAAGAAAAAGGGGGCGAGGTGAAAGAAAAAAAAAAAAGAAAAAGAAAAGAAAAAGAAGAGGGCCGGATAGCGAAGTTGGTATGTGGCCGGCGGTAGGAGAAGGTGAAACAGCGGAGGAGAAGAAAAAGGCGAGTAGAACGAGAGAGAGGCTATCTACCGACTGTACGGCTCGCCCTCGCAAATCACATCGGTGTATGCATTGAAATGCGAAATGGTGCAGACCGCCCAGCTACCATAACTCCGATTAGTTAAGACGCGCTTCGGCAATGTAATGCATGTGCGGCCCGGCCGGCAACATGTGTTATATCCTGTGTCGTCACATATTTACGAGGGCAGCGCGTTCGCAGCGGTAATTCGAGACGCGGAGCCAGCCTTTTCCTTTTTTTTTCTTTTTTTATTTTTCGGACCAGTTACCTCGCCGTTTAATTAATCGTAGTTTCCATTTAATATATGACAAATATTTACATATATATCGTAAAGTATGTTGCAATTTTGCGATAACTTGCGATGTCTCTTAATGTCGTTCCATCCTTACGATCATTGGAAATGTTGTTGCACGCGTCGGTGAATTCCTCGTATAATTGCGTCGTTATCCGGATTATGGATGTTTAGTCGAGTAGAATCTTTGATAATTGTTATGATAATCTGAAAGTATCTAAAAAAAAAGATATACTGTGAAAAGTGTCGCTCCGGACAACTAGAAAATCTTTCGTTTCTTTGTGTGTGATTTAGGACAACCAAATAAATTTAATGGCTAGAAGATCAATCTGTACGATAAATCAGACCTTGAAATGTTATTTAGTGAATGCTCCAATTTTATTGGATATTAAAAATGACCACTAGTAATTGAACAAATGATATTTTTATAATAGTGCATTGATACGGTGATCACGTAATGAAAAGTTCAGTCAATTAAGGAAAAACAATTTTCAATTACTACGCGCATTATAACACGTATGTAGTTGTGGTAGCCTGACGCGACGTCATCTTTCGATGACAATGGACGGTGATGGTTCGAAAGGCAACACGCAGAAGAGAAAGCTCCGAGACATTTCTCGAAGCGACTTACAGCCTTCTGTGCAGTCTCTCATCATCTGCGGCTCGTCTGCCTCCTGCCTTGCTGCTTTTAATGTTCCATAATTGCTTTTCGTTTGCGGCCTGCGGCGAAATATTTCATACCGCACTCAAAGTCACAGTGGTTCGTCTGCCGTGTGAGAATCGTCCGGTATTGAAGTTCTTAAATGATTCTTCGTTCGTATTTTAACGCGTCCCCGAAGCCGTGCATTCTCACCCCTGGAATGTAAACTCGATATCTGCGATAACGTCGCGAGCTGCTACCTGAGATCTTTGGTAGTTTCTGGTAGTCCGTTCGTTTCGCTCGCCAAGAGAACCCGTTGAGTCGCCTCTTCCTCGCGCGAATAATGCAATTTCATTCGCCAAGTTATCTTCATCTGAAAGTTCGTTAAAACGGGCACTGATACGCAGCTGTAAAATACACGTGTTTATACGTACGTTTAAGATCCCGTCGACAAATTACGCGCCGACTGCGCGACTTTGGTTATCCCCCTGGCTCTAGCGTGTCATTATCTAAAAATACTTACGTATATCGTTACGTTGCGTTATCGCCGATAACATAATTTCGCCAGAAGTTAGCCGTATTGACGGGCAAAAATTCTCCGTAATCTGGCCCGTAAATTTGATCAGCGTGTCTCACCTTGCCTTATCCTGTCATCCCCCCTGTTGGCGTTGTTGGTACACGCTCGAGGTGGACACCACGCCTCCGGTTTATCAAATATTTCGTGAATGCCTGTTTTATCTGTCGGTTATCCAGGATTCACGGGACAACGGCGGGAAAGATAAAGGCGGGCCGCGGATGGAACAGGGGATGGCACGTTTTTCCCGGTATAAAGATTCCCCGAGGCTCGGCCGGGGCCCGCCTTTTTTTCGAGCGGACTTGGAAATGTGGGTATACTTACGCGGCATAGTCCGTTTATAAGGACGCGTGGTCGTTGTCGAATTGTCTCTGGTCGAGATAAAAAGTTGATATGTGGCACGTTCGAGGTGAGAGGGGACGCAGATAAAAAGGTGCCCGGAGGAACCTGGTCCCGTGGTCGCGGCACGCCTCGTGTACCGCGATCTTAAATTGGTTTTACAAATTTATCACCGTGACCTGGCCCCCTCGCCGATCCTTCCTACTTGTTGCTACCCGTTGGATCTCCTAGGAAAGGGTAATTTCCCATCTCTGTGTCTCTGGCCTCGCGAGATAGGAAACAGCCGGATTTACGATGCGATCGCCGATATCCTCGTATCTGTGACCGAGAGTGTAGTTCTTTGGAAACTAGTTTGAATGCGCGACAGCGTCGCCGACGGACGTAATTTATTCGAGCAAGAATAATCGAGAATAGGAGAGAAAAAAGAAAGGAAGAGAATGAAAAAGAAGAAAGAAAAACAGGCACCTGATACGGCTTGTATAATTTCCTGGCATATCTTTTTCATACGACACGACGGTATGAAATATTTGAAGGATGTCTTCATCGGTTATACGTGGTGGATACGCCGCGGATTTGTTAGGCGAGGCTCGTTTATAGGAGATTTGCTCGGCCGATCGGTTTCGAGATTGATAAAGTCATTCTGTAACTGGTTCCCCGTCGGATTGATGTCGATTTGACATCGAGATCCTTGTTGGCGCGCGAGAAGGAGGGCACGGCGAGCCTCGAGCCAAATTCGGCGACACGTCGATTTCGCCGGATGTGAAAAAAAGAGAGTATCCTGGGGACACGATGTCGCAATGCGAGTGGAGGGTGCTTGCAGCGTGTCTCGAACGGTTGATCGGACGGTTGGCCGGGTCTGTCGGTTAAAAATTCAACGGGACATAAATATCGTCCACGCCCATGTCGCGCGGAAGCGAGCCGAGTCTCACTCCATCCGATCTCCAACAAGTTTCTCGATTTTTCCGGCGTTGTTTGACGCGTGAACTTTAATCCTTAACGCGATAACGGGATTGACGATGGTGGAACTAGGTGGAAAAAGGAGTGGACGTCGGGAAATTTCAAAACGGTCGAGTAGGCGAAAATTGGGAGCAGAGAATCGGGATTGCGTCGGATTGCCGTGTGGCGGAGGGAACGTGAGAAAAAGAGCTAACAAACGGTTGGAAGAAGCGGGCATAAATATTGTCCACGCCCAACCGGTGAATTCGCAGCCTTGCCGAGAATTCTCTCCTTCCATCGTGCGACTTTCTTTCCACGGGAGAAGACTCGTCCGTCGTCCACCACTACCAGCACCGTGACCGACCACCGCCACCTTCCTTGTCGTATCGCCATCATCGATGTCCACCGGTGTCTGCCACCACTACTGGCGTGCCGATCGTCATCGCCACCATCGCGGACCAGAGCAATCGCCATTGCGCGCGAAAACTAAATAAAACGAAAGGAAAATGATGCCGCGATGGAGCGACGTTGGCGAACAGAGCCGAGGGACGAAAAGAGGGGCTAAAAGAGAAAGGCTCTCCGCGTGAAAGAGAAAAATCGAAAGAAAGGTAAAGAGAAAGGGAGAGAGTGTACGCGTGGGAAAGAAAGAGACGGGATGACGTGGAGAGGGGAAAATTCCACCCATGGCTGTGGGGACCAAACGCTCCTTCCGATGGCGTGGTCCTATTGAAAGACGAAGGTAAATTTACAGCTCGGGTGGGGAAGGGTGAAAATTTACTACTGGTCGTGGACGCTCGTCTACGGGTCCGCGTACACCGAGCCAGCGAAGGTAAAACTTCGCCGAAAATCGAATAATAACGCTCCTCGAACGCGGCGAGAAACAGCTCCGTTTGCAGTGTGTGAATAAATAACGGTTCGCACGGCCGAACCATTCGCTCGGCGATAGGAACCGCCACTTCGCAGGCGCGCCATACCAGAGGGGGAAGAAATTTATTTAAATTTTTACTACCCTATAAATAAGGACTCCGGTATTGTACGATCGTTACTGGTACGATCGGCGCCGGAGATCGACGTGGGATGTGTACGCGCGGCAGCTAAATCGCGAATCCATGAAATTCACATATTCAGCGAAGATTATGACGTTCCGTTTTAACAGTGCAAATAGATTTTCTTTTACGCGGTGTGATAAATTTCCGCGTCGGCTTTATGGATCATTTCGTTGCGAATATCTAGGAGCTTTAACAGCCCCACAGTAATAGTCACAATATCTTTCGTTCCGTTTTCTCGTTATACAATGTCGATGGAATACTATAGCGTTGGTTATCCCTGCTACCGCGACGTAAAAAAGTTGTAAGTGATTTTACACAGCCGTAGCAATAGACGAATGACTTAGTTAGTTTGCCACTATGCCGGAGACTAATTTAAACGTCGATAGTGAATTTATCGAGACCTATAACGGTTACGTCATAGATTTATCGACTCGAAGTGTCCCGCATAGATTACAATTTCTAATAAATCCAGGCTTCGAAACTCGCTTGTAGCTTACGCGACGGTGCTTGTACTCCGGCTTAATTATCTCTTAAATATCGCATTGGACTCGTGGTAGTATAAAGAAGTGCTGTCACGATTCGAGCTCGACATCGAAATCGATCGTTCGGATTAGATGTTCGGATATTTTTCTACTTTCAAAATCAGTGGTAGATCGGTATCGGGTATACCATCCGATACAGTGGGGCGTATACAGCATCGATTACCTAATTGGGTAAAAGTTAAACGCGAGTGGAAAGATCACGCGATGTCCCGGAGATCTTAACGATCGAGTCGCTAACGAGATAGGCCAGTTCTAGGTAGTGGCGCGTTAACGGCGGGCCCCCATCGTCCGAAATATTTTATATCCGAGATACTACAGCGCAGCGGATTCACCATTAATTTCCGAGGCACCGTCGTTTCGCGCCTAATAAATGTTCTCCCTGAAAGAGTTTTGGGATCGTCAACGCGCAGTCGATTCGATAATTTACTATTTTAACCGCCGTAAATAAGCGCATCAGTCCGCATTTATACGAGGCGACCCAGGGTGGATGCTCGCGACGCTCCAAAGGGTTATTGCAAAATAGCCTGGGATAAAAGTTAGGACCAGGCGCCGTCCGATTATGTCGGTCCCTTTTGTGCCATTTTCCTCGTCGTCGATTTCTTTCGTCGCGCCTTTTTCTCTTTTTTTTCCCCTTCCTCTTTCATTCCTCTTTCTTGCCTGTAGAAACAAAACCTCCGAGACAGCGTAAAGGATGGTCCGACGATACTATCTTCGTTAGAGAAGTTGAGGGTGGAAATGGTAATAAAATGTACGCTAGGTTCTTTCGTCGTTCGCCGTGGTAAATTCACGGGAAGATCGATCGTAAAATATGTTGGCGGGTCCGTGAAACGATTTGAGTTTCTTTCGAAATGAAAATTCACGTGATTTCTCTGCGGAAATTTTAATTAATATCGATAATGATCTTTCTAGTATTGAGTGCAAGTATTTTTATTTTGTGCTGTTCTTTAGCTGCTGCTTCTTTTTTTTTTTATTGTACACAGTTATCGTTGGTAGCTGTTAATTCTGATGCATGCAATAAATCAAGTAGCTACTTGGACCTCAATTCGCGTTTTATCAAATATTTGCAAACCGTTACTCGTAGGGATATAACAGTATTAGTGTTACGAATTTTATTATCCTTTAATTATGTCCTGAATTTATTATCCTGAAAACAGCGATCGTAAATTTGAAGTTGCAGATCAGGTAGCACTCGAATAAATATTTAACAACTAAATCTGGCTGTACTGGTTTCTGAAAACTACTTAATGAATTACATCGCTGCGCATTCGATGTTTATTTATTTATCGCTTAATCTTTACGAGCTTTGGAAAAGATTTGTCTGAAATAGTTGAGTTGTTATCGGTCGGTTCCTTGATTTTCTTGATACATTATCATGAAAATGGAGAAACTAGTTATCCTCGGTTGTTGAGCTTCTTGCAGAGTTTCTTCAGCGAGGCGATGCTCGACGACTTTCATAAGTATCCGCCGTCCGTAATGTAGCGGTCTTCCGGCGGTAATGTAGTTGGCATCTTTGCCACCAATGGGATAGGCAAACACGTCGCGAGAGACTTGGGCTCAAAATATTGTTTGGTATTTTTTTCTGAATTTTTGAAGGGACAATACATATATTGTAAGAAATGAAATAGGTTAAAAAATAATACATCTCTTTATCTTATTCGCGTTTATTTTATTTTGTAATTAAAAGTGTATATTATTGAACACCATAAATGTAAACCGTGGGATAGTACGAACGTGCAGAGTATTGCGTACGCATCGATATTATCGATAGTTGCGAGTGTCAATTAAATTTCGATAATCGAATCTTAAATACGTAACAGTCGTCCATGTTTAGTTCTGAGCAGAAGGATGTTGTGAATTAGTCAGTGAGTGTTTAATTTGCTCGACACTGTGACTTCGACATTTACATTCGACAAAGACAGAATCTTAGAATAGTTAAATAAGACGTTTTGTACATATTGTGACGATGTATTTGTTACCAAAGTGAAACGTTCGTACAGTACACGAATTTCGTCGCGAGGTTAAACTGGTTTCTTAATAAACCTAACGTTAAAATAATGCAGTGTTGCATGGTAATGTTATAATTCGTTAAAAGAATATTCATTTGATACGTATTAAATATATATTCGACCTGACTGGTAAATCAGAGTATTCCATGGACGAAATAAGATCTCAGGTAAGATTATGATTTGATTTGACACTATATATTGCATTTTCAATAAATCTGTTATACTTTAATTATAAATGTTTCAAATAAGTTTACTGATATTTAGTCGAAATGTTTTATTGAATCAGAGAGTCTATTATATCTACTGTATTATTCCACTGTATCATTCATGTATAGAATACATCAATATCTTCATGCTTTTCGCTATATATATTGAAATACTAATTTTTTATTTGATATAATAAATAATACAAACATATTCTCGAGTTTACGAAATAATATTAAAATAGCATGAACAGCAGGAAATAAAAATTCTTATTTAAAATTTAAAAATTATAAATCATTGAATTCATAAAAGAGAAATTTCGAGTTACTATTTTCCAATGACAGATCGTTTTGAAAGCGTATCTTTTTTTACAAGTCCGATCCGCCATCTCTTCGACGAGTATTGGTCACTGTTTTCGATTTTATTAAATTTTAAACGTTAATCTCTATAACTGTGAAATGTAGCGAAGTTCGAAAATTTTTTAGCCGTTTTTAGCTCTGTTCAAACTTTATTCTCGAATCGATGTCTTCTTTAAAAATTCTCTCTGCCCGATTTACGAATTTTCCGGTTGCGAATGTATCCACCAATTTTTTAACGAGTCGAACGAAACTTCAATCCTCGATATTTCAATTATAAATTATGATACAATTTTCCGGGAAATCACAGCGTCTTACAATCTCCATATTATTGTGCGTACGCCTCGAGACGGAAAGAAGATGTTTAATCTGAGCGCGTCACCCTTAATCCATCAAGCTTTTATGGCGTATCCTATTCAAAAAGAAGGCAATATTCTTCGGCGGAACGGCGTGGCTTACACGGGCGACGACGAATAAAATTTCTGCCAGAACGAAGTATCTTGCGGGGAAAAGAGGTCCAATGTCTTGCGTTGGATCATCGATCACGTCGCCCGGAAGGGAACCCTTTCTGGTTTCATACGCCACCCCCTCGCTCATTGTCAGACAATTTTTCTCTTCCTCCTTTTCCACCTTTTCCTCGTGGCCGATTCTAAGCAACGTCGACGTTCGAGCGAAACGAATAACTCGACCGTGATGCACATCATGGATTTCTTTGTTTCTCCGCAGCGGCGCCGTATTTTTCTCTGTCCGTATTCGTCGACGATAATTCGCGAAAATTTTTCTACCATGCATCATTTTTGAAAAAGAAAGCCGACGTTGAAAATCCATCGAGCAGGCTACGTTTACGTTTCGTGATATTTTTGCTTAACATTCGTTTTAAATTACGCCGTCGCTCGCAAATGGCAAACCAGCAGGACATGACGCAAAATTGGTCGCGGGATTTGTTCGTCGGAGGGTGTAATTTTTTATTGTATTGTAGTCACGTATGTAATTTCGTGTAATATATCAAGGATCTTTCGTTTTAAATGTAAATGTAACAGCTTTTAGCGTGTTAGATATTTTCCACTTTAATTGTTGCTTGTTTCCGGCTGTAGAATATTTCTCGGTTTGTTTGGAACGTTCAGATACTGTAGAAACATCGATACTACAAATCTACCGTTAGTCTGTTATTCATGGAATCATTGAACGTTGCGATAATATACAATATTATCCTTTAAACTTGACAAAACCCTCAGGTTAAACCAGAATTTATGGAAAAGATGTTGCGTTTCTGCTGCTGTTTGTAAACCCAAACAGATACAAGTAATTAAAGACTGTATGTATAACTGGGTATACTCATATTTTCAACTCATATTTTTGAGAAACCTTTGAGCTTGGCTTTGAAAGTTTATTTACAAAGATGCTCGAAACACGATCTGTACCCCTTCATTTTTCGAGATCTCATGAATTTTAATTATCATCCGAATTCAAATATACGAACCGATCGTAAGTCTCTGTATATTCGGTATCGCAGAGCAATCTTCAACATCCGATTTCATCGAGTTTCATCGAGTTTCATCGAGTTGTATTCTTATCCCCCCCAACCTCTCGACCGACCGACGTCAGCCGCATTTCTCGGTGTATTTCATGAAGCAAACAGCAGGCAGGAAATAAGATTTATAAGATCGAATGATATAAAGTCTCTAAACCAGATAACGTGCTTATTTTCCTCGGTTTCGATTGATCACAATATAGCAGCGCAAGAAGTCCGCGCTGAATGGCTAGTGGTATTCTCGTTTTCCTTTCCGTTCCGCGAAATAACATTGTCTATATCGCTACATGGCCGTTAAGTTTTTATTTCCTATGTGTCTGATTCACCGCGGCCGTTGCGTACGCCATGAATTGTCTCCTTTCCTCTTTTCACTCTCACAATCACTCCCTTTTCGCCGCTCTTTGCTCGCGTTCTCTTACGTCTTCCCGGATGGCTGGTGGAAAGGCAGGAGGACGAAGTCGCGTGATGGCATCCCCTACGTTCGGTAAATAAATTGCTCCGATATTATCAGGAGTAATAGGAGCGCGCACGACACAGATTGGTCGACGCCGGGCACGCGAATTAAAAGTTACTGCCCTGGCTTGGTGTGCATCGCGCGGAAAAACCTAAACCGCTAGCTATCATCTGTGGTCATTATTTTTTTACGAATTTAAAACGGTCTTGGATTTTCCCCTGATTCGATCGCCTTCTCCTAGGATACCTAGAACTTCGTTGAAATTTATTCACGAGTTGTCAGACCAGTCTAATCTTTAAATAGCAACTGTTTGTCATCGACGTCCGATTATCGGCGAAAACCTGGTCGATGAAAAGCGTATCCTCTTGCCAACTGTATCTTCGTTTTATATTTGAAACCGGATATTCGTGCCGGGGGGGGGGGGGAGGGGGGACAAGCAATCCGCGCGCATGCAGAAAGCATCAGTTTTATCCTCTCGATACGTCAATCATCATTTCCTCGCGTTAGACAGCGTTAGACGCCCGAGAAATCTTCCTCCTGTAAAGGAAATCGAAGCGGTCGCCCTTTCGATTCGTCGCTCCCGATTTCCTCCGGATATATTTTGCCGGTTCGAGCTCTTATACAGCAACACAGTCGGTAAGTGTCTTACCGTGGAAGAGAAGCACGCTCGGTCGCACCGAGCAACCTCTTCTCCAACCCTCTGGTTTATCTTTTTCGTTTCTCCGCTAGCTTTCTCCACTTCTCGTTCGTCATTTCCCTAGCCGTCTCAAGAGACGAGGGTTTCGTCTCGAAAATTTTTTTCACGCCTCGTCTCTTCTTCCTTCTCCCCGTCTTTTGTTTCGCTTCGTTTTCATCCTCCGTGTTTCTCGCTCCGCTCGCGCGAGAGGATCTCGTTCCGGTCGATCCCCTAACTTCCGATACCAGGCTAAGAAGAAGCGTCGCCGAAATGAGAAGAGGGAGGAAGAGAAAAAGACAGATTCAAACCGCGTTTACTTCTGCCTGATTGATACAATTTTATTGGCTCTCCGAGATTTATCGACACGCTGTTTTGCATGATTGATTCACGTCGACTCTCTTTCTCCCTCTCTCTCCCTCTCTCTCTCTTTCTCTCGTTTCCACAATGGCACCATTGCGTCGTTCTGTTTACCGTCTCTTCCTTTTTATTCTGTCCCGCGTTTGTTCCATTATCGGTTCCGATGCTATTGTATCGTTCTGTCGTAGACGCGAATATTGGCTACGAACTAGTAAGACGTATCCGCTGGATTCCCACCTCCATTCCCTTCGCGGTATCGCTTTGGCGCGATATTTTTCAAAACATCCCGCGAGAAAATGGAGCTCGCTTATTGAATTCTCTTTCCGTGTACTCGTATCGCGCTTGATGAAAATGTACAGGATCGTTGGGGCGAAGATTGACGGATTACGATTCGTAGAGTTTCGTATCCCGTTGAATTATTGAAACGTGCAGTATCGAACGATTCTTGGAGTTTCATGTCGTGTACATTTTGTTTCAATTAAGTGTTCGGAAGCTCAGGAATCTTCGCCACTTGCGAATGTCTACAATGACAAGCAACAGAAGGAGATTTGCTGTGTACTTACTGTTTAAGAAAAGTAATGAAAAATAAATGAAAAGGAAGATCAAAGTTTAGAAGAAATGTTAAACACTTGTACGTTTTTCTTTAGAAGCCTAGATTAACATGGAAACACCGTCCTCTCCAAAGATTATTAGATCTAATTTTGGAAATTTTCGAGTACCGATCTTGAATGAGAAGGTTGGTTCTTGAAATTTCGTGGTACAAACGTTCTGTCCTTGAAAACGCAATCGTTTTGAGAATTTAAGACCGCGTACATCGGGCTTCGAAAGCTCGAGAAACGCTCTTTTGCGTTGAACGTTCTACAGGCGTTTTGTGTCGCCTATGATCGTCGCCAATATCGTCGATTTATCGCTGACGTAATTTGATGCAGATTACGGTAACAAATGGCTAATTAGAAGCGAAGGAACTCGCCCGGTGCCGGTGATTAATTCCCAGTGAAATGTAAATGGTCGTTCTTTTTCTGTTTCAGGTGAGTTGGTAAAACAATCATATTTGTCATCCATGAATTTTTCCGGGACTAATGGAAACTCTTGCGGTAAGACCTCTCCTTGATTTACGAGCTCGGGATATGAATGTGCAGGTGGGAGGTTCGGTAGAAGTGTCGGGTGTGAGTTATTAGCTGAAAAATATGTTTTCGCGGAAACTTCGGATTAAATTGACAAAGGGGCCAAGTTTTCAGCGTTGCGAATTGCGCCGCCCCCTCCAAGGACGTGATTTATATTCGCATTAAGGGATTTTAAAAGAGGCTTCGACGGATCTCGAATAAATTTGTCGGCCAGCGGAATTCGATTCGCTGCGAAATGAAACCGCCTCGTCCTCGCTTTTACTCGCTTACGTGGTTGTAGGCTGGATATATTATTGTTGCATTTCGTTAAGATAGTATAGGTATAGTTTCGTTGCAAAGATTCGTATTTTAAACGATGAGTTCTCTACTTTTTTTTAAGAAAACTAGTCAACGGCATTAAGTTCGGATCTTTCGAGAAATTCGTTCATTCCGTTCGTGGTAAATGAATATAAAGTCGATACACACCGGCAGACCTTTCGCAAACGTTAGTTATTTCGGATGGCGTCTCATTGATCTCTCCTCTTTTTGTGCCTGCAATTAATCCCGGATTGATACATCCCGGGTCCCATTATAATCGGATTAGATTAAACGGAAAGTTGTAATCGCAACGTGTACGCGCGGTGGTTGCTAACGAGTGGTATCTCCTCCCGGCGTACCAGCTCCTCTACCTTAAACACAAATTGAATATCTTCTAGACGGGGCTTTGCCGGACAAATTAAATCGTATCTTTCCACCGTGGTGAATTTAACGGCGAAATTAATTTGCCGCCTCCAGCCCCTTCCTGGTGGCGCCAGTTCCGGACTTTGGAGGCGGTGGTTGTAGGTTGTAGGTCCTCCGTTAACGCCAGTCATATTTAATTGCGTGTTTAACGTACAGTCAGTCTCCCTAATTATACCGTATTGTCGCCGGGACCAAGTCAGCCGGAAACGTGCAAATGTTTATCTTTAATTGTCAGCGTGCACCGGTGTCGCGAAACGCGGAGAAATAACTGGCCGTTTTCGTTTCACGCGGTCGTTGACTGTTGAAGTTGTGGCCGCCAGTTGTAAAAGGAGCGAAGGGTGCCGTTTGGTGGTGGAGCAGGGAATATCTAGGAGACTCCGGGAAACTTTCGGCAGGATGGTAGGACACTAACCCGGTTCGACTAATACCGGTGAGGTTTCGTCTACTTTAACCCAACCTAACTTAGCCTTAGATTAGACCAACGGACCATGTACCTGTTCACTTGCGCGCCGTCTTTACCGACACGGTCCTCGACATAACCGTACCTTTCCGGTAGCTGCACTTTATACACGCCGTTCGCTGGGATTGCGAGGCAAAGATACATGAAAACTTTCCTTCGAGAAATTTATCCACGCGATACACTCGTTCTTCCCTTTTCTTTTCTCTCTCTTTCTCTCGATTCGTTCTCCTTGCCACACGGACGTTTGCTCCCTGTTTTTGAGAATTTCTTCCATCGTCAGACGATAATACTCGAACGAAACGTCTCGTCTGTTGTTCGACAAACTAGTTCCATCCAGACGTTCGTTTAAAGTCAAACGGATTTTACGCTACGTACGGTATAATTCACGGCGATATTTGATTATTGAAATTTCAATTTCGTAGTAATTCGAAACTACTGCCTGGATATTCATCGGCTGTTTAATTGTTTGTCAAACGAAACTAGGAGATCTCGATCCGCTGGATTGCACGGGTATCGAAATTAATTTTCACTCGTCCATATTCGTCTTGTTGCCGATGGACTCGCCGGTCCACCCTTAGGTTCGAAGAGTACATAACGTCCGTTTGACAGACGCGGTATCTGCAGCGGATCGTACCGTGTGTAATTAAGGAATCGACGCCAAACATAATTACAGGTTTCGCTCGTTTGCCCCTGACAAACACACCCCCGTCCAGCTAATACGGTCAAATATATTCCCGTGCTTCCCGTCCAAGTTTCGAACACGATCGTTGGTAGTGCGCAGCGCTGCCGTGACGATCATCGAATCGCGCTGGTACAGTTTCCTGCTCGTACTGCTGTTCCTCCTGTTTCTATGGGTCATTTACGAATTAACATAATGTACGGCGCTCGAACAATTCGTTTCACGGTTCCGTTGAGAGCCTTGCCCCCGAGAAAGTTTGAACTTCTGGCTGCGCTGGGTGTACTTGGGCCGTAGTTTCTTGTTAATTCTGCTTCACGCATGGCCATAAAAGCGAAGAAAACAGGCCAGGTTTCGCTTGACACGCGTAAATCTCCCGCAGGTTCGTTGGCGTACAATATTTACGTTGAACCGGTGGATTTGCAGAGTTCTCTTCGGAGACAGCCGCATAATTAGGTCCTGGGAGGACAGTTCCAGAAAGTCGCGTAACTTGGTAACAGAATTAAGCCACCATATCTCATTCTATCTTTCCGCATACTCCCTCGCTCGTTTATTCGGTTAGGTTTCAGCTCCTTTCTCTCTCTCTCCCCCTCTCTCTCTCTCTCTCTCTCTCTTGCTTTCTCGTAGAATCACATGCACCTACGCGACTTGGCATGCTGTTTCTGCACCCTGTGACTGGCTTATTAAATTCCTCCAAGTTTCTTCTCATTTGACACGGTAGCACCCCGTATCTTTATGGCCTGTAACTGCGTTTCCTACGGTCCGTGCTTCTATCCTCCTCCGCCTTCCTCTCTGTCCCTCTGTTCACCTTCTCGATTCATAACCCCACTTCGTTGTTCCACGAACTGTGACCTTCCAGCACGTGTTTGACTTAAGCGCAATTTAATATGGTTTAAGTTCGCGTAAGGAGTCGGGATGGAAACACAAGTTGCCGCGCCTAATCAACCCTCGCTTTAACCCCGAGAACCGCTCCCCGGAGATGTTGGAAACTACTTGTCTAACTAATAATCGCGGTGGATTTTCAAACTAAAACTTGGCACGCGAAGAGTGCCGGGAGCCGCGAATACTAGGCTCTCGGTTTCCCGATAACCGATGACGAGTATCAATTTTCTCGAGGCATCGATTACCCTACCAAACGAAATTATTATCCTCCGTTTGATTAATATCAGAATTAATTTCCTCGCGATCGTCGCGATTATTAATTTATTACCGTTGTTAATGCGATTTGGCTGCGAAATGCGAGAAACAATTTCGCTCGAAAGACGAGAGCGAGTGGATCTTGCCGCGCCGAGACAGTCGATAGTCTTTCGTCTGATGTAATTAATGTCCACTCGACTTCACGGTCGTTAGGAAGTTTAACGCGAAATTATGGAGAATCCAATCGTGGCTGAGTTTCCTCGTCGACAGCGGTGTGTATATACATACCTCATCCGTGATATTTACTCCATAAATCTGACTTAATTAAAGTCGTACCTCGATATCTCGCGATTCAGACGCCGGTAACAACGTTACCGTTTCGCATTCTACGTAATCAAGTACATAGAACAAACTTGATAGAACGTTCTCTGATTAGTGAGTTTGCGAGCAGTCGTTTCGCTTTATCTGTCGCGCGGGAATAGCGCGGAGGCGAATTCTCGCTCAGCTACGCGTGGGACTTTCGTTAAACTTATTTACGTTTCTAGATCTTTCTATTCAATGGATTATTGATTTACAGCGTCTCGGCTCTCGGTTCCTCCCGGTGTCTGATTCGTCGCGTGAAAATCCCGTTCTTGCTCTGTTTTTATCGAAGTAGGTACATACGTGCACGGGAAAACACGCGATTAAATCTAACAAATGGAAGATCGGATAGAAATCGTGACGCAACAGGAAGGGAATTCAGTCTACGTAAAGTAAGAAAATATTCGTACAAAAGTTTTTACTCGTCGTTTTACGATGAATCAGCCACGTGTTTAACGTGTTCTCGCTATCCACTTTCCTTCTCGTCGTTCGATGTGCATCGACTGGAAAATTTATATAAATGTCGCGACGTTTAACGTTCCGTGCAGCGTTAAAAGTGCAACGTCGGGGTTAAACGTTGTGGCATCCGGTTAAAAGTTCCACGTAAACCGGCTGCATATACGGAACGGTAATATATATATATATATATATATATCTTGGTCGCGACTTATGACTTCCGACAAATTTAAACGCACTTCATACTTCTCCCGCCGATATGTATCGATTTCTGGGGTGACACGGCTGGTGCCACGGCCTCGATATAATCGCGTTATTCCGGAAGCCGCGTCGTCGTGCGCCTCTGCCGGCTGCTCGTTTTCCGTGTTTGTCTTGTCTTCCGTTCTGTCTCGCAAAAGAGAGCAACCGACGACTGAATATCCTTGCTTTTGGCGAGCGCGCGCGAGAAAGCGGGAGAGGCAGAGAAGATCAAGGACGAACGTCTGTGTGAAATACAGCGCGCGAAACTGCCAGACGAAAGAGACGGTGGCGGCGTAGCCTAGGTGGAGCCAATGGAATTTGATATCGCGCGCAGAACCGGGGGGAAAATAAAGTGGAAAAATTCCATCTGGTCAGACGTATCAAGCTCTATGTCCTTCCAGCGGAAAGGAGAGCAAGTAGGACGAAGGTACACGGGGACAACTCGGCCAGACACTCAATACATCCTCTCGCCCGATTCGTGGGAAAAGCATCGCTACAGTACCGGGGGAATGAAGATTCATAGCGCCGGCGGCCGAGAAATTTATGACGTTTTTTGGTGTATGCCCGAGTGTAAAGAATTCGAGCGATTCAACGTTATCTTTCGAAAATTCGTCATTTTGCTTTCCATCTCGAGGGTTCTGTCGACGTTTTGGTTTTCCCGTTTTGTCGACCTCGGTCACGTGCACGAGAGACAAGTTTAACGAACGAGCGACCATTTTCCGTCAGGCTCGGTAGCAGCCAGGAGAGTGGAGAGAAATCTCTGCGACTCTATTTATTCTTCATTGAGATCCTGTTACGCGTACTTCTCGCAGCTATCAGGACAAATGGTTAGCAGCGCGGGTATTCACTTTCCTTGAAATTCGCAACAAGACGTACTCGTCAAGACGTCGGTCGTAGGGATAGTTTATTATTCCATGTACCGTTGATCGATCTTTTCAACCCGGGGGATGGGTCTCGAGACATTTTTATCCAGCACTCTCCCTCCGGGGTATTTCAGACGTTTAGGCGTCGTTGATTTCATGATTCTTCCCCCTCCGGTGTCGTTTCCTTTCGTCGTTTTTCCGTCTCACGAGCCGTTAACTTTCGCGACAGCAAAAAACGTTGAACGACGTTGAAACTGGCTCCGGCGCAGTCCGGGCCACGGCTGGCGACGAAACTCCGGTCCGAGTGTTGGCAAGCGTTGGGCGTCGTTCACGTTTGTCGTTTTCATGTGCCATCCCTCTGTTCGTTCATTTGTAAAAGTGGAGGACGTCGGGCCTCGGCGAAATTAAAAACATTTACTTTCGCGAAAGAAACACGAGAGGGGCGAGGGGTGGCCGCTCTCATAAGCCAGTGACACATCTTGCAGCCAGGGGAAAGAGATAGGATGAGGGAGAAGCTCGGAGAAACGGGAGAGGCCGGAGAGAGTGAAGGGGGATGACGGGTGGTAGGTAGGCGGAAACCTCGTACCCACTTTCGAGATGTACACAGGCTTGTGCCAACGTCGGGCTAAAGGAAGCATCGGGTGGATGGGGAAGAACGAGAGAAAGGACAAGTCGGGAGTACTAGACAACTACGACCGTGAGAATTAATTTGAGATATTGCGTTCAACTGGAGAATTGGATCGGGATATGGGCGGGATTTTGAGCGTATTCGCGGAATCGTTTACATCAAGCGCGAATGAACGCGTTCATCGATGCGTCACGGGATAAATTTCAAGAGAAAAGTCGAAAGTTCCTTTCCCCAGTGCATGTACTGCTTTAAATTTAAAGCGCGTAATATATCAATTTATATGTCGGCGTAATCGCGAGAGAAAGAATTGCCTTCACCGAGTTTTCGTTCGATTCGAAAGTGTACGTTGCGCTAAAATGATCGTTCCGATTGATTCGAAAGAGTCTCGCTTCCCCGAAGAGAAACGATCGATCCTGGAATCGAATGGAAACTTTACGTCGCCGCTGGTGATTCTCCGTTAATCAGAGTCCTCTCGTCAAAGCTGGAATAGCATCGAATCCAATTTCTGAGTGGCGACAAGCACTTTGGTGATACAGTTCACATGACACGAAACACGAGGGGAGAGGGGAGGATAGCACTGGCTGGAGGAAGCCCGGTGATAGAGGCTGCGTAAGCAGATTACGCAACTGTGTAATTGAATGGGTACTCTAAATACCCCGGTCGCTAATTAAGAAGGCGATCAATCGATTATCCCAGCCGGCATCGATACACGCTCCTCCTTCCACCTGGCTCTCCTGATCCGCTCTTCTAGCAATGTAGCCGTGACGCCGACCAGGGATTCGTAACATGGTTGCCCGTTACCGGAGGGGGTTTTAACCTCCCCCGTACCTCCCGCTGCGCCACTTGCCACCCCCGCTAAGTCTGTTATCAGCAAACCCCAGCCTCATCGGAGACTGGTGCTCGGCTAACTGCCGATTATTGCCAGCGGCATAACCTTCGATTAAAATCGCCCCCTCCCATCCGGCCTGTTTAACGGTCTCTTTAGGTTTCCCAATCAACGAGCTGCACAAGAGACGTATACTTCCACCCTGTTCCCCCTCTACGTCTTCACCGTTACGAGAGGAATTCGACTCGATTTTTCTTTCGTTCGCTACAGAATAGCACAGAGAAGGAAGATGCGTGTTTGGACCATTTTTTATAATTCTAATCGTTTGAATTTGAATCTCGTAGGCGTTAGGCTTTTCGTTCACATAGAAATTTCTTATTCTATTGGGGTATGTTTGAATAACGGCAACGACTTTCCCGTTTTTTTCATGCTAGCAAAAAGTCCTAATGCTCTGTCGCGGATCCGCGTGTCTGTTTTTATGTTTAGAACATTTTAGAAACGGTTGGGGATCGATCATCCTATTGATGTTTAATTTCGGCGGAATTACGTTAGGGCAATCAAACGGCTAGGACACGAAGTGATTCGAAGCTTCAAAGTGATTGGCCAACGCTTGTCAATTCCCACATTCCTATGTAAGCAGGTTAGCGGGGAATTTTAGTGCTAGTTTTCAAACCGGGAGTGCGTCACTCAAGATAATTAATTATAATTCACATTGTAATATATAAAGATTCCTATTGCTACGTTCGAGAATTAATTACAAATATTATACCATCTCCGATCTTCTATCTAATCACACAATTTCATCTCACGATACTTCACAACGCGATCGCTATTCGCCTCGAATAACGAGCGCGTGCGAATCGGATTCATATTGCTTGATCCATCGAGCCGCAACAGGGTGATTCGTCTGAATCTTGCAAAGGGATCGACTCTCGAAGATTGGTTAACGAGGCTGGCGAACGGTGGCCGGTCGCGCGATGGTTGGAAGTATCCTGAAATATTGAAGTGTTAAGTTGAACGTTTAGCATCTTTCACGAAAGATTATGCGAGGAGTTGAATCATTGATCCGACCGGTGTGCGGAAGGCGAGCTTTCGAGGGATTTAAAAGCCGGATGATAAATATTAAAATAACAATTTGAATTCCACTTTCGTTCAAGCTCCGTCGGAATCCCATAGCACCCGGAGAGAAGGTTTTGTAAGAAGGAAGGAAGGAAGGAAGGAAGGAAGGAGATGAACTGTAACGGCGTACGGCGTACTGTAGATTCATGCAATAATCATTCTGCGTGCTTAGTCTATGTTCTCGCGTGATCCATTATCTTTCTTTCTTTTTTTTTCTTCCCCCGCTCTGCTCTCTCGCCGTGAAATACTTTTCGTATCAGGAATCAAAGACGACGTGTAATACGTTTCGCGAATTACGTGCGTTGCATATGGCGACGTTGAACTTTTTTTTCGAGGAAAACGTCCGTATAGTTTGCGTTACGGACAGCACGACGTGCGCGTAGGGGAACATAGGGCGATAGCGAAGAGGTCAGAGTACCTATGAATTCGCGGTTTTATTACAGAAAATCGATCAGCCAGAGCTGAAAAGTTCCCGGGGCATAGTTGTAGATTCGAATGCGAATCTCCACCTATCATCCTCCCTATCTGGGCTATATCGTTGATACGTTCTTGTATTTGATGCGCATCATTGCTCGCTTTGAGCCGTTATTGTACGAACACGTGGCACGCGAAAGTCCATTCAAAACTAACCTGACGGGCAACCTAATATCGGAAGTGATCGTTCGCTCCTAAACTCGCCGAATTCCCATCATCGAAATTACGTTTCCGTTTATACGAGTGAAATTGCGTTAATCTCCAATTCCGTCGGAACGGGCGAACGCTACCCTGATAAGTAAACTCTAGCTCACGGTAGAGAAACGTAGGAAACTCTCGTTATTTCGTCGAGAGGAAGAAGTTTCGGCGAGAGAAACGCGAGAATTGACGGTAAATTTTCAATTTTTACCGGCGGGGGGGGGGGGGGGGGGGGGGCGGCTGAGGGGGGCACCAGATAACAGGGTGGCGGCGCGTGTTAAACCGGCTGCTTAGACGCTTGAATATTACCGAATAATCCCGAGGAGGTGGGTGATAGAAGATAGAAGGACCGTGCGAAGGTTTTCAAGGGTTGTAGAGGCCGAGAGGTAGACGGTTGGTCGGGCATTCGCGACAAAGGCTAATTGCAAAGTGCGGGAGAACCGCGTCGCAAACGGGAACAAGCCCATATTACGTCGGAACATACACAACCAGCCATCGTTACCCCATGTCCTCTCTCTCTCTCTCTCTCTCTCTCTCTCTCTCTCGCAGAATGCTTTTGACATCTTTCTCGTTTCCCTCTGTCGATCCTTGCTTTCTACCTCAGCCAACCCCCGTGATTCGTCTCTTTCACGTAACGCGTTACCTGTATACGCTGGCGACCAGATAGGGTGACATCGAGGACGAGCTGGAGGTCAGCTGACGCCTCGAACTATGCGTGTGCCGTGGAGAAACGATCCAGCATGGTCTACCGTAGCTGAACTATGGTTCATCAGCTCGCTAACTCAGGTTTGGTATGGTACACGCGCAAAGCATCCCTGCAGAGTGGCGCGACCAGGTAAACCTCGACCTCGAGACCTCCATCGTATACAATTCCTCTACCTCCTGGTCCCCCTCTACTCCCTTTCACAGTGAATTCAACCTTCCCTTTTCTCACCCTCTTGCGATCTCCGTTCGTCCGTCTCTCTTTCACTCTGTCTCTATCATCGATGCTTTCTCCCCCTCCCCCCTTCCATGTTCGGTTACGTGTGTCCGTGTGTTCGTTCACGCCTGGTACACGCGTGTCGTCGTGTGCACGGAAGCTCTTTCGGTCATCGGCGACAGAGAGTGGAGCCGTACAAAGGTGTTAATTGACAATATATCGCGAGAACGGGCGAAAATTGGCCTGGTAACGACGTTTAACGACATTAGAAAATTCGTTAACGCCGGGCAAAAATGATGGATGATGAGCGGGCGCCTTTTCGGCGGTAGTGCAGCCGCTGCACTTCGCGTGGTAGCGCTCGCCGTGTCAAATTTCGCGTCGCGCCGCGTCGATGCACGCGACTAATTCGATTACGACGAGAGCTTTAAACGGGACTTAATCGAATCGAAGTAAATGAAGGTTATTTAGTTGGAACATCGCGCCTGGTACGCGAAATTGATACGAACCGGCAATCACGGCCCGGACGAACGAACGAACCAACGAATCAACGATCGTCGTTTCTTTTTACGCGTCGCGTCGCCTCGGCCACGGGGTCAAAGACAAGAGAAATCTTCGGCTCGAGTTTCCCGAGGCTCTTGACGATTATGGATCGCCGTTCGTAATTGAATGGATAATTGAAACGATCCTTATCAAAGCTGCGGACGTTATGGAGCACGGTCACGGCAAACACGAGCTCGTTTGGCTGTAACTCCGTCCGAGCGGGCTCTTTCACCTTCTCTTTGAATGCATCAAGAACGTTCTCCTGGTTTGGTAAACCGACTGCTAATTAATTGGTTAAATATTGATCGAGGAGTAAGATTCCGCGCGTCCCGAATGAAATTGGCCCGATTATTCCCCCGAAACGAAATCAATGGTCCCGTTGCTGGAATATTCATATTATAGACGCGCGGAATATGAAAGCGAGAACAGCGGTGATTGCCAGTTTCACGCACATCCACCGTACGTCGCGTTTAAAAAATATCGCCATTGGCTATCGACGCCGCGAGAACCTAACGTTTCAATGGCAACGTTGCATTTTTCATAGAGTACAGGATGCGCAAGTTCGACGAGCTTTCGAAATCGATAAGAACGGGATATAAATGCTCGTACAAGCGCGGACGTAAAAGACGATCAGCGCGAAATTGAATTCCTTTTACCCTTGCTTCTCTGGTGTGTCCGTGACGGCCATCTTGAAATTCCATGATGTTCCATAGAATCGCAATATCCCGTAGCATCATGACACGGTATTGTGAGCACAGGGTTGCGAATGACGGCTTTCACGGCTATGGATGTTAAACGATGCATTGTACAATTTGTGACGTCGGACAGATTGACGCGTTACGTCGTTATTAATGAACTTGTGATTCGTTGTTTGCACACACGCGCGCATACCGCCGAAGAATTTTTTTTTTTTTGTCGACCAAATAATATTCCGTAAATTCTCCCGTTTATTTGCCATTGAAATTTCTCGCACGCTCTCGCGTTTCATCTCGCGTGAAAAGTGACGAATTCGAAAATTACAAAAGCCGGATTCTCTCCATCTGTCGGTACGATTTCGAACGATCGACGATCGACGGGACACGGATTTTTTGGAATGGGTGGGAGACGCTGGAAGAGCGCAAGGTGGGCGAGTCACTTGGCATGCAGGACGAGGCCAGTCCGAGGCCGGAATTCCGTATGGATTAAGTAACCCCCGGCGCGCATAAGCCTGGATAAAATCGCGTTCACGTACACAGGCAGCACGCTCGAAGGTTTAGGGGTACATTTTTAAACACCGTGCCGCGACTCCGTGAGAAAGAAGCCCGATTTATTCGTCGTTTAACGAAACTTGATTTAGCGCGAGCCACGTCGCCTCGCCTTCCACGTGCACGGGATTAGAAGAAATCGTCGTAACGACGTTTCCTGGTAATTTCGCCGGCGCTGCTCCGCTCTCCGTGGAAACGTCGTCCCCGAGGTTGTGTTTGAAACAGTCTCACGACGCTGAGGGTCGTAACGTTTCCTACTATCGCTAGCTAGTACGAGAGAAGTGGATGGCCACTTTAAAACGAAACTCAAATCTCAATTTCCCAATTTCCTGTTAAGGACTAGTGTACCTAGGTATATCCCTTGCGGTTCGAAGGATTACCCACTGTTGTGGAAAATGAATGATTATGGTTGATGTGTAATAAACACTCTTTATTGTGTAACAAGCCTTCTACTCAATTTTTCGTTTTTTGCTTGAAAATGTTGAAGGTTACTACTCTGACTACTGTTTTGAATGCTGTTAAATACTACTCTGATTATTGTTAAAAATTGCTTATTAAATTGCTGCCAAAATTCTCTTTTAATTACTATTAACTTCTGTCTTCATTTTCTCAAAATTCTCCTTGGATCGCCCTTTCCAAAGTACTCTGAGGAATCGCAGAGCGGTGGATGCGTTAAGATCCAATCAAGAAGTACGGGGGAAGATTTCCAGAATTTCCCATCGCCGTCCATGAGAGTGATTCGGGTGGGATAGTTGTCTTCTGAAAACGATCTTTCGAGCATGCACGCGTTTATGATGTGCCACGTGTTCTATCCTATGGTACGGAAGACCTCGTCGCACTTGAGACTAGATTTATGGGTCGTCTAGATTGAAATTTTCTAATTGTAACTGGTCAAATGATTTAGAAATTGACGTTGGGTTCGAGCACATCCATGTCACGAATGTTACGTACCTCTGGCCTTAACACTTTCAATTTTTCAAGTTTTAAAATTCAGAAAGAATCGATAGAAAGATGGAAAGTTCCAATCTGCGAGTGACGATCGACACAATCGCAATACCATGTTCGCTGTATAATAACGCGAATAGCAGACACACGTATGTCAGTAAGATGGCGTCTGAAAATCTCGTGAAATCCTTGGTCTCATTTCACGTGGGTGTAGGTGTTTCCCGGTTTTCTCTATATCGTGCCTCGTTTTTCGACATTCTTTCTTTTTTCCGTTTCGTTCGGAGCGTCCTCTCGGCTGAGCGGAAGAAAGGACGAAGCTGCAAAGTGACAACGCAATTTCGCGGCGAGAACACGACGCGTGGAACGTATAAAGAGATTGTCTTTCTTAAAAATTCGCCGAGCCTGGAACGAGAGTACCCGGGCCGACTCGCGGCGTCGAGCCCCGGTTTACGTTTACGAACCAGCGTGCGAGAATTGCCAGAGCCGGATCGACGTTCCCTTTATGTTTGCACGCCAGCCAACAAGGAGTAACGACATTTCTTGTTACAACGCGTACAAGATAATAAACCTTTCGTCGGGGCGACCATAACCGGTACGTTGTTTCGCGTTGGCACGGTTATAAATGTGCCGACTCGTTCGCGATCGCGTTCGACGAAGGAAGAACGCACCCTGATAACACGGCCGTAGTCTTCTGATGATTAAATATTCAGCGATAACGCGGGCAAGTTCGATCCTTGACGAAATCGCGCGGAATTTTTTCGTCGACACGGTTTTACGAACGAGATGAACGAGAGTTTCCACGGTCTACGAAATTTCCTACGAAACACCGGCGGTGATTTGAGAAAGGCAGCGAGGGAGAGGCGAGCCGAAAATTTTCGCGAGAACGAGCGTTCACCAAGCCGTGTGTAAATCCAGCCTCGAGGTTCCGTTATAAATATAATCAACGTTCCCGCTTTTATCCGCCTTTACGCAAACCGCGAAATAAACGTCGACCGACGAACGAGAAAGCCGGAGAGGAGTTACGCGAAGATACGCCCTGTTCATAGCAGCGGCAATCTTTTTCAACGTATCGGCTTTGTCCCACGCATATTTCACGCGCGCCGACTCATACATTTTCCTGTTTATACTGCTGCTCTGTTCCACGTTCCGGACGACGTGCAAGTTTTGCGAGCCCTAGTTGGTTTCGCATACCTATCGGACGCGGCAAGAAGTTGGGGACACTTGCTTCTCGGCACTGCGAAACGGATAACAAGACGACTCGAGAGTGGAAGTCGATTTTATTTAAACAACCGGTTAAGTTAACTTGCCTCTGGCTAGGAGTCAAAGTGACGTGGCTTTCACTCGGTTACCGACGAAACCTGTCGCGGTAACTTCCCCAGCTGTGATATTATGCGCGAGCGAGGTCGTGTACCGGCACCGGCGATCACTTTCCAACTCCGACTACTTGCCACCGTCTCGGCGACGCGTCAGGATTCCACGCCGAGATCCTTCGTCAGCTGCGAACTTTCGCCCCCGTTGTTCTCGATTCGGGGCGTTCTCTCTTGTTCGTCCGAAGCGAAATCGCCAGCGACTTCCGATCTAGTCGAAAAGTAACACTGCTGCTTTCCCGCGGCGTTCCCCGTCGACAAACACTATATTCCACGTCTGTGATGTTACAACGGAGAAATAATCGACGCGTCAACACTCGGACCAATTTCTCTCTGTCAGATTTCCCGATGCCACCGATTAAATCTCGTTCGTTCGTTAACGACGTTGTTAAGCGAGTGGAAATTGTCTCTATCGTTAATGACTCTCGCGCGAGCGAATTAGAGAAGAAGCGTCGACCGTCGAAGAAAGCCGATTCGATCGGAACCGGAGTTCTCTTCTTGGCCGTAGTAAGCAATCGCGATAACGGTCATTGATTTATGCGCGACTCTCCATGAAAAATTAACCTGTCCGTGAATGTACAAACGGAATTTCGAATCTCGCCGAGGGATCGCTGACGTTTGACATGGATCGCGCGCGTGCGTGTACTGGCTCGATACACGCGATGCATTTTGCAGCGCGTTCAACAGCCGGCCGTGGAATGTTCGCTAATCGCGCGGAACGACGTCGATCGAATTAATCTGTTTCGCGTTTATTAATAATGTCGTAACGCGCGACGCTCGTGTTCGACCCGGCTCGAAATAAACCGGTCGCGTTCTAGCTTGGAGGCGCGCTTCGAAGGCGTCGTGGCTGCGATAGCGGGCAATTTGGTAGGCAGAGTCGCGCCGATCGACGTTTCGCCGCTGCCTACGGTCATTAATTAACATCGCGACCGGGCTGATTAACATATTATCGCGGCAAGACAGCCACCGGTGTCGGAAGCAAAGCTGACTTGCTCGTAAGCGTGGAACCGGCGAGATTGCGCTGGCTAGGAGAGGAAGGCGAAGGCGAAGGCGAAGACGAAGGCAAAGGCGAAGGTGTAGGACCAAGGTGACGGTGGAGAGAGGGTCGAAGAGAGGGGAAGGTAACGGAAAGGAGGAAATAGGGGACTGAGTGCTGAGATTCAGCCTTTCAGAAACGAACAATAAGGGTGGGATGGCGGAGGCAGCGCCGACGAATCCCTCCAGGCACGTTCGACTATTAACCCCGCCGAGATTCGGAAACGCTCGGCGACTGAAACCACCGTCTCTACATCCCAACCCCTTCTAGGACGTTTGAACGAGACTCCTACCCAGTCGCAGTGTCCCCGTAACAAGGGTGAACTCAATTCCCGAGCCTGCCCGAACAGGCAGACACCGGTACCCTGGCTACCCACAGCCCCTTCTCGCCGCGTGCGTTTCGCTTTTTTCTCTCTCTACTTTTCCAACTTTTCTAACCGCGGCCAGTCGCTACGATTAACGCGAAAACCGTTGTCGTCGTAGTTCCGTCGTTACGGCTACGATCTGCGAACGAAACGCGTATCCACGGAAGCCTCGACAGCGTCGCCAGGAATGCCGAAGGCATTCGTTCGAGTACGTACGATTCCCGAGATTAAAGAAGAAACATCGTGTCTCCAAGTAACGTGTTTCAAAGTTTCATAAACCGTCGTTTAAACGAAAGAAAGAGAAAAAGAGAGAGAGAGAATCTCGCTTTCAGCAAAATCGATCAAAGCGATCTGCTGGAAACAGGATCTCGTTAAGGGTGGAAATCGTCGAAACGATTTTTCAGCGTAACGTCTCACTCGACTTGTTACGATTTTAAACGCGCGCGCGCGCGTGTGAGAGAGAGAGAGAGAGAGAGAGAGAAAGAGAGAGCTTCGAAGTACGCTCAGATGTAGATAGTAAATAATTAGACGTCAGGATAAATAAATTACTCTAATGGATCCGGTGGCATGTACCGTCGACGGAAGATCGGGAGCATGATTTCTAAGACGGTTTATTAATGACTGTCGTATCACTGTATATTCATTTCCGCGTCCATTCCACGGAGCGTCTTCTCCACGGGGTTTTGATAAAAATGGCGAGTGCCGTGAAACAATTTGTTATCAAGAGCAATGATACGACCGCGAAATATATCTTTACGTTGTCGGGTAAATAGCAGCGTGTCTACCCGTCGTAGCGCGTAAATCACTCGCCCGACGGTTTTAAGACTGATTCGCGAATGATCTACGCGCGTACTGCCTTCCCTTTAGGGAAGCCGATATTTCGAAAAATCTCTTTCTGTCGTGTTGCTGTGTTCGCCACCGATATCGTTCCTTTGGTACGCGCGCGCACTGGTCAATATTCGAGCCATTTTCCATGTATAACAATGCGGAAGTTTTTTTACGCGGCGGTGATATCCGCAGTGACCTAAAAAGATATCGAATGACACGCGTTTCTGTACGATGTCAAAAGTTATTGGAAATTTACCCGTTACCTGTACGTACATATGCGCGTACGAAATTTCATACGTTGGCGAGCGTATGATCACCAACGTTGATTGAGAAAACGTTCGATCGGACGTAGTTAACGATGTAGCTACGAAGCCTGTACGGAGCCTCGGTAAAGGTACTCGTATTCGTAAGATCATGTTGCAGACTCAATGGGCGCCATTGGCGATAGCCGTATTTCAGACTTAGCGTATTATCGGGGTATTACGTGTACAAGCATGTTACTGCTATCTACAGGTACCTACGTATGGATATTTACGGGTATGTGTGTTTCTAAATGAAGTTTGTATTCCCCCTCCCCACGTCCCTAGGCGAAGTTCGAAAAGTTCAGCAACGTCTTACGTATTCCAATGGCTTTGCGATTTCTATTCAAGCAAGCTGGCTCGCAACGAACGATTGTAATTTGCACCTCGGCGTTCTTGCGGTCGGTAATACAACCAGTTACAACTTTGACGGAACGAGTATTAATAAATTACTGACACGAAAGAACACGTGTAATTACCGTCGTAAAAATGAAATTACACGCAGAAAGAACGAAATTATACAACTCGTTGCGTTACATTGCGTATATACCCAAAGTGTACGCAAAGTGGTAAAAAAATCTCAACGAGCCCGTGCTCGAGAAGCAACGTTGCTCGAAGCAACACCTACGAGCTGACTGAACGGTTCAAGTTGGATCGTGGATGTTATCGGGACGATTGAACGGCATTCACCTGTCGAATTTATTAGCCGTAGCCGCGCTGTAACGGCCTCTCGTAACTCCAGCACAAACGTTCTCACGTTGGTTCGCCAAAGTCGCTGGCGTTTCAAAACTTCCAACCGACGCGGCATTGTGCCGCGATACATATTTCGAGCCCAGTCGCTTTCCCTCTCTCACCTCCTCTGTCGTCCCGTTCACTTTTCCCCATTCTGCATTCGCAGAGACTGACAAACGTCACATTTCCACGCAAGCTTGCGTACAGAGTTCGGGCCAAAACTTGGAATTTACCGTACGCTGGCGCGAACAATAGGTGCACCTGGTCGCGCCTTCCACCACAGATGAACGACAGGGACACGTGGGATGAGCCATTGGCGATAGAACACGCGGACAGAAGCGAGGCGGAGCGAGGAGCCGCGTGGTGAACCAGGTCGCCAGAGGGGTCGCGCACTATGTAGGCTAGTTGGTAAAGGCAAACCCGAATAATTTGCTGTAATAATCCGATAACTGATAATATTGGTAATTTGGTCGTAGCTAAACGGATCTCGCGGCGTAACGTTGCGTGCGTTATCTCGATTATTGTTATTGTTCCTACTGAATGACCGCCGAGGCTCGCGCCGTTGACGAGTTCACCACCGTCGATACGTCGATACGTCGAATCTATTCCCACGACAGGATAACTGAGCCGATCGAGTTGGTTGATTTGTTTCATTCAATCGTTTGCGCGCCGCCGAGACAACTACTTCCAAATTGTACGTGGATGTTTGAAATTATTTCGCGAAACGAAAGGGTGAGATTTCTGGAGTTTGTTCAGAGTTATTTTGTAAATAACGGGGATTTTCTGTTTGCGTAGATTAATTGAATATAAAATATCTCAGTCGGTGGTTTCCTTTCAGATTTATTTATTATCTTCGTAGGCAGTAAGTTTCCCATTCTATTTCCGCGCAACTCTTATCGTGACGAATCTGATTGTTTTAAACTCGACTCTCAGGAGAACTAGTAGGGTGTAACACGCGAAACGACGCAATGTAAATCTGTCGTGTTTATGGGAGATACGGCTTAAATAATATAATTCGTTCGTAGTTCAGATGTTTGCAACTTCGGTGTGCAGCCGAATCTCCCGAGAGATAGGAACATTCGCTTCAAATCCGATTTGTTTCTTCGCCCTTTCGACTTTAACCTCGTCTCGTATTTTTCTTGACAAGCGCGATGATACGGCCGCAAACGTTTCTAAAACATTTCTACTCGAACGTTGTTGGCTTATGGATGGTCTATAATAACATTCTCTACGCGATAGAACAATGAAGAAAAATTCCAGAACTAAGTGAAATTAAGTCAACGATTAAGTGACGATCTTAACGATTAATCCAAACTATTTTACGTTTAATTTATGACCAATCTCGGGATATAAACGTAAGAACACGGGAAATCATCGACAGAGGCGTGAAAGGTAGAATTCAAAATCTCGGAAGCTTGAATTCGAATTGATATATATATATACGAACGGAAAGACCCGCGTCCTTTTTAATCCGAGCGGAGTTAAAGAGAGCCGAGAACGTGGACGAATCGCTGCTTCGGGACTCTTGAATCGACGTCGAGCGGTGAAATGCGCTTGCTAAGTTTCCCGGAAGTGGTTCCAGGACTGATTGATCTCTCACATCGGAGTCGGTTTGAAGGAACGCGGGATCGAAGGAACGCGAAAAAGAGAGACAGACAGTAGGACAGACGGAGGAGGCAAAGACGACGGGAACGGAGAACAGAGATTCCGTGGGTTAGCCACGGGAAAATCGTTGACTACGCCGGGAACAACAATCCGATTGATTTATCGCGGTTTGCGTTAATTAATCGACGTCGACGCTCGTGAATCACAACTTCGTTGCTGTTCGCGCTTACGTTACATCGACTGATTCCGCGACAATACCCCATCGACTCCTCGGCTTTGTTCCCCTTCGTTTCATCATAGAGCCGCGTCCGTCCGCGTCTTTGTTTCTTCTTGTTCAATTGAACAGAACCCGACAGAGTACTCGTCGATTGTCGGTTAGCTCGACGATCCCCTTGCAGCGTATTAATTGTAAAGTTTCATTGCGAAATTTACAGCAATGTGTATATATATATATATATATATATATAATTGAATACATAGCAAGCTACGAAGTAATATTCAATCTTTCGCAGAAGTAGAAAATTTTCTTAGAAGAAGAAAGCGTTGTGTCTGAGTGTTTAATTCTGCTCGATTATACGTGCAATTTAAGGGGAGAGAGAACATATGTGAGTCACGGGGTCAATTTTCGCCGATCGATTAAAGCTTCAGTTCTTCAGCCGCGGCATTAGCTTAAGCAAATCGTAAATTTATCGAGCCTTTACGCGCGAGTAAATTTATCGGGCACGCGTAACGTCGTATATATATATATACAAAGACGCAACGTTTGATAGTGCGTAGAAGCTCGAAAAGATAGTCGGCGGGGGTTGCGATTTACGATTTCTACTCGTTATCTGTTTCACCTGCACAAGCAGCGCAGGAGTAGCGAGTGTCAAGCATAAAGTAGAAGGAAAGAGTCTCGTCGGCTGGTACACCTGGCGCAGGCGCCGAGTTCTCCATCCCTCTCCCTGGTCTGTTTATGCCCTCTGCGCCCCGAACCACCCCTTATCGTTATGGGGAACGGACGAAGACGACGGACGCGTTGAACGGAGAGGAGTCGAGTGGAGTTTCGGGGTTTGGGGTCGGCTGACAGTCGAACCGTGCTTCAGTCGGTCGGCGAACTCGCGTGCCGAGCCTTCGTCCCGGTGACGTTCCTCGTCGTCGACCGCGAACAACCGTATCCCCCCCGTATCTCGAGCAAGTCGGTCGGACACGATGCAAACAACAACGTTCGCTCGACGTCGAGGACGCACGTTTTTTCACGCTCGTCGGGAATCGTGAAGTCGGACTTCGTATTTACGTTTACGTTTCTTGCTGTTCCTTTTCTTTTTTTTTTTTTCTTTCGTTTCGGTTCGCGAGAACATTCGGCCGAGACAGTCGTTCGTGTACACAAGTATGGAAATTTCGTCGAGTGCCGATAGACGCTCCGGACAGAATGTGCGTTACGGATCGCGAGGATGGTTAGCGAAAGTGCGAGAAAATTAAGCATGACCGTCGTGGACGAAGACACGAAGGATTCTATGACGGATCACGCGAAAACATTGTCGGTGTACGGTGGATAAAGTGGCGTTCATAGGGGTGTGTATGTGTAGTGCGTAGGACTTAGCGAGCAAAAAGGACCCTCGAAATCGTTACCGCTCGGACTCGTCGCGACGCCTGTGGAAAGTGTCGCCGAAGAAGATCCATTAACTTCTTCCGCATTCGGTGCTCGACGAAATCCCCTCAATTTCCTTCGTTAGCAACCCGAGTGAGTGTCCGGTGGTCCAAGTTGGACGAAACTTTTTCTCCCGCTCCTCTCCGTACGATATACGCGATGCCACGTTCGCGATCCATTAAAGTTCATTAAGCGTCTACTCGTGGCACTGTCGGAAGTTGGAAGGAGAGTTTCTGCCAGTCGGTCCGCGAGGAAAAATCGTTCACTGCGTCCGTATCGAAACATATCCGTCGATCTGTCATATCTATAGTTGTCCAGAGGCGACGAGCATCCGTCGTTGACACGTATGTACCAAGCAGCCGGAAAAATATCACGCCGGAGGATTCTGAGCCGAGCTTTACGATCGGGATGGGTCGATAGCGAATTCGTGATACCTATCGTTTAGCTGGTGGTCCGCGTCGTGTACCAGAGAGATATCGCGTTCGACTAAACGCGAGAGCCTAAGGAAATCGAAAGAGGAAATCGAAAGAGGTCTGCCTCGTTGCCATCGTGCAATCGCAACGTTAACGAGGAAGGATTTTGAGGGGGATCGGTGGAAACGTGTGTTCCGTAAGTGAAAGGACCAGGTCGGAGCGGGTCGTTTTATTTTCGTCCTTGGAAAGTGAAGTGTCGTAGAAACGAGAGGGCAGGATTACAAAAGAAGAGGGACAACGCGTGTTAATTAAAGAGCAGGAGAAACCGGAGAGAAACGAACAGCCAACCTGACAGGTAAATATTTACCGACGCCGTGGCACAGTAAAATCGCAATTTCAGGGCGCGCGTTTTTTCTTTCTCTCTGTTCTTCTTCTATTCATTGCAACGTTGAACGGGAACAACGGGTGCCCGGACGTACATACCAGCACCGGCACAGCCAAGGTCCACGGCGTGTGTAACCTTCCGTTCTAGCGAACGATCGAATTCTCGGCCACGGATTCATCTTGGCTGACGCGTACTATTCATTCTGGTACGCTAGTCGTAAAAGAAGCGAGTGGAGACCGTCCGATAGTAATTCTCTGCGAATGAATCTTTTTCTTATCCGAGTTGAAGGAAATAGCAATGTTTCTCTGTTATTCGATTTAATCGTATTTTTTTTTAAATTACGTCTCTCTGTTCGTGTCGTTTGTTTTAATATACGGCGAACTCGATCTATTTCGTTCGTGGAATAGGATTCGTCTGACACGCCTTTCAATCTCGTCCGTGATAAGCTGCAAGGGAAAGGGAAGGGAAAGAAGGAATCGAGAAAAAACCGCCTGACCATTCGGCGACGTTTCTCTTCGGCTAAGATCGTGCGCAATAAAAGAAAATTGAGTTCTACGCGCGAACACGTAGCACCGCGTCACACGCGTTTTACGTTCTACTGAATTAGAATCATGGGAAGTCACGTGACCGGGCCGTCCTATACGACCAATCGATCTGCCAGTCGGCATAATTCTCCTTCACTTCACTGCGATTTCTCCCTCGCTATAAAATATATTTCGATGGATTAACGTTCTTCGTTGCGAACGGCCCTTCAGTTCGATATAATGTATTTAAATTTGTCAGCGAAGCGCGCGTTTCGTCGAGTCCTTTCGTTGTTCGTTGACGTTTTATACGCATCAATTTAACGCCTCGTTTACAATCCGCGCGGCTGACCGACAGCATAACATTCGACTGCCGGGTCACGAACGTGACAGACGTGATCGGAGTTTTACAGTTGGTTCTGATAATCGATGAACCTTGAAGTAACGCGAGCCGTAAAGTTCAGGATCACGCTGCGAATTTTTTTCTTTTTTTCCGATTCGTCGCACGCGTGCCGCGAACGCTGTTTCACTTCTGCTGAGGAGGTTCAGCAGAAATTGACGACGCGGAAAGTCGCGACGATCGCGTTCTCTATTAAAGAGACGAAACACGCTTTGTTATTGGAATGTTAAAGGCGTTCCGCGGGAAATTTGTTTCGCGTTCATCAGTTATCGACCGATCGATGATATAATCGAGCGCGTGGCCTTGAGAGTCGCAACGATTGAAACGCGAAAGTTTGTCCGGGTTTAAGTTGCTGTCGCAGGCTGGTATCGTTGAAATCGATTGGCAAGCCGTTGTCGTAACGATGACGTTCGAGATAAAATTCGCGATTGGACGAGTAAGTTCGGGCGGAAACCGTAACGAGGCCGGATCGTGAATTACGCGAGCTATACCGATCGGCCGCCAATCTCCGTACCTCGCGACCGACCGATTGTACGGTGGCTCGTGCCGCTTAACGAGTCTCCGTCGAGTACTTCGTGCATATTTCCCGGGCGTTGCTACTCGATTTATTCAGGGCAACGACAACAACAATTATCTAATTGGACGGCACATTCAATGCAAGATATTAGTAATTAAATGATCGTGGCTGTTATCCGCAATAAAATAAATATTAATCGGCGATATATATCGGCATTGTTTTCGAGCGGGTTTAAACACGCCAGGAATTATTAACTTTATCGTTACGATCATTTAGTAAAAGAGTTTGCGGTTTTATACATCACTCGTAAACAGGAAAATATTATTTCCGCGGCCATTATCGTATCGGTATTACTGGTAATTGTGTCGGCGGGACATTTAATCGTTTGTTATCATTAATTTCGATGATCCTCTGCGATAAAAGATAAACGATGCCTCTCTCCTTCCTTTCTCTTTTAATTCTCTTTAATTTTTAAACACGCGATCTAGGCTAGTTTGTGACAATTTGAAGTTATAGTTAACGAGAGGGAGGAGGAAGGGAAACAAATCCGCATGAGCTCAGCCGCGCGAGTAGTAGTATCAACGACTCGGCAGACATGCGTTTCCGTACTCGATAGATAATTAATTAACTTGTGAAACGTTTTGCGTTCCACGTCGAAGATGCATGCTCGTCCTTTCTCTTTGAAGATTCAATGTTTCTTCGTTTCTCGAAACAAATGATATATGTTTAAAAAAATATTTTTTTCATATCGCGCTTTTGCATTTAATGAATTTCCGTTTTATACAATATTTTTTTATATGTATATATATCATTTTGTTGAATACAAGTTAAAACTTAGAGTTTCAAAATGAGAAATACTACAAACAAAGAATAATTGCTCCGATGAATATCGGAGTACTAAGATTTAATTAATGACGTTGTGGACGCAGTCGTTCGTTTCAAACGAATGCATTTTTCAAGGAAGTATCGAAATGCCACGAACAGATATTGTGGGATTTTCGTTTCTGTTCGTTCCTCGCGCTTTGGAATATTGTATATTGTTTCGTCGACGTGCTACCGAGAGTAGAGGGTAGTACGTGAAGCTTGGTTTTACAGGTGTGTTAGGTAGTTTGTTCGTTGGTATTATTTTTTTCGCTAATTAAAAGAATATTGGGTCGGAAATGAAATTCTTAATAAAAGAGATTTTTATAAAGCAGCCGCATTGTAGTGTTTCCTTTATTGTTTTTGTCTTCTCGCGGTTTTTCTGTTATTCACAAAAATTGTAATTGTATAAATTAACGAATTAAACGCGTGTAGAGAAAGTACTCAGCGATTCGCCGACCGTTGCTCGTTCCAGATTTCGCATTACAAAACACGTATTACGTGTTTGTTTTATCATCGTGCAATTATTAGATGTGTCGGCTATTCAAGTATATTTTTTCCCGACCTCCTTTATGAGCGTATTAAGAACGAAAATTAGTCGTAATTAATTATCTTCGGATAATCGTAGGCTATACACAATACTAAATAAAAAAAAAGAGAAGAAGAAAAATTTACGAGGAAGGAAAAAATGAAAAAGTTGAAATCGTCGAGGGTCGCATCAAGTTTTCGTTCCCGAAAGATCTAACTCAATTTCCGCTGTCACATTCGTTGCGTCGTTCTGTTAATTAAAAGGCTGTTAACTTTCCCAACCGGGCTGTGACCGTCCCGTTTTATTTTCAATATTCGACAACGTGGCGCGTCGGCCTCGTTCTGTTTACGAGCGGGGAAGTTCTTGGCAAGCCGTGCTCGAGGAATTATTCACCTCAAGAAACAGAAGTCATGGTAGTTATCCGCGGTACTCGTTAACAACAACTTGTAAGTTCGGACAATTATTCAGCGGAGTAATTGGACCACCCGAAATCCGCAGGTCACGTACTTCGAGCTTTGACTTGCCAGCAAGAAAATAATTTTGTTTGCTCCGTTTTATTCGTCCCCTCGCTTTCGAATTTCATCCTCTCATCTCTCTCTCTCTCTCTCTCTCTGGTCGGGCAAGCGTTCCACGTCTCCGCGAAACTCTTCGAAATCTACTTTTTTTATTAACGAATCAGCAAGCGGACGTTCGAACTTGGAATAATAAACTTAACGAGAAGTCGTCCGACAGTCAAATACGCGGCTATTTCGAAACTTTTGATTCACGAGATTCTCAACGAAATAATTATCTCTCTATTAGAGAAATGTTTCCCCGAGTACGCGTGGTTGTAAAGGATGAATAATACCGTTCTTGAAATATCCTTCTTTTTGTTTTTCGCCTACGGTCTGCTAGTATCTTTAGAGCGACGTTGCTCTTCGGATAAATTGATTAAGCTCGCGTATAACGTCACGCCGCAGTGTACATTGTATTCGAATCGTCCGGTTGGAGCCAGATTCCGGTTCGCCGATATTTTACGGCGAACATATGTGCGGTGAATTGAAATTACTATCTCCATTAATCACTGGCTGTCCCGCAGTCTCGATTTCGCCTGGACGGATGATCAACGAACTGAGGATATTCAAGAATAACTAGTCTCTCGAAGGTACCACCGATGTAAACGTTTAATCGATAGATTCTGCAGACACGGTCGTCCACGAATCCGTAGCCCACGCGTGATAATACTAGTTTTATCTCGGGTTACGAATCATCCAATAAATAATCACTGAGAACTGGAGTTTCACCTAATCGAACATCTCGCGTCACATCTTGTTTACTTGTCCATTAGCGTTTGACCCGAAGGAAACCAGAGGGTGAATTTGAATAAATTTTCTCGTTAAAACTTTGCCTCTTCGAAAAGAAGAAGAATAGAAACAAAAATGACGGAACAGAGGGAGAGAGAGAGAGGGAGAGAGAGAGAGAGAGAGAGAGAGAGGAAGAAAGAGAAATGGGAACTTGGAATATAGTTAAATTTGCAGCATTAATATCATAAATAATGATTTATCGAACTCCGCCGGTATTTTTTCATAACTCCTCTGTTTGAAAACATCGGTGGCCGTTGATTAAGTTCTCGTTAAAAGTTTCCTTTGATCTTATTTATTTCACTCGACTAACTCACGCCGCTCGATATTCACTCCGTCAAAACGAAGTTAATAAGCATGTAAAACGAGCACGTTGACGTCGAAAGGAATTTCATTTCCCGTGTTCACGTTTCTCCTTCGTCTTTCTTCCTTTTTCTGTGTTTGCGAAACATGGCGCATTTACTTATAACTACTTCAACGAAATAGTCTGTGCGGTTTGCTGGTGAAACAGCGACGAGCGTGTGGAAGAAAGAGAGAGAGAGAGAGAGAGAGAGAGAGAGAGAGAGAGAGAGAGAGAGAGAGAGAGAGAGAGAGAGTGACTGAGGACGGGGCAGAGGAAGGAAACACGAAATCATTTCCCGTAATAAATCATCCTTCAACATCGCGACGAAACATCAGACACGACGCGACGTAAAAACGTCGAAATACTTGTCTCGCTCTACTTCGGTTTCTGTAGTCTCTGTACGAGCTTTGCGCGATCATTTCGCGAGACACAGGTGTCCCGTGACTCGTCAACCGACTGGGAGGTTCTGATTCCCCGTGTAAAAACACGTCGAAAAAGAAAGAATGAAATTTGTTCGTTAAAGACTTTGTTTTCGAGAGGATCGAGTTTGAAAATTTATCGAGTACGCTTGAACTTATCCAAGTCTGGACGCGGCAGGGAGGAACAAAATTTTCCTGCAAGATGCTCCGTTTTCGAGAAAATCGAGTTTGAGACTTTATCGAGTACACGCGCACTTGAGGTAATTTTTAACGAAACATATTTATTTTCTTGAAAACGACGTCCTTCTAAAACGAGAAAACTTTTCACTCTACACTTTTTACTTGCTTTTGCCCGTGGAATATCCTCGTGTCGATTATTCGCGCCTGTCCAGCATGGAATTAGCCAAATTCCAACTGTACACGATTTTCTCGAAAACGAGAGCTTTAACGAACAAATTTTACTCTTTTCTTTCGGCGCGTTTCTACACGTAGAATCACTTTCCAGTCGGTTGATCACGAGTCGCGGAACACTCTGTACATACATACGTGTATATATATATATATACACATATATGCATATAACCAGAGATCGGCTGTGAAATTAAGGTAAATGCTTACTTCCATCCTGCGAGCGCGCCGTATCCCTTCTCCCTCCCATTCGTTTTCCGTTGGTCGTGGACTAACACCCTCTGAACCATGGCCTCTCTTTCTCCTTCTCTTCGCGATGAAACCGCAGCCGCAGCTATCAGAGGAATCCGTGCACTTTCAATTAAAGTGACGCAGCTCGGCTGCATTAAGGGCGCTCGAGGCTCTACGGCGTTATAGCTTCAATTAAGGAATAGAGGATGTGAGGGAGGGAGGGATGGGCCGGGGCGGGGGAGAGGGAAAGGGTCGGGGGTGGAGGAGGAGGGGGAGGGGTAGGGGGTGACGATGGTTGGTCTGGCAGGTTCTCCGGCATTTACTTTAAGGCTCCTCGGAAAGGAACCGAGCATCCGCCGGTCGCGTTCAGGCACAACGAGGATGAGGTACGCGACCGCAAGGCTGAAAAAAGAACGGTCCGAGTATCTAAAAGCTCGACAAAGTTTCATTTAAAAAGCTAATTAACTTATCCAATTACCGTCTCGCTAGCCTAGAGGACTAGCGGCGTCGCGATTCGCCCCAGAGAGAAGGACGGGAAATTCAACGGGCTTGCGTCGTCCGGTGCCTTTTTCCCTTCGCCTCTTGCTTCTTCTTCTTCTTCTTCTTCTTCTTCTTCTTCTTCTTCTTCTTCTTCTTCTTCTTTCGCCCTTTTTCGGGGACGAGTGCCGCCGAGAGGATCTTTCACGAAAATCGCTGAGGGGACGACAGAGAGGTGGACGAGCGAACTCCGTCGGGATTGAGAGAAGAAAGAGAGCGGGAGGAGAATCAATTTAGTCGCGACTGGCCAATCTTTTATGAGAAAGTGCACGGATTACGGATCGTAAGAAATACAAATCGTCCCCCTTCCTGGTGAACAGCGCGCTGATCCACCGGATTGATGGTCCCTCCCTCTCTCTCTCTCTCTAGTCTCTTCTTCTTGTTCTCTAGTTTTGGGCATTTCCCGGACGAGCACGTACACATGCGACTCGCGAGTTTCGCAATTACGTTCTCGCTTGCTATCAGTGAATCCGCCGCGAATACATGCGTGTATATACGTCTGGTTTTAGCAAGTCGAAGGGCTGCGTTCGTATACGGGAACGTACGAAACGAAGCGACAGCTCGGAGATGAGTTATCCGAGACATATTTGTCGATCGTGGCTGGATTTAGCCGGCTGAATTCAAAGCGAGGTCGGATTAAACGCAGCTATTATAGTCGGTGGCCCGATTGATCTGGATAATCCCGTTACTCGACGATTCTTTTTTTTTTTTTTCTCGTCCACGGCCGCGCCGTTGCTAGCGTTGCCTCTAATTCAGCCGCCGCGCTACCGACCAGGTGCTGCATGGACGCAAATAATGACGCGCCGGAGTAAACCGACAGACAGACCCGTCTGGATTTGCGGCCTGTGTATCCACACGTGAGAAAATATCGTGTTTACTATGCCTGATCAAACAGCGCGCCGGTGTATCGCGTTCGCGCCGGCTATCTCGTGCCTCTTCTTCTCTGTCCCCGGTTTATGCCACTCCACGGCTTCTCGCATGCAAATGCACCGGGCCTGCCTGCCGGTATATCCGAATCGCGCAAAGAACGCGCCGCTGACAGAAGATTCTGTCGACGCGGTTCGATTTTTATTCGCCCGCGACGAATACACTTGGACTACTTTCCGCCCTTCTGTGTTCACAGCAAACAGGAATTTGTCGAGTTTTCAAATTTTCGTGGCCAGCGCGATTCCCTCTTTTCCACGCTTTTTCGCGGTGTCGCGCGAGCCATCTGTGTTATTAAAAATTGAAATTTTCCGTACATATAGAATTTACGTATCGGTGGCATCTTTTGAAAAGAAATGTTTCACAGGACTAGATAATCGTGTTGATCGCACTTTTCGTATCATTGTAGGAAACGGCGGAATAACCACGCGTTATTCGCGATGCGCGAACGAGAGGTTAAATTCCTCGACGTGACTCGCGCGTGTGGAACAGCCGTCCAATTGTTTGACTATATTTTGGTCGATTTCACTGCCGATTTCGAGCACGGGAATTTTTTCGTTTCATTTGGCCAAGCCAAAATAGAGTTAGGACGGCGTGCAATTACACGCACGCGTGTCGGAGTATTAACCTTTTCCGGGGGATGGGGGAGGGGGCAGGACTTTGGCATCGTGACCTGACATTCTGGCCCAACCCTTGCCGATATTTCGTGGGGCACATACCGGTCGTGGAACGAGCGTCGCGTACGTGGATCACATTCTCCTTCTGCACCTCGAAATGCGCCGCGGTTATGCCAGGCGTCCGATGGGGATGCACTTGACCACGCGACGACGCCATTTTTAACCGCAAGCAAAATACTACCGTACTAGTCGTTGGAGATTCCCCTCGTTTTCCATAATACGCGATTTACGTGGCCACATAATTTCGGATAAATGCCCGGTGAAATTTCTGCTTTATTCTCTCATTTCTTTGCATTACTGCATTATTATTTTGCTTATCAGGGGGATTTTGCTCTTCGTAGTCGATAAATGAGTCAATAACGAGAGAAAAAAATATAATCTCGAAAAAATATAGAAACGAAAGTTGCACGCTTCTCGCCTGTATTTGTGAAGATTTTTCCTTTGTAATTTATCCGACGTTCGTACTCGAATACTTTCGGTATTCGAAGCACGCGCAATATTACGTTCGATGCTCTGCTGGCATTAATCGGGAATTTCCACGGGAGAGCGGGAATTGGTTCAGCAAGGATCGAAGAAATTTCGCGGGCCTAGAAGAGAAATTTATGCCGCGGAGGGTAATATCGTCTCAAATTACCCGGAGATCGTGCATAATTCACCGGTGTCACCGCGAAGTACCCTCCTTGAGCTATGATCGCTTTATTATCTCGCGATTACGCGCACCGGTCCATTTGCATTAATTATCCTCCACCGTCCGCGAAATAGAGTCGCGCTCGTCCGGTTCTGCCGGTGACGTACTTAAGCAACCAGTAAAGGATATAATAAATGTACCGGTCAGTCCTGGTAACCAGAGCTACAATTGCCGCGCAGCGCCAGATAAGAAACGACGAAGGCAAAACGCTTAGTTGCTATTTAAAGCGTAATCGCTCGACGAAAAGTAGCAAGCCAACGAGTCGGGATTTTTCGTTCTGGTGAAAGGATCGGAAGAAGAAAGTCTAAGAACGGAACCACCTTTGCTCGCGATTTAGATGTTGGAAAAAGTTGAAAAGATAAGTTGACGAAAATCTTTTCGAGAGAACTTGAAAAAGCTGTCCCTGTCCTGTGTTCGAATCACGGGAAATATTAGACGAGAGATATCAACGGCGCGCAAGATAGGTCGCATAAAATGGTCGATTTTACTAGGCTCATAGCGAGGCTCCTCGGTTCATGGCGCATCGACAGCTTGAAAATAGCTCGCTAGTAAAAGGTATTGTCGTCGGAACGACCGCGTTGGTCACTGGAGAGACCCTTTTATATCCCGACGAAAGACACGAACCTCCGGAGAAAGGGCGATCGAGCCATACTGCAAACTCTCGTGTTATAGTAGAACCAATCTTCGGCCATCTCGCCGACAGCCAACGGTGGTAAAGGGGGAAACGAAGGGCGGAGTGGCAGAAGGGGCGCGGGGAAGGAAAGATGGAGGGCGGAAAAGCGAACTGAGAGAAAGGAAAGAGATTACCTCGCGTAAAATCAAGACGGGGCGACTTTTCGATGTTCGCGAGCCAGTCGCCGTGTCGACGAGTTCCTTCCTTCCTTTCTTCTTTCGTCGTTGGTAATTCCCCTTCATCGTGCCATCGTATAAGCTACTGGTCCTGACAAACAAAGGACCTCGGTACCGGATTTTCCTCGCTCGAACGGCGAACACGTTCACCCGCAAATAGGGCGCGCATCCTGCACGCGATTTTCGCGACAGTCGAAAAGTTGGACAAGGACAAGGCCGTGCTGTTTCTAATTTACACCGATCACCTTTCTCACCCACTCGTCTCTTCCTTTTGGCAATATCGTGTACCTTCTCTAGACTCTAGATTCGATCTTTATATCTTTCCTGCGTTCAATTTCAACTCTCAGCTGCCATCATTGGTGGTTACACGAGTTACGATAATTTATACTTGAATTTACTGCCTACTTCTATTCGTCACCGAATAACCTGGACGATTTAAGAGTTGAATCCAGGTTCAGTGTTTTATCGGTCGTCACGGATATGACAAATTGTGTCTTAAAAATAATCGTGTAGAGAGTTAATTTCATCACGTGATTCGATACTTCCGCTCATTCTCTGTCTACGACGAACTATCACAGGATATAATTACTTTCTACTAAAATGAATTCGTAATTTTTTTTATTATATATTTAAAAAAATTTTTTTCTTTTTTAGAGTAAAGTATAATAAGTTAAGTTCGCGTTTGAACTTGAATTTAATTTAAAATTAATAAAATTATATCTTAATGTTTTATTGAAAGAACAATTGATGGGAGAGAACTTTTTTTTTTAAGAGTAAAGTACACTGAGCTAAGTTCAGGTTTGAACTTGAATTTAATTTAAAATTAATAAAATTATATCTTGATGTTGTATTGAAAGAACAATTGATGGGACAAAACTTAAAAAAAAAATTTATTTTTTTAGAGTAAAGTACAGTAAGTTAAGTTTACGTTTGAACTTGAATTTAATTTAAAATTAATAAAATTATATCTTGATGTTGTATTGAAAGAACAATTGATGGGACAAAACTTAAAAAAAAAATTTATTTTTTTAGAGTAAAGTACAGTAAGTTAAGTTCACGTTTGAACTTGAATTTAATTCAAAATTAATAAAATTATATCTTGATGTTTTATTAAAAGAACAATGAGATGGGAGAAAACTTTCTGTATAGATCGTCAACAACGAAGCTTTCCAAAAATCGAAAAAGTATAAACGTCGGCTTCGAGCTTCAAGCTTCTCTCGATCCTCTTTCCTTTTCTTCCAATGATCACAAACGTAAATCATTTTCGTGCGAGTTTTCACGCGCCGCGATCGATGGAAGAGAACACTGGCAGGTGCGGTAATTTTTTCCCTCGCCGCTGCTCGCAGCTTGGTTGAAGAGGAATTCGTCAAGTAATTTTCGCGAGCGGAAGAGAGCGGAGACAAAGTTTGCGGCTGAAACGAAAGGGGGGAGGTCGCAGGCCGATAGTAAACCAAATTAAAGACCTCGCGAGGGGACGGTAAAGCAATTTCGTAGTCCCGCGGCGCGTCGGGTGAACGGCAAGCGTTTCTACGTTACTGGATGCGAACGTTGGCGGGTAGAGGGTAATGGCGAGAGACGGAGCCGGGGCCGAAGCGTATCCTTTTCGCTCATGTTGTCTCTGCGACCGAGCGTGACGAATTCTTCCCGCGCGTACGTTCTCGCGTGAAAGCTCTGCAGACGTTCGAACGTACACGGAGAAACGGCTGGCTGGAAGTTCCGGGCGCGTACTCTCGATTCTCGGGCGAACGACAGAGTCGATCCTGATCTCCCGTATCGTGGAAACGTTTGCCACGACTCGGTGAAAAACACGAATACCTCGCGCCGAGTTTAATGGAACGTTCTCTCGGGGACGAGTCGCAGCGAATTGAAGTAAATTCGCCGGAGAATTGAAAAAGGAGAATATTTAGGAGAATATCCGCCAATTTCACGTCGCTTCGTTTCGCGCCGCTGCCGATTTTATCTCCCGAAAGATCGTTCGTTTTTTCTTTTTTCTTTTTCAAATCTCTCGTGCGCGGTTAGCGATGCCGGGAGCATTGATGAACGTTGAGTGATCGATGCCACTAATGATGATGAATTTGCAAATAAAATTGCGGCGCGATATGGAAGAGGAGAGGAGATTCTCTCGGATGAATGAGACTCGGTTAAACAGATCGATGGTCGGTGTAAGAATAATTCAATCGTGGTTGCCAGTGTACGGATTTATGGAGAATTTATGCGAATCGATCGCGTTTGGTTGCTGTAAATGCGAGTCTGCTACGTGCAAGAGGAGGATCGATCGACGCCGCGCCGGTGGAAAGCTTCGGGACAAATTGTTTTCTAGGAATAACGAGAAGCTCGATGTAAAAACGAATGTGGGTCGATCGATGATTCGAACATCCAAAGGAAAAAAAAAAAGAAAAGAAAAGAACCTCCCGACAGTCGTCGGTTAATCTGCGTGGAAGATGGAAATTAAGTTTTTGCAAAGTTCGAACGAAAATCAAAAGTTGTCGATAGTCTTAAGGAAGAGAAGAAGGAAGAAAAGAAAAGAAAGAAAACTCGACCTTGCCTCAGACAACGTCGTTCCCTCGCGAAGGAATTTCAAACGATTTCTGGAGAAAAATCGTCCCGTCAATTCGACGCGAGTTTCAAAATTTATGGAGATTCGGGAAAGTTCGGTTCGCGCGTTATGGATCCGCCGGATTAAAGCGTCGTATCCTGTCGGTGATGAATTATTATGGCTTATGGAGAAACTTATATGAAATTCTGTATTGCCGGCGTGACTGCGTCGAATTAGAATACCTTGCGATATCCAAGCTTTTTCCTCGAACCTGTGTCGTTTCGAATAGCCCTGTGATCATTCAGAAAGATATTGCTTGAACAATTTATCTCCTCGAAACGTCGTCGTGCAAGACGAAATAATTTGTCCACGTATCGTGCACCTTTTCTTTAATAATAAAGTGCCAGCGCACTTATTAACTCTTTGACGCAACGATGATTAAATCGATCTTTGAAGCTCGAGCATGGAAACTTTCCATCTTCGCCGGTGTAACAGAAGATCTGCGAGCAAGTTTCTAAATTCTCACTTTCAACGCGACTTCTGTCGTCCTTGATATTCGATCCGCCAAGTATCCACTCGAAACGGCCTTGTTAAGAAACTTGTCTCGGCTAATTCTATTAGCCGTTCACGCAAAGCACGTTTTCTTCCCCATCATTATAAACCCTGTCGTCCCATCCCGTGTTTTCACGACGCCTTTTCGCGTCCAACGACGATACGTACTGTACGTAACATGTATCCAAGCTCTCTTCGTCGACTCTGTTTCTCTCGTACCTTCTGCCGTTACAGGAAAACATTTATTAAGTCTTCAACACTGCGGAACAGGCGGCGGTCTATCAACCACTGATCTCGTTTACCTCGATCGCCTGATTAATCGTCTGATTACTGCGGGAAACACGCGAGTAAAAAGCTTTCCAAAACTCATTCGACGAAATTTGAAAACTATCATATTATTGATACGTTACAAGCGTTCGAGTGAAACGATTGCTCGGGGCAATCGGAAAGAAAGTATTTGCTCGAATCTGTCAGATATAGGATAGCCGGATTAAATATTAGGGAACAAATTGTACGAGATACGTCGTAAATTGAGTTCGTAACCGAAGGAGAAATGAAATTCGTGTTGATTATGGCCGACCATTTATCTTGGAAGAAACGGCTGTTGGGAAAGTTTCCCCGACGTATATTATTCAGAAAGGGAGATCAAATTGATTCACATCAGGGGGCGAACGATAACGCTCACGAGTGTTCAATGAGATCGTAAACGATGCATCGAGCAACCCGTATCCATTTTTACGACGTGTCTTTTCCGCGTTGCTTTTCCGCGTTATGCTTTTTCAAAGCGTAGAGCAGTTTATCGATTCGACGATTCGCCTTTCGGACGCGACAGACGCGAAACTAGGACGGGGGAGGGGGGTTAGAGGGAAAGGAAACTTGTTCGCGTTCGCGTTCTTGGCTCTTCCGGCCAGTTAAACGAAAGCAGAAAGCATAAAGAAGATAATCTGCTGGTAGCGTTAGCTCGCGAACGAAAGGACGAAGGCCGTCGAGGCAGGAAATCGACAATGGGAAAAGGGCGAAACGAGCGGCGATGGAACGCCGCTGCCTGACGCGGGGAATTAGAGACGTTTTACTTGGGCGAATGGAAAGCCGGTTTAATGCCGCTTATCTCGTTAAAATTCTGTGGAAAGCGTTTCGTGGAATTGTATCCCGGGGCCATCGGCGCGCCCAGCGTGCACGTACGTGTACATCGAATGGGAAGCGGTGGGGTTGCCTTTCGGGGTGGTGGTTCGCCTTTCCGTTCGCCACCTTTACCACCTTCGCCTGCTATCCATCCCTCGCATTGCACAGGAAAGCCTTTATTAAGTCTTCAACTTTGTGGGACGCGTGCCCGTCCATCATCGCGGAATTGAGTTCCCATGCGGCCGGCTAGCCCGTCGGGTTAACACACATCGACGATTTTCTGGCCCGACGTAATTAGAAATCAGGTTGATGTAAAATCAAGCCCGTTCGTCGAGCTTTCAGCCGCGTTATCGGCTGGCGGTTCTCAACCGCCAGCCGCAAGAATAGTCATCGAACAAGCACAACTGACGACTCGCGACACGAGCTCTGCTCGGTGTTCTAGAAAATCATTTCTCCCCGTTCTCCCGTTACTCAAGCGAGCGCGCGAGAATTTGATTTTCCAACGGCGGCGTCGGGGCGTCGCGATTGGATTTTACTTTTTAATCTTCTTCAATTTCTTTCTCCAACTTTACGTGCAGAGGAGCGAGCGCGCGAAATCAATCATCAAGTTTTTCGTCGGCGTCGTTCGAAAACGTCGGCGGATGCCTCGAACGGATCGAAGGAGCTTTGCACGCGCGCGCGCATCGATAAACGGGGGCAACAAATTTCGGGACGTCGATATTTCATCTAGGCAGAAATTACACGCACCGTGAACCGAAGCTTGTTGTCGAGTAGAGCGTAGAGTGTTGGTGCAAGTTCAAGTACGTATCGCAGATACGTTTTCTTTCCCCGATTTTAATAGATTGCAGTTAAATCCAGAATCATACTCCCACTCGTGACATTTGACTTTTTGCCGAACTGGGTTATCCGAATTTGCCCGGTGATAAAAATACCCAGCCATCGGACGGAAGGAAGCGTGACGTTACCTCGAACGTCGATAATTCCACACGGAGCGGTATAAATGGAAACATTCTACGACCGATGCATATGGTATCTGAATGGCAGATTTATTACGTACACAAGGATATCGGAGATATACGGGGACGCAAGCGCGACGGATTCCCTCGGGGGCGGGAAAGTTTCCCGTGCTCGTGGTGTATTTGTCTCATTGTCGGAGCGTCGCGACGCGTCGTCGAGAACGTCGGGAAACGTCGCGCGCCACGTTGGAAAAAGAGAAAGAGAAAGAGAGAGAGAATCGTCGGAAATATTTTTCTGATCGTTCCATTCGTTCCGCTTCGAGTCGCGAAAGAACACGCTGAAACGAACGTGAAAAAGCGTGGTCGATCGAGCGACGTGGATCGAGAGGATGAGAACGAGGTGATATTCGGCTGTCGTGATTGGTCGGAAAAGTGGTGAGAGATCGCCAAGAGGGGAAAGAGGATGAAGGTAAGGTGGCTATTAGAATAATCGTGTCTCTCGGTCTTAAATTTCGGCCGGTGACTCCGAGCAAATTCCCGTGCAAAGTCTACTTTGCGAAGTAGCGAAAGTCGGCGAGTCGCTGGCTTCGTTTTTCTCGGCTCGTGGCGAAAGTTTCGCGTGTACTCGTCTTCTGGAGACTGAAGGAGACGAATCGAAGCTGGTTGGCGGAGGCTGGCCGAGAAAGAGAGAGAGAGAGAGAGAGAGAACGAGAACGGAAAGAAAGCGAAGAAGTCGAGAGTCGTCGGAATACATTTCTCGGTTGTCTATTGGTCCTCGAGATGCAAAGACGTCTCGAGGAGCCACGACGTTTTTCTAATCTCGAGAGAGAGTGAGAGGAGCAGACGTGAAAGGAGAAAGTTGGCTAGGAGAGGTTGCGAGGACAAGTAAGAGAAGAAAGAAGAGGAGAAAGAAGAAGAAGAAGAAGAAGAAGAAGAAGAAGAAGAAGAAGAAGAAGGAGTAGAAAATGATGCGGGAAAGTTTCATCAGAGTTCCCCATCTCCGACCGGTTCTCTGACGCTGTTGCAAACCGAGCTTGGGAAACGACACAAGGAGATATTTTATTCAGAAGACTCATATGAGAACTGGCTATATATGGTGGTTTTATTATTTAGTTGGCGATCTTCCTTCGCGTGGAAACGAGGATATTCGCGGTGGAGTATTTTGCTTTCGCGGTTTTTGCGGTTTCGTATAGAATACACTTTCATCGCGCGAGCGTACGTAATACGAAAGCATCGGGATGATATGAAATATCGGTCGACTATCGGGTATATAATGTAATTTCAAATATATAACGCTAAATAAATATCGAGGCGCAGTCGCTTCGTGAAAATAAATCGAATCGTCAATGTCACCGGTATGCTAATTTTTTGTTGTACTTGCGACTTACATGTACCTGTCTTCGTTAATGTTTCAATTCCCTCTTGTCTACTGCGAGTGCATAATTTAACCGGGTTTTTTTTTCTTTTTTTTCATTTATTAGACCATGGGGTATCAAGTATCGATTATTCAAGGATCGATTATTCAGACGTAATTCTCCGTCATTGATTGCCTTGCATATGCAAAGTGAATTATAAATTTTTTTCTTAACCGAGCCGAAGAATTTATAATCTATATTTTTAAATGAAAGCTTAAAAGCAGTATTATTTCGTTATCGTAATTTAATTTTCATCGAGTTCGATTCCCTTAATGCTCCCGCTTAGAAATGTTATCGATTATCGATTACATGCACGTTCGGGCAAACGAACTGACGTTTTATCCTACCGTCAATTAAGACGCGATTAAAAACGAAGATGCAAAAAAATCTGGAATGGTATCTCTGAAATTTCGATCGACGGCGCTGGCGAACGGAACTGGCCGAAAGAAAGCAAAGAAAAAGAAAGATATTCCTTTGTGAACGTGTCTCTGAAATTTGTCGATATCTTTCACGTTTCTGGTATTCATTCGTCGCTGTCCATTACGACGGGCTGGGTGGATTTCCGAAACGCCACGACTTTCCCCGCGATTATAGTATATACACGTGATCCCATTCGAAACTCTGAAGTACGTAATGAAAGTTCCGCTATTCTCGATTCCTGAAAGATTTCACAGTGGAGCCCGCGCAGGTGAATGCGCGCCCGCCGCTTTCGTGACCAACATCGTTCACTTTCTCGCGATTCAGGAAACCGTCGGTTTAATCGAACTATCGTTAACCGAGAGGAAGCAAAAATTCGTGAGCCTGTGATCGTGCGCTGCCTTTCCCACACAGAGAAACAAGAAATGGCAAAAGGAAAAAAATTGAAAACGGCGAAAGAGTGGGAAAGAGAGGGAGAGAAAAAGAGACGTATTTGCGGTAACCCGTAGCTTTTTTCCGAGCTTCGCAATGGGCAGGCTTCGCCATTTATTTCAATCCGGCTTTTCGTCAGTTGACGGCCGACTTTTGAACATTCACGAAAGAATAGTCCACGGCAAAAGTGCTTAAATCTCGGGCTAAAATGTGCATTCGGGTCGCGCGGAGGCCGCGCAGTCGACGCAACTTTGAAGCACGTCCGACTTTTCTCATATTCGGTTCTCTCATATTCGCCGGGCAACGTTTCCCTCCCGTTTACGTGCTGATACACCGTCAAGTACCAGCTTCGTCATTAAAATTGATTCGTATTAAGGGAGAGGCCGGCGTATCGAGAGACGAAACGAACGGAATATTTTCGATGCAAACGAGCCGCGCGTCGTATTTTGCGCGATTCCCGCCCGACGAGAGATCGCGATTTTCAAAGCGAGACTTTCAACAGACGGGCGGAATCGGATCGGATCGGTTGCACGATGAAAAGCGAAGGAACATAGCGGAGGACAGGGAGACAGAGAGATGTGGGAGAAAAACGACAAAATAGTGGGGCAGGTGGAAAAAGAGAATGACACGGAATAAAAGGATGATGAAAAATCAAATCGTTCCGGTTTCCGCCGCTATTTGAATTTCCAGAGATGGTTGCGCGATAGACACGAATCAATTTCCAGGGAAACGCCGGACGGGCGATGTTTGCAAAAGTAAAAAGTTCGTGGAAAGACTCTCGTGGCTCGTGCACGCGGTCCCTTCGATCCGCGCAAAGTTCGCGGACCGTCTCGCCTGTGTAGAGCAATTTTTTCGCCCTCACCCTTGCTTCCCTTCTTTTCTTCTCTCGTTCCCTCTCAATTCCTCCTTTCCCTCCTCTTTTTATTTATAATTTAACGTCGCCAGGTCTCTAGCCGGCGCCGATAACGCGCACGCGAGCCGGAATTCCTTACGTGCGCGTAAAAAAGCTGCCCTCACGTGCACATTGACCGAACGAAGCGAGCAAGCGCAAAGGAGCTGGTCCGCTTTATAATCCGTCGCGCGGAAACCAGGCCTCGGAGAAGCGACGCAGGCCTGCGTCGTTTTGTGAACAGTATATGGTTTTATTTCTTCATTCTCTCTCCCCGCTCCGTGTGTTTGCCTCTCGTCTCTTTCTCTCTTTCCCTTCTTCTTCTTCTTCTTCTTCTTTCTTTCTCTCTCTCTCTCTCTCTCTCTTGCCACTTTCTTTTTCTGCACCGAACAATCGTCCCCTACTTTTACGCGCGAGATGTTTGCACACGCGCGCGGTCGACGACGCTGGCGTACGCGAGCTCGCGCGTGTAAACGTACCCTCGGCGAGATTCGCGTGCACTCAGCGGAAAATAGTTCCGTGAAGTCGACCCCGTTTTTCATTCCACGCCGTTTTCGTAAACAATACGCCAGGGTCGAACAGACTCCAATAAGTAAATGGCTTCTTAACACAAGCGTGGCTCGCGGAACCGGGCTTTTCATCGAGCTCGGCAATCTCGACGACCTTTGTCAACTCGTCATATGGCGAACAGTCCACACAGCGAGGATTTTCAATGCGCCTCGATCGACCTCGCAGCGCTAGCCTGAACAGCGCCAGATTGTTAAGAAAAATATTCCTTTAATTGCTTTTCCAGTGAACATACCTCGAACGGTGCAAGTGAGGCTATCTAAGTATCTTTTTTTAATTGTAACGATGCAAAAAATACTTTTTGCCCCGACACGAATGGGTAAAAATATTTTTCTCCAAGGTCATGTTTCTTCTCATATAACTATATATTTTTTTCATCATACCGTGTAGCTGATAAAGAAAAATATATAAAAAACATTCTCTTGATAATTTAAGTTTTACATTTATCTCTATCAGAGACACCGGCCAAAACGCGTCAATCGAGAGCCAAATAACAAACGTAACTAAAGTTGTTTACTATTCATTACATCGTCAATGACAATCTCTTCTAGTAGCTTGAAATTTCGATCGGTGTACTGAAATATTTGTCAGCAAAATTCATAATGGAACACTCAACGCAAGAAAAGATCAATATGATGCTCATTTGTGTACATGTGCACGAGGTGAGTTACAGTTTCTTGCTCGATTTGAATAGCTACTTAAATACGCAGCTTAAACCGTGGACGGTTTTAACTCGTAGGGAAAATAAACTCGAGGTAAAAATTGTCAAATAGGTCCCGACTGCTAATTAGCCGGTAAAGCAGATACTTAACGTTTATCCCATCCGCGTCTGTTCGTCCTAGTTGCACGAGATATTTCCCCGGAATCTCCAGTTACAGTTCTCGACTGCACGGATCCCTAAAACTTTCGTTGTGAACAATCGTTCGACAACTTGAACTCCGCGTCGCGTGTATCATCCACTCTGACGTAACCTCTATTTTCATTTTTGTCTGGGTGTGCACGGTCTGCGCGACGCGTGCTCGAGATCGATCATGTCGACGTAGCAGACGCGTGCGTACGCTCCTCGCTGGCCGCTGATTTTCCTCGTTCCAACGTACCCCTTTTGCCAAGCCAGATCCCTGTGCACGAACTTTGATCCCGGAGCATCGACGACTCATCTTTTGTTTCTTTCTCTGTCTCCCTGGTCTGACCTCTCCCACATCCAGGCTGGTTGTCTCTGTTGTCTCTGTGCGATTCCATCGTGCGCTGGAACACTGTGACCTATCTCTCACGGAAATCGATACTCAGAGCCCGAGGATATCGAACTCTAATATCCTCTTCTGCGAGCCGTAGTCACATCGCCGGCTTTGCCGACGTTGAAACGGTTCATCGTACCGTGAGTTTCGGATATAGTCGATGTAACCACTACGCGGGACGCGGGTTCTGCAGGAAATAATCGGTCGACTTTTGTCTCTGCCGGCGGTGGATTGAAAATATTACGGGCTCGGATATCCCTCACGGTTCTCGCTCTGCTTTCTTCGTAAAAGAAATTCGATATTGCTTGTTCTCCTATCCGCCACATTTTTCCCTAGCCTGCCACCCCCGCGGGTCTTCTGATCGTGATTACTGCCGCGCCGTTCCTCCGCGACTCCTCTCCATCGATCGGTCTCGGCCCGATCATTGTTGTTATTTCTCCAATCGTTCGAACGTGCGCGATTTTCGATTTTCGACGCGTCACCTTTTTTTTTACCTCTGCTCGCACAATTAACGCACGTTTCAAAGTTCTCAAAGAGAATCTATCTGGCACGATTTTACGTTCGCCGCTCCGCTGTCGTTCACCTTGCCCTTGTCGATCGTTCGGTAATGGACGAAACAGCGATCGAGCTGGTTTCACGCGTGTCATTCCGCTGTATTTTTCCACGGAAAATAGAAAGGATGAGAAAGGGGTGGCGTGGGGAAGGGGAAACAGAAAGACGGTGTTCGATGGTAAAGGCGACGTGAAAGCGACGACGCTGGCCAGCGCGAGAGCGTTGAAAATGGGGCGAGGGAAAATAGATGAGCGAAGACGACAGAAGGAGAAAAATAGAGGGATGAAGGTGAGAAAACCGCAGCGTTTGCTACAGCGTGGCCGTTAAAGAGCGCAAATGGGGGATGGGGCGAGTTCGAGAAAGGTGAGTAAAGGAAAAGGAGAAGAGGAAAAGGCGAACGTGGACCTCTGGGAAAAGGAGGACGAGGAGGAGGAGGAGTAGGGGGTAGGGCGATGGGGGTGGGGAAGGTGATGGCATCTAAATGGAGATGTCTTGTATGCAGAACCGCTCCGTCAGAACGATAGCAGCAACTGGAAAGCCGTGTCTGCTTCGTACAGAACTAAAAGACAAAAGTTGCTAAAAGGGAAATCTATCAGAAGTCTTCCGTTATACTCTTCTCTCTCTCTCTCTCTTTCTTTCTCTCCATCTTCCCCGAGCGTTTCTCGATCGGATGAGTTCGGCCCGCTTTTTTCCGCTGCCTTATCGTATGAACAACAGAAGAGATTCTCGCGACCCCTCCCCCGCTCTCTTTCATCCACTTGCGAGCGTAGCGCGCCGCTTCGCCCGATCGTCTTTCCCCTTCCTCCCTCTATCGTCGAGCATCGATGGGCTCGATCCCATTCGGCGGTCCTCGTTCTTTTTCCACGTGACGATCCTTCGGATGTTCCGATGACGCGAAACACCGATCCGATGCTCGACTGTGTTGCATCAGAAGAAACGGCTTCTCCGGGGAAACTTTGCAGCCGTTGCCGTGAGTTGCCTTTCGAGAAGTTGCAAAAGCTAAGACACTCTTCTCCCCTCTCCACCTTTGGCGACTTATCGTCGCTTGTCGACCTTCGATTCGGCGTTCGCGTGACAGCTTTGCGTTCGCCGTACACGCGCCCACCTATATACTGTCGAGCTTACATACATATCCAGATGAACCGCCGCGTGTAGCGTATGTGTGTGTGTGTATGTGGTGTAACCATGGCGACACGTTTTCGGAAAATATTGTTTCCCGTATCTCCTTGTTTGGAAACGACGCGACGAAGAAACGAACTTTCTCGGTGCCACGTTCGAAGTGGCCAAGCTTGTCCTGACAAACGAACGTCGGGTTTGTTCCCTATGTATTGACGAGTGAACTGTGCGTAGTAAAAAATGCTCAAACGCGGTCCTCAATTACAGGCAAGGAGTAGATGACGCTCTAATTATGTCTGGCCAGCCAACTCTTCGTCGTTGTTTAAACGCACCACAGTACTATAGATGCAATAAGCAACAATTTGAGCGAGCAATGGCTCCGAAATCTCTAAATTTGAAACGTTAGAAACATTAGTGACAAGTTTCTTTTGGGAATATCGAAATCACGGCGGTCAACTGTTTATCTTTTTAAGAAATTGCCTCGTTTTGCGCGTCGATTAAATGAGACGCTTCGCTGATTCCGATCGATCCCACTGCCCCTCGAGGGACAACCGCGAAACCCGTGAACCCAACGGAATCAACGTGTATCGACCTCTCTCTCTCTCTCTCTCTCTCTCGATTTTTCGAAACGATGCCGGTTAAATTAATCTTCGGAGTGACTTATCTCCGAGAAACATTCTCGATGCTCGTTGACTTTAATATTAATACAATCGTCCATAGGAGAGCGAGTTTGTGGTGGTCTCACGGAGAAAGTGGACGTGTACTATCGCCGAGCATTGATTTTTCCTAGTGAGTGCTCGCGGCAAGAAGCGAACGGGTAAAAATAATCAACGATGTCAGTGGTTAACGCTTGTTCAAATATTCAGTCGCGTAGTTATCGAAACGTGTAAAGCTTCTTGTCTTTCTCTTTCTGCCTCTCTCCCTCCCTCTCTCTCTTTACCGGCCCTTTAACCGTCGCACTTTCTTTCCTTGCGAATCAACATCGTTTGCGGTCGACTATTATCTTTTTACGATCGTGTTCGACCACTTACCGATTATTAAATGCGAACAAATACCTACATGCATATATATATATAATCGTCGCGAACCCTCGTATTTATCTTTCCCCGATCTACGTGGTTTAGTGGCGTGTAAATTGCGGGAAGAAGTTGACGCGGAAATATTCGAATCAACGTTGTTGAATCAACTCTGACTTGCCAAGGTAGTCTCACAAAATGTTACGTGCGTACAATTTTCATTCTTACAACAACCGGCGAGAGTTTCACGTGCCGCGGTAAATTTACACGTGTATTCTCGGAACTAGTCCAATTTATTATCGCTCGTCATCCGCATCATCTCTAAATGTATTCTACCTCGTTCCTATGTCCGATATTTCTGAACAGAAGTAAGTGCTTCCACGAATCGCGGGAAACGGAAATTTCTGGCTGGTCGTGTGCGATTTTAACCAATCTGCAGATAGTATTAATAGAAGAGGTGCTCGCGTGGGGCTCGAGAGAGACGCCTGCTCTCGGTAGTTCGCTCTCTTCTGAAGTACGTCTCTTTGATACCTTATCCGACTAAATGCCTCCCTTTCTCCTCTACGTAGATCAAGCGACGTTGTTTATCTCCGCATCTCATCCCCTGGTCTTTCACTGAGAAGGACAGGGAGCGATGGCAAGAGATAAAAGAGGTGGGCGGGGGAGGGGGAGAGAAGCATTTATCGTTAAGTCAGGATTTCTATGTTCGTTTCTTGGCAACACGCGATCTTCCGGCTGTCTCATTAACTCGAACGTTGAACGGAGTCGTGCACGTCGCGGATGTCGTTAATAAGCACCCTCTCAGTCGAGGATTTACAGCTGAAGGTTCGCTCGCACGAAGCCGATTTCCGGCGTCGTAACTTTCTTCTTATACGAGGTTCGTGCTTTCTGTCGCCGCTTCTTTCTCGAAACGAGCTCTCGATTAAGTACACGCGTGTCGATATATATATATATCGAGCTCCAAGAGTGTAACTCTGGCAATCCGTTTCAAATGCATCGTGTCAAAGAAATCGCCACTTTGGCGTAGCTTACTCGTCGAATCGTCGAATAATTACAGCTTGAAACGTTCGTCTTGTTACTGCGAAGAGATCGCAGTTCGATCATTTTGATCGTTCAGTTTGTTGAGATCATCGCGAGAAACATCGAAGACGGATTGGTAATTACGAACGAGCTTCTCCGGGACGAAAATTCGTTTGGAAGCTCGCGGTGAAGTTTCAAAGAAGGTGAGATCGAGCGGAGAACAATGCCGGATTCGCCCCGGTTCTCGTAAAAGCGGGTAGACCTGTTTATCTCTGGATCTGGCCTGCAGATACGCTGCGAGATCCCTCTTTTCTCGGAGCACTTAGGTCCCAGTTGTTACACACGACGTCCTCGCCTACCTCATTAAAGCCTCGGCTGCAGCTACCGGCTGGCGTCCCGGCCGGTACGAAGATACCTGGCGGTAGACGCGTCTTCGCCGCCAGCAATTCGTCCGGGGCTTGTCGTCAGCATCTCCTAGATGCTACCTTGCACCCCCTCGTTCTCTATCTTGTTCGTTCTCTTCCTCCGCCCTTCCCTCCCTTATCGCCGGGGTCTCCCTCTCTTTTCGCCTGATTCGCTGGCATTGCAATTTTTCCGAGTAACGCTGCGTGCCTAATTAAATCTGTCACTCTCAGCGGTGCAACGCCCCGGAAACTTAACCCCCGTGAGCCTCGTAACACCCGTTGAAAACAAACTGCGCGCCTCGAAATAATTTACCACGACGTTGGGGGTAAATTCGAGCCTCTCGTTATCGCGTCTTTCCTTTGTCTATCTCCTTAGTTCCCTTCGTACGCGACGTGATCGGGAACGTGTTTATTATTCATTCGCGGGAAAGATGATAAAGGATTCTCTGGAGGGCTACGTCGAATATTTGTGTCCGGGGCGTGTTCTCGAACGAAAGGAGAAAGCAGAGAGAGAAGAAGAAGAAGGGAAGGAAGCAAGGGTTCCTAAAAGATCGTCGTGTAAAATTTACGCACCTAAGAGGCTTAAATCTACGCCATCTGTATCATGTCATCTGCTCTTGAATCTCGCGTTTTGCGATAAATTCCGCTCTCGGATCAAGTTTATCGTTCCCTCCCCGTGCAGAGAAAGAAAGATCACCACGTTCACCTGTAACTACACACCTGCGTCAATTAATCCCGTAAATTATCATCTCGCGCGTATTTGCAAGGATGGTAATTCTCCTGAAACGGCAAAGTCGTTCCATTCTGCCCGTAAAGATTTATTTATTTTCATTCGCCCAGTGTCGAGATGGACGATCACAATTGTATCATCGTCGCGTAGACAGACGTCTACGTTCTCTTATTTACGTTTCCTTCGATCCTTCCTCCTTTCCCTTTCTCACTGCCTGGAAGCGGAGACGGCCGACCCGGGGAACGGCCGGCTTTACATAAAGAGAGAATGAAAATAATTTATTTGGCTGGTGCGCGGCGGTGAATTGAAACGCTGGCTCGAGGTCACGGCCGATGGTCGGAGCTGTACGACGGAAGGACGTGGATTAAGGGCTGGCTCGTGCCGAATGGAAATTGGGAATCGGCTGGGTATCGATGAATCACCCGTCCGCCGTGGCCGTTTCTATCGATTTATCGGGTTGGTTACGGGCGCTGGACTGTTGCCCAGGTGATTTGACGCTGCTCGGCTCCCCGGGTCGGCTACTTTTTTCCCCGTAGTTGCAGCCAGCACTCGCTGCAACACTCGCTTTGTTGTCGGTCAGCGGCGTATGAGAAAATACCGGCGATGAGAATCGAAACGCGGTGCAGTTGGATCGGTTACGAAACTATACACAGAAGATTTAGGAGCGTTTTAAATTCTTTCGAAAACCTCCGATACGGATCGGAGTTGCCGCCGATGCCGCTGCCGCGTCCGGTTTTTCAGCGTTCCGCGGTAGCAACGCGCGCGTTTTCGCGCAATTTCTGCCGTTCCCGTTGTTGCCTTGCTACCGTTCCTCGTATGCCCATCGTATCGCCGAACGACTGTTATTTAATATTAGTGCCCGAAACAATGGCACGATACGGTGCGGTCTGTTTTGGCGATACACACGAACATTTAATGCCGCGTATTAATATTTATGGTATTGTTCCCTCACGGTAACCTATTGTATATCGAACTCAACCGTTTCCAGTTAACGTTTCGCATGGCTCTAATTACGAAATTAAATTCTCCGTGTATCGATCGCTGCACACGGCTGGGGAAAAAATGTTAGGTATCGATGTATCGGATGGTTCGTTGTTTCCTGAAAAATACGTGGTCGCGTATTCTCGTTGCGAAGGGAAATCTTTTTCGATCGATCGTACTATTCTATCGTCTGTCGCATAAATGGTTATGAACAAAGATGTTTGCTTGTTTTTTTTTTTTTGGAACGTGCATTCAATGTATAAAAAGTATTCATAGAATTTTTATGTAATTTATTATTAAATTCAAGTACAGCCGTCCCTCCATTTACGAAAGCTCTCTTTTACGCGAATTTTTTTCTACGCTTGTAAATTATAACATTATAACATTATTTACGAGGTATTTTTTTTATACGCGATATCAGTTTACGCGGCTGAAAAATATATTTTCCTAGAATTTTCAAAAGTTCAACAACATTTGAATTTTTAACAATATCAGTAACATCGAAGAGAAAACTCACAGCGTTTGTTTTCTACAAGCCGGTTATGATTATTCAGCGATGTGCAAGCACGTCAAATTTATGAAAAGATAAGTTTGAGGACAAATCATCCGGAAAAATCAACATTAACAATGAAAATGAAGTTGAACTTTCAAATACTTCAAGCGACCAGGTTGAAAGAGTTTGCAACAATTAAAAGATTGTTTTGAATTACAATAGTGACAGTAACACCGAATAAAATTTACTTTTGTTTTCTGAAATGTCATTATTCATTTTTTTCTTGTTAACCGACGTGAAATAAATATGCATTTCTATTATTTATATTATACCAGCTTTGCTTTCCAATATTTCGTTTTCTTTTGTACTGACAGGCTCTATTTACGCCATTTTCGTTCGTGACATGATTATTAATGAAGTGACATATTTAGTGTATATATTTACATACAATTTGATTGTGTGCAAGTAATAAAAATATGCCAGAAAAGGCCACGTACTAATACTTTTTGTAACCACTGCGTCTGCGTCTATTGAAATCGGAGTTCCGCAGTAGTATCTACGAGTCACTTGTCAGACACGCCCGACGCGTCTCCGTTCTTCCGTCGATACTTTATGCATTATGAACGAATTTTCCTTGCTACCTTTTTATCTGTCTCTATATCTTCTCTTCGAGCTTCCCTTCGACCTTCTCCCTCCCATTTCCATTCGTTCAGTTCGTCTATTTTCTGCGACCTCGTGAACCTCTGCTGCGCTACGTAAGACGAAAGCGTTCTTTAAATTGCAAGTACTCCAACGTGCCTCGCATACTTCTCGTACTTCCCCTGCAAGATTATCCTTCCTCAAATGAGAAATCTTTGCGCGAGCACACCAGACAGTTTCGTTTGTCAGTTCGTCGTCAACTTCTTTCTCGTCTTTTCACGGTTGCTCTCCGTATTATCTTTCTTGCTTAACGTTTCCCGCTTAAGGGGAATCTTAATCTCTTTGAGAATCCCTTGTTCCATCAAGCTTCTCGAGACTCGCCTTTGTACTCTAAACATTACCGACGTATGCTTCGTTTCGTAATCAAGAAATATTCCGTAGGATCGATCATCGCGATTGATTCGCGGCGTCGAAGTTTGCTCTCGGCGAATGAGAGAAGCTCAGTTGCCCTCTTGTATCTTTGCGTTTCTTTCTCGCGTCAACGTGGGGACACGAGGTGATTCGAGGGAATGCCAAGCGTGCCGAAACTGCCAAGCAGGAATCGTGCCAAGATTCGACGATTCGACGTCGGTCTCGGTGGCTCGGCCGCGCATGCCGTCGCGTTGTTTATTCGAATTCGTGGTAAGAACAATCCTCGTGGCTCCTCTGTTTGTCTTTGGAACGCGATACCCTTTTGGGCTGGCGTGTCTAGTGGAATCCTCTTCCCTCGGTGAAATTCCCGATCTTCGAGACGAAGCGGGTGATACCTCCTCCGCGAATCGATATCTTGATAACCCACTCCCTCTTCTCCCTCTCTCGCTCGTTTCTTCGCTCGCTCTTCCTCACGTTTCTTCTTCTTTCCCTTTTCTTCTTGTTCAACTGCAAATTAGGAGGATTAAAATTCTCTCGGTAGACTCTCCTTTTTTAATTTGCTACCGGGTGGAATTACCCTGCTCGTACACTTATTAGAGCACGTCGTTACGACGTTGCGAAGCGTACATACACTCGGCTGGTGATGTACGTACCAGACACGCTACACACGGACGTAGGCGCGCAAACACAGGCAGGCGGGTAAGAGTACGATGCTCTCGAAGCGGTGCAAGCAATCGGGGCGTAAAATCGAATGGATTCAATTTCTGTCTTGATTCGCCGACTTCATTACTCCCCTTGCACGTAGGTGGCTGTATATGTATCCGACCACTTCGTGCATTTACCGGTCTCGCTTGCTCCCTTTCGCTTGTGTCCCGCTGGAAGCTCCTGGGGGACTCGAGGGTGTTCTTCAGGCTGTATGCCCAAGAACGCCGAGGGTTCTGGCCGATTCGACTCCGCTCGCGTCACGGTTAAAATTGAGACAGCGAGCAGAGGGTTGAACGATCGACGAGGGTGGAGCTGGAAAGAAAGGGCGTTATCCGGCGTGGAGGGATATTCGAAGTCAGGGTTACAGTCGGAGTAGACTTCATTTTCGAGAGAGAGAGAGGGAGAGAGGGAGAGAGAGAGAGAGAGAGGGAGCGGTGAAATTGGATAGGAGAAAGCGAAGGGAACGGTTTGACAAACCCGTTGATCAGGGTCGGATGAAAAGAAGGGGAGAGGGTCTTAACGAGGCGAGACACTCGTTTCTTCTTTCACGCGGTGCGAGATTCGACACGACTTTATTCGCTCTGCCTTAAGTACCGCCTAATTTCTCTCTCGTCGAGACTTCTTGCCGGGGACTAATTGAATTTCTTTGACGCACTCGTGGTACGGAGAATTCCGGGACGATTCGTTTGTATCGTGACGCGCACGTAGAGCAAAGTACACACACGAATCGTTTGCTCGACATACCCCCGTGTGTGTGTGTGTGTGTGTGTGTGTTGTGTCGAAGTCATAGACGTCAGCGACACAATACTGGGGATTGTCATCGAGTGGCTGAATCTTTCGATCGTCGGATCGGAGGGCGCAGGCTTGTCATTGTCGGGAGCCAAGAGATCCTTTGGGTCATCGGTCCCTCGACATCGCAGTCATCGATGTCAGATTCCAGAACCTCGAGGTCTTCGATATCGGGGTTTCTCGATCCATAACTCGTGGGTATCGCATCTCTCATCTGTGATACCCACGCTGTCGATATCGAATTCAATCCTATACATTGTGCCTGTACATTGGTAACTCGTACGTTTTACGGCGACCATCTTTCCAAATATAATGCATTTACATTATTCATGCACGTCGGGCGTGCACAAATCTGCCGGTCGGGTATTAATCGTCACGTGAAATCTAAATGTTGGGGCTTGAATGCCAGATTGAAAGCTAAACCTTCGACCAGCTGTCGAGAACGGGAAATCCCTCTCGGCGTATCATTTTCAATTTTCGATGGAACACCGCGAACTCGAAGCACCGTGAAAACCGAATATCGTTGATATCTGGCGAATCGATAAGGAGCAACGGTTACGTAGGCTCTCCTGCACCAATATCGAGACCACCGTGCAGATTTGTGACGCTTGGTTTTGCCAAAGCGACCAGGTGTTTCGCGAGCGATTCTTGCCACCACCGCTGCCGGTGAGCCAGGCGTAAAACCAACAGGCGCTCAATTTCCAGCAGCGAGTTGCTACCCAAAGATAATATGCTCGGCGTCTGACGCTTGATACGTCCTGTCGGAAGGAGGCAAGCTCGAATGGAAACTTGGCGGCTTGATTCTGATCGGGCGACAACCTGCTGATCACACACGCGAAAATGAAGCCTACGATGCGCGTTCCAAGTTTCAAACTCGGTCCTGTTTCGTTCGATTGTCGATCGTCGATTTCCCCTGTCAGTTATTCTTTCTTGATTATCGCTTTTTTTCGATTCGAATTTCAATTTCCGCCTGTTTGCAATTCAGGTGATTTCAAGGGACGACGATTACGTAGGAAGTGGCAAACAGATGATACACTTCGATCGAGTATCTCTTTTCTGGTGAGGTGAATTTTTTGAGTTTCTAAATCCATTTGCATCTGAAAGTAAAGTATTATCAAATAGTCCGCGGAGAGTGATTGGTCAAGAATTTTATACTTGTTAACGCTAGAACGATCAGAGTCATCATCAGAATGAGCAATGCGTAATTTTCGAAATTGCAAGCCTTCGTAAAATAAATAAATGAAAGCTTGTATTCATCACTGTACTACCAATTTGTTCTTGTTTCTTGCATTTTAATTTCCTTCATACGCGTTTCATGTTTTAATCGCCAGCGATATTATTCTTTGTATTCGATGATATTTCATCCAAATATTAAGTCAATATTAAGAGAGAGAGAAATACTGTGATTTGACATACTATGAAACGTGCAATCAGTGTCGCAGACCCATCGACAGTTTTGCTGTCTGCAGTTATAAATGGCAGTCCGTGCGATTCAAGACGCGCAATGCAAATCGGTTAATTGTCTTATCTTTTGTGACTTTGTGTGCGTCGAAACGGCGCGTTCAACTGTATTTTCTTTTTCCCTCCCCCTCTGTCCTCCTGTCGATGTCAGCTTTCGGTTTTCCAATAAACGAGCAGTTTGTTTCGCTACGTTCGTGAAGCGATATTTTTTCGTTCTTCTTGCTTCCCAAGCTTTTTCCGTGTTTTTTCACCTTGTTTGGTTTTTGCTCCTTTTTCCACCTGCCGCTTTTATTTGAATACAACCATTCGGAGCACCTGCTCCACCACACGCGATTCACCCGATTTTTATCGTTGATCCAACGTATTCCTTACGCCGGTAATCATATTTTGTCTTTTAATTAAATCTCGTTTCCCCGTACGGTTCCGCAACACCGACTGGCTATATTCTTCCTTTCGTTATGCGTTCGTGATTTCTCGCCGAAACGAGAGAAATCTTTTTTTTCATTCTAACCTACCGGTTTTCGTATTAAAGGATCAGTTTATCTATCTATCTATCTATCTATTTATCTATATATATAAATGTATGTATGTATCTATAAAAAGTAAAAGTTTATTTTTATTTTGCTTTTTTTTTTAAACTCTTCAAAGAGTAATTTACAGTGCAGAACAGAATATGGACCAGCACTGATGAAAAAAAAAAAGTCGCAATTTTTCTTAGGTTCTAATCGAATTCCTTTTTCAAAGTTGGTCAGAGAAAAAGAGGAAAAAGCAGAGCGTATCGCTTGTCAAAAACCATTCGTTTGAATTGACGTAATTCTTTGAGCTTTCGTATATCGAATCTCCGATTCGTGCTGAATTCGTTTTTCCCCGTGTGTCGCCGGCGAGGCTCTCGAGGTAGTTGAAACAGCAGCGCTACTCCTACCAAGCCAGGAATCAAAGGCTACCATAATTTAATCCTGTACTTCGACATGGCGTAAAGTGGTCACGTTTCGATGAAACGTTCGATCTCGAACCGTGCACGTGTATCACTCGAATACTTCGTCGAGCACCGAGTGCCGCTTGTATAACGAAGGTTAGCCCCGAGAGCTAATTACTCTTTACCTCGCAGCCGGGGCTGTGGCGTCGATTGTGCTGGATGTTGCAGTGGCGGTCCGTGTGACCGGCTGCTTTCATTGGTTTTCTTATTAAGTCATCGAGTCCCTTAGCCGCTAAAATTTCGCCGTTTAACGAAGTTTCTAACTAGATATTTGTAACTGACAATCGTAGTGTCAGCTGCAGCAAGTAGAATTTCTAATTTAAACTCCATTATTCCGGAGGTAATTGAATAATTCAGCGAAACATTTAATTTTGATTTTATTTGTTCCATCCTGCGAGGGAGGTTAATTCGAGTAATTGAGAAAAAGATGAAGTTCAGAGGAGAAAATAGAAAGTAAGGAGAAGAACGGTAGGAGGCGTTTCTTAAAATTATATCGATCAATTCTTCAAGAGATTCTGTCCTTACTTCATGCGGATTAAATTTATCGGGCAATAATATCCGCGCGCAGCTTCGCCGTCATTGTCGAGCAATTTGGCAACGCGAAAGAGCTCGAAACGCCAGCGAGCGCGTCCTAGAAGCTCGCTAGAAGCTTCTTATTAATTTCTGGATACGTTTCTCCCATCGAGAACGGTGATGATGGTGGTGGTAGATGCTTAAGGCGAAGCAGCTCGTCGGAGAATAGAGAGAGAGAGAGAGAGAGGGAGGCGGCAGTTTCCAGCCCTGCGTTCCATCTTCCCCGACGTTCTCCTCTTCATCTTCGGCCGGGTGCTTGGTACTCGCGTAAGGCGAGTTAAACATAACTCCTGTCAACTGTAGCCGGAACAAAACAAACAGAAGTTACTTCCTGGGTTGGTCGCGGCGACGGAACTGCCGGATACAACCACCCACGTCGTTGCCGCATCCAGCGGAAGCTCTTTTACTTCGTGCTACCCCATCGTCACGGCGGGATTAACTTCCTTTGCCGCGCGAAATTAAATTATCAAGTTTTCCGCCGTAGGAGGACCGCCTATCCCGCAACCAAACCCGAATACGGGCACCGAGCTTTAATCCGATTACTTATTTAAATCTACGCCTGGCAAATATTACTTTTACACTCCCAACCGCCACCCCTGCGCGCGCGAAATCGTCCACGGGCGGTTGTAACGTCTCCCCTAATCCCGTCCAATTTCGTCATTGCAAACAGAATCGAACAGCCAACCACTTTGAAACGAAATTAATGGACTCGTTCCATAGACACTTTCGTTTTGAATCACACACGTAGACACTATCGGATGATTATACGGGAAGAGAATTGGTGGATACAGTTCGTTTTTAGTAATTTGGCTAAGTCAGTCACCGTGAAAAGATACGAGTAGAAAATAACACGAAACTCGTGGTCAAAGGAAATTCCGACAATCAATCTGGATCAACGTAGATAGTCTGGATCTCGTTGTAACTGATATCTCGAATTTTATTGACTGTCGTGTCACTGTAGATCCATGCCTCGAAAGAGACGCGTCTTTTAGCAACAACGAGCAGATCGTGGAAACGTAAAGTGGGAATCTCGGATCGATCCGAGCTGAGATCGAAGGCGTATTTAACTTTCCAATCGACGGTCGTTCTTCGATAATGTCAGGTTCGGGCGACTCGTAGCTTCCGAACTTAAATAATGGCGTTCGGCCGTGGGGCGAATATAACTTAAGGGTACATTCATCCTCGTAAACGTTAGACTTTCGGCACGATCCATCACATTGATGAATCGTTCACACCAAATGGATTTACAGCGGACTAAGGGTTACTCGGGGCGCTAAGAGTGCTCCAAGTGAACAGCGGACGTCCGCATAAGTAACTCATCGAAAGAGGCATTTGTTTTAACGAGACATAATGAAGAATCTCCCCCCATCCTCCCCCTCCTCCTCCGACCATTATCTCCGAGACGTTCGTTATTCGTGATTGGTTTCCGTCATAGTCGCATCAACGACGTTCCACGAAAGTTCTAATTCGGACGTCTTAATTGTCTGCACTCACCGTGTTGGAAACGTTTACTCCTCCTCGTTCGAATCCTCCTCGAGATCTATTTTCATTCGGGAGGAAAGGCAAAAACGCCTGCCGACATCCGGGCGAAAGCTTCTCTCGGAATGGTTCTTTGGAAAAAGCAAGAAACGCGTAATGTCCCGAGAAAGTTGGGCGCAGTAACTGTGTAAGCTTACTGTAATAAGCTTGTAATATCGCAGTAAAGGAATTAACAACATTGAAACTTGGATAATACGGTAGTATATCCACGTACATCGAGCTGGATGCCACGCTGCGCTGCGCTGTCTTTGCGGAAGAGCGCGTGGAGCACAAAGGACGGCCAGTGGCAGCGAAAGAATCACGAACGGAAGAAGCGTATACTAGTGTCTGGGACGCGGAGTGTAATGGCGCGTTCGTTTGTAAATCGCGAGCCGCCGCGCGTAAGGAAACAGAGAAGGGACTTTCAATTTCCCCTTTTGTCGTAATTCCGCTGGCGCGAAGGCTACGTTCTCTCCGGCCGGACGCCTGGAAATTGCTCGTCGACGACGTGGAAGGTGTGCGGCCGATGTCACCGGGGGCTGAAACTGCTCGAACAACTTCACTCTATTCTCGGCATTGAAACCAACAGCAGCACCGGAGTGCTGGATGCCTAGAGCTGGCCGGCTGCACACGCCGCACACCGTGCAGAATACTCGAAGCAGATACTGCACGACAAAGTCAGGACTTGCTACGACAGTTTGGGAGCTCGTGCACGGGATATGTCGCGGCTCAAGGCTATCCGGAACAAAAGGGGGTGGCTGGGGGCGGCGGCGGCGGCGCAAGGAGAGGGACACGTATTACCACGACGTGTCAATTGTTCCAGAAGACCGGAAACTTATCGGTCGTTTCGTAATCCAGTACAGAACGTGGCTGGTTTCGTGGCTGGGTTACCCTCAACCACGGTTTCCGGCATATCGTCCGACAAACTTTACCGAACTGCTTTCCTCCTGCGTTCCCTTTCCTCCTCGATCTTCCCTTTTCTTCTCGTTTTTCCGCCTCGTTTCGTGATTTTTCCTCGACTCGGGGAAGAGCTGCTTCGACGTTTGTGTCGCCAATTTCGTAACCCGTTAAGGTATTAGACACGTCTGTGCGAAGTTTGCACCCTCGCCGACTAATGGTCTGGTTAAAACGCGAATAGTTTTTCGCGATTAATTGGAACTTTGATTGGAACGCTTGCGGTCACGGTAGAAACAGCTCGATACGAACGATAAATTTCATTCGGACTTGTTACGAGAAGTTCGGAATCTCGGTATACAGACTGAAGGGCTGTCGATCGGCCAGCTGTCGATGGTCGTGATCCGTGACCTACATCGTACATTTCCGGACCTACATGCGACGAACTTGTTCGCACGGCACTTTTAACCCTTTCGCTACGATAGTCCGCTCCGTTAACGGGACTCCACGCCAAAAGTATGACACGTTGATCGAATCACTTTCTGTGCCCGTTAATCCGCTTTGAGATAGAATATTTTTTGAATTTCCTGATAACGTTTTGACAAGGACCTAGAATGATTTTTTTTTTCAACACAAACTTTAATCTTTCAAGAAAAAATCTAACCTCAAATGTTCAAGATGTGTTTTTTTTTTAAATTGCGATAGATTAAGAAAGATTTTTTTCTTACAAAAATTTCTTATCGTATAAATATTCCACTGTGAAAACTTTTTTGAATTTCCTGATAAAGTTTTGACAAGAGTCTAGAATGGTTCTTTTTCAAACAAACTTTAATTTTTCAACCAGAAATCTAACGTTAAATTTTTAAGAGACTAACCGGTCTTTTCTAAAATGCGATAAATTAAGAAAGATTTTTTTATCACAATAATTTTCTATCGTACAAATATCCCGCTGTCGAACAGAGAAAATAGAAAAAGCTCTTTTCGATGGCTAAAGTGTATTGTGTATTTTTAACAAGTGATTACTTCAATGCGTCAATAGATGTCGTATATATCAGGCGCTTGCAACGAAAGGATTAATATTTATCGACGAAAGAATTTTCATCGAAGTCGGCCGGATAATTTGCCGGAAGGAGGATAGGGGGAGGGACTCTGTACTCGGCATAAGAATCCCAGCCTCTTTTCATGCGGTTGGCAAATTTAATTTGCTTGCTCGTTCCGAGGGAAGTTCGCGTCTCAAAGACACGAACGACAAGCTTCTCTCCCACTCCCCTCTCGTCGCACGTATACGTATACGCATTTCCAATCATCCTTTCACGTGGCGCGCACGGCTCGCAAACGGAAAATAAAATTGCTCGTTGCAGGACGCGCAACAACTACATAAAATATCATTCGATGCTCACGTCTCACTGTCGTATGTATTTTTTATCGGGCGTCGAGCCTTTCGCCCGTAGGAAAAATGCATTTTCCATCCACTCTCGGCTACGACGTCCTCTCGGCGAGCCGCGTCGCGACGCGTGCTTTTCACGCGCGCGCGGTTACACGCGTGTAACGTCGTCGTCATTTCGATGAACGCTTACTCACACTATACTCGCCGTTCGCGTGGCACGCAGTAGAAATTTTTATATACGACACGTGCGCGGGCAGGCAAACGCGCGTACGTGTGTACCACACGATCATGGTGAAAACATTGCGATTCTCTCGCAAGCGTGCGGCCGCTGAAATTCGACTGACACGTAATCAATTCTGATTTTGTCGCGTCAGCCTTCCCATTGTTATGTGTACGTACATGAATATTCAGTGGTCGAACCGTTTATGAAGCTCTTGTGGGAATGCACACTTTGATCGATACGGAAGAAGTTCGTCAAACGGATAGATCGTTGCGCGTTGGTTGGTCCCGGCGGGTTTTATTCGCGATAGAGATCGCGTATGCGAACGACTTTTCACGCGTTGTCCCCTCTCCACCGAAAATAGAGTCGTCGAGTTTCACGATGCGTAGGAAAGAGCAACAAAGAACAAAGTTAAATCCATGATGGGTTTATAACGAACAGTTTGTCAATATTCAAGTAATTAAGGAGATTGAACAGCTCCGAATACAAGGCGATGACAAAGAGATATTAAGCTCTCTCAAGCGTGAATCGTTACTCTCAAAAATCAAACCTTCGAACCTCTGTCTTCATACGCACACACAATCGTATGCTTTTATTTTGCGTCTTAACACTTTATCGCTCATAGTCCAAAGTTATAATCTAAAGTCTGGTTTTTTCGCTGCGATAATCTCTCTCTTACGTGCCACATAAAAGAAAATTCTAAATAATGAGACTTTCTCGCCCCACGTGTCCAATAAATCGTCAAACGTTTAGGTTATTCGTCGCAGAGAGTCACGATAAGCGTCATTCACGACTGGGAAATTAAAAGGATTGTTTAATCGTCGATATCGATTGCAAAATGAAACGGATGCTCCGAGAGATTCGAAATTAGTATGACGGTACGACGTCTAAATACCTTGGAAATTGCTACTGGCGACGCGTCGTATCGCGAGTAATGCTCGCAACGCATAAGCTGCTCGGCGATCGTAGCTACTTTGACAGTTATGCGGAGGATGTGCAGTTCCCGTAGTTACGCGAAGCGACGTCACGCTTACTGGGAACTGCCGGGCGTTAATTAAGTAATTTCAATTAAAATTCTTCACGGTTCTCGGTGCTTTATATGCTGACACGAGCCGAGCCGAGCCGAGCCTCGCCCCGTTCGGGCCGAGGCTCGCAACTTGGACGAACACTCGTCATCGTAAACAAGTTCCACGCTCGTCCCCGGCTTGGCTTCCGCGGCGCCAATTTGTATGCAAAACTCGCGCGTAAAGGCTGTATCCATGGAAAACCGAGGCCGCCGCCTCTGACGGGACGCGTGCGCTTCCGTGCGATGACCTTAAAAAAAATTTCGATCGTTTGTCAGACGAGCGTGGTGCTCCGAAAGCTGGCTCCACGCTCTTTCTCAAGTTTCGATCATAACGACGACGACGTTGATGGAGAGTTGAAAATTGTCCATTCAGGGCGAAACTGTGAAGTTTCAATTGCAGCGTCACAGGGTTTATCGTTGCATTTATTCTAGAGTTCGATCAGAATAATTTCGAGTAGTAAAAAAAAAAAAAAAAAAAGGAAAAGGATTGCTTCTTCAGTTTTATTTAGATTTTACATCGGATTTCAATTTAATAAATGAATTTATACAGGCAGTGTAAGGATTACTGGCATTACGGTAAGGCGAGGGAAAGTTTGCTAAAGTTTATTCAGTTTTTGCTTGGCGGTTCGTCGTCGCACGTACGGCGCGTGCGCAAGCAGAGCGGCTTGTTTGTATGGTCCCTCGTAATTGAACGAACCTCTATGCCCGTTTTTGGCCATGTTATCTAGTACGTTACTGAGAGACAAGCCACTAAGCACGGTTATAAAACAGGCAACATTACCGTCTGAGCCCTTCTAAATCCAAGTGGCCGTAAATTCTCCGCTGAAGCGTTTCGTAATTAAGAAAACATCGTTCCGGGGGCAACTTTGTTTCACAAATCTGCTTCGAAAGTATCGCGCAACGATAATTACGAATGTACTTTCTCCGTACCTGACATACCTGATTATAGTTCTCAATGCTAGCAGAGCGAACGCGTATGATTGACGGGGAAACGAGCAAAAATTCTGCCTGACGAAAAAGTTAGGTAGTTCTATCAACGGGGAGGAATCGATTACTGGCCGTCCGGTTTCGTCAGTGCGTTAATATTTCCCCTTTGTGAGCCTCGGTGTACGGTCCATTGTCGCGTTCGTTAAGCACTGTACAACGATAATACAAGGTAACGATAATGCGAGGCAATAGAGCTTTGACACGGCTGAAATTAAGCGAACTTTAATTGAAAATGCTCGACACGCAGCGTTGGTACACGTCTCTAGCGGCGGTGCTTTGAGGATCTGTCTCTCTCCCACCTTTCCTCTCTCCCCTCCATATTTTTTCTTTTTTTTTTTTTTTTTTACGGCGGAGATCCCACGCCCGCTCGGAAAGGGAAGAATGAATTTTCCTACGGCAATTAAACGTGGCCGTGACGTTTAAAATGACGCTTTTTGCCCGGCCTGTTATCTTCCTTTGAGCCTTTAACGCCCGGGCCAGCCGGCGTTTTCAGTTTGCAAAAACCGTTCTAAAACGTTTATCCTTCGCCGCCTCGGTGAAACAACTGTATTCCTTGCCTCGTTTGTCACATTTTCGGTGAAAATGGTCGCGGGGTCAGAGAAGGGCAGAAGCAGTAGCGTGCCACGCAGCGTTGGTACGCGTTTGTGCACCAGTATCCTTTCGTTCGATTTCTCGTCCGCTTTTTCTCTTAACCTCTTGCGCTGGAATGACGTACCACGCACGACGTCGAGAATTTCTTGCCCGAAATTGCAACATTCTCTCAATTTTAAATATATTTAAACGTAACCCGGGCAAAACAGATGATAAGTTTACTACTTCTTAATAATTTCTATCCGGTGATGTCATACCGACGAGTTTAAAAGAAGAAGAAAGCGACCGACTATTGTATACGGTTCGGTCACTCGTTATGGTCCGCGAACCAGTTGCCAGCGCAAGTGGTTAATCGTGCCGTTTAACTTCCGGCTAATACAACCGTCCGTTTAAGTATGTATTCCACGGAATTGCGCAATCTAATATCTACTTTGTGGCCACGAAAAACGAGCGAAATCTTAAAGTCGGATTATCACGTCTTCTTTCTTGGCATTCAAAAACGATATTTGCGGTGGTAGTAAGAGTACACCCGTAAGATAGTTCGAAATTGATTTTGCGGGACGTAGATTGTTGGTCGAACAAACAAAACCGGTTACGTTCTACCGGCGACGGGTCAGTGGTTTACGATTTGTTACTCTTGCTGCGCCGACAAAGTGGAATTCGGGTATTAGGATTGTACCACGAGTTCGGAAAACCTGTAACGGAGCAGCGAACGAGGATTGCACGTGGATATTACGAATCGGTACACAAAAGGGGCGCACACCTACGCGCGTTCGTCACTGTTCACTGAACGCGTCTCCACGCTTGTGACATTTGCCCACGTGCACGTGAAAAAACGAACCCATTTCGTCTGATTGATGTAAATCTTCGCTCGAAACAATGAGAATTCTGATGTTAATGAAAGTTCTCTTGAATATTGTTATGAACAGGATTAGGTTATTCAGGTTAACCAGAATAATTAATAGTAAGTGATGCAAAAAAAAAAAAAAAAAGAAAAAGGAAAAATCAACGATACTGTACGAGATTGTATCTAAGTTTCATAATAATAGAAAAGTTTAAAGTACGCTTATATTCACTTTTCGACTGGCTGACCAGAGACGTTTTCATCCACTGAAAGTTTGATTTTCTGTGAAATAAATGATCGAATAAAATTTCATAATTTGTAGTTAAACAATTCATAACTTGTAATTAAACAATTAGACAGTATTACTGCTATACTAATTGTAGAAATATAAATAATAACGTTGTACTGATTCACACTGTTTTCGACTGTCTGACCAAAGATGTTTTTATCCACTGAAAGTCTGACTTGGGAAATAAATAATCGGATAAAATTTCATAATACTTGTAATTAAACACGACTATCACTATTGGTATACTAATACTAATTGTGGAAATAAAAATCGGCCGCTGAGAAGAGAAAATAATTCATTACGTTAACGTTAAACACGCTTGCCAAGAGTCTCATATTTTCAAAAGACACCGCTCTCGTTATCTCGCCACGGTGGTTACGGTCTTTTAATCAGCGCTTTCGCCATTGAATTATCGCGAGATTACCATCGTCGGTTCGCAAAGGGGAAGGATCTATCGACACGATCGTTCACGTCGGCAGTCGAGCATCTTGAGCGAACGACGAATGTCGAAATTGGTGAATTTCCTCGGCGATTCGAGCGCCATGAGAACCAGGACTGATCGTGGGCGAGCGAGGCATTTCGATGCGAGCCGTCGTTTCGCCAGTGAATCACGCGGCGTTCGTAACTTTCTTTCGCAGCGTTGCAAATCACGCGCCAGCGAATAAACTGTTAATTATAATTACGTCGCTGCCAGTGCGCATAACGATGACTGATTTGTACGAGGCGCGAGCGCGAGTGAGTCCGCTGCCTGGTAATAACGTGGACGCTCGTAATATGGAAATGTGGGATCATCGATAAATTATAATAAACCGGCTATTCGACGGCGACTTGGGACGCGACGCGAGGGAAAATATCGGTCTCCACTGACCGGATGTTTCGAACATCGACCGCGAAAATGAAGTCGTTAAACGCTCGGTCGGACGGGACGTTATCCGGGAATAATCGTGTTTGGCTGCGAGGCTGAGCTTTCTCGCGATGTACCGTCGATGTAGCGTCGATTAGGTCGTCGACGATCCGATTTTCATTCTCGTCGTCGCGAGATATCTCCAATTTCTAACAGCGATTTGTCGAATTCCGCGAATCAGCGTGAAATCCATCAGGAGATTCAAGCCGGAATTGGAATTTTACTAATTAAAACATCAGCGAGTCGGACATTGGAGCCGGGATTGGAATATGACATGCGGAATGTATAATTTATTTTCTCTTGGCGATTTCTTGTCGCTTTCAATTCGATCGTGGATCTCCCTGCGTCCGTGAGCGTAGTAAAGCTCGTCCCGTTTTGAATATTTAAATACACACAGTTCTCCCCGAATAATTCGACGAACTGCCGTTGTATAAGTTAAAGCTATTTGAGTCACTCGCCAGGTTACAGACACTTTAAACTGAATAATGTAGGGCACTTAAAATTCGTGTCCTGAAGTGCATGTCTCAGGTCATGAAATTAGGAATTCCACTTTACTGCGAAGTACTACAATATGGTGTGCAAAATTTCAGAACTTGGCTAATCTAGTTACGGAAAGCAGGTCGACCTGTCACTTGCCGTTTAATTTGAAATTCGCTGAAATTTTCAACAACGCACTTGAATATTCGAAACTAAAATAGACTGCCGTTTACTGGTTATTAGAAGCGAAGCGCGGCTTCCGGTTCACGTCTCGAGCGATGCGCGTTTGATTGTCGCTCGCAGTTGCAAGTAGTACAAGTCGCCCTATGATCAGACGGTTAAGATATTAACACATTGTCGACCGATCACGACTTATTAAACGACTCGTGATTACACTTGCATTAGCTATTGCAGTTTTTAGAACATAACAGAACGTAATTTGGGATAGCCCTATTCAATCGTGTTGACGTTATTATAAAGAAAAAATTACTTTTTCTTTTATCATGATTCTAATATTGCAACAATTTCAACCCTGAACAGATCGTGACGGTGAAGAATTTTTTAATGAATCGTATGTACATTTATCTGATTTTGAAATATTTTGCAGTGATCTCAAAGATGATAGTTTTTCGGACAATTGTGAATCTAATTGTTAAACCACCAAAACGACGAGAAGGAAATATTACAGAGGCTCATAGTGATAGTAATTTTGAAGAAGAATGGTAACTCTATATAGTGACTGTTATAGTTCATTATACCAAAGGAATTATCAAAAGCTATATTCAAAATATGTACAAAGTTTCAATTCAGTTCATTATGCATAAATAAAGTACATTGAAGTTTGTACAAATTGTTTCACTTTCGTGTTTAATTGTCGAGAAATATACGCTGACGTGGGAGTAAGTAAATTTCTATGTAAATTTGTCGGTCAACAATGTGTTAACTATCAGTGATATCTCATAACTTCATTTTCCTTTTTCTTTTTTCTCTCTTTCCTTTGAACAACGCTCCCGACGCATTTGTTTAAAATTTCCATTACTATTTTCCATTTTACTTTTTACTTACACCGTGTCACGGAATCTCGCCGTAAAACGAAAGATCGAAGATGCAAAGTAACGGAGTAATGCCATTCGTAGAAAGTTTTTGTTCACGAACTCGGCGGAGGAGTTCTACTCTCGTGCATCGCGATACGTGGTTAGCCGTAGCCCCGTGGCGTTCTTCGAGCGAATCGTCCTTGTTAAAAGCGTTAACTAAGGAAGATTTTGGAATGATTACGGTTCGTCGGTGATCTCGGTTAAGCGGCTGAGATTCGTGTAAAACTGTAGAGCGCACTACGCGTATCCCGGGCCACTACGAGTTTTACCGCTACTCGTTGAAAGTGTCTCGCCTCTCGGTAGACCGAGAGGAAAAAGAAGAAGAGAAAAAGTAGACACGAAGGATGGAAGGAGGGGGGAGACGAAGAGGAGAGAGAGAGAGAGAGAGGAGAGAGAGAGAGTGAGAGAGAGGAAAAGAGAAAAAGAAAAAAGAAGATCGGAGAAACCGGAGAGTTTATCGGGCAATTTATCGTCACGAGTAACCCTCGTCGCTATCACGGATTGGATTAAAACAGTGATTAGCACGAGAATCGGGCGTGTTAGGCGTGCGTGCTCTCCTCTGTTATCAGAGTCAGCTATACGATAGCGATCGGACATTTAGTACCCTCGATAGTGACGCTAATCCGGAGTTACGAAGGAAGGAAGCAGTGGTTGTCAACCGTTATCCCAGAAGGAACAGCAGTTTCGACCCGGTGAACTCGGACACGCAATCAGAAGGCATCAGGTAAATCGTAGATTAACGGCAGAGCACCGACCGACACAGCCAGTTTTACCTGATCGCCGAGGCTATCGATGCTCCGATGTCTGGATGAAAATTAAAACGTTTACGGTCTATAGTCTGCGTCTCGGTACGTTCACGTCTCTATAGCTGATTCGTTCGCGGAAATCCCCTAGGAAATCACGAATATTAGACGATCGGTCTAACGTTCGAACCGAGGGGAAAAGAAGGAACGGGAGGAGGGGAGGAGAACGATGGAAAAAAGAGCGTGAAATTTTTAACGAAGCGCGCATCACCAGGGACCGATTTCAACGTCTCGTCTATCAAACGAAAGCTAAAGATACCTAGGGTAATTAGATTTAACCGGTTCAAGCCGGTATCTCACCGGTACGAAATTACCGAGGCAGCGTTTCATTCGAACTCGTATATGCATGCGAATTGTTTCCGCTGGTCGTGTTCCAGCGGATCCAAACAATGGATTCCCGAGCGTTTCTCGCCGAGATCTGCGCGATGCGTCATAACTCAGACTTAACCGTGATTTATGACGATCGCTAATCTCATCAGTCGTTCGTAACGTGTACGTAGAACGAGCCGACGAAAGGATCGCCGGGTTGAATTTTACTAATGTGTCCGTAATATAACAAAAGGGTGGGAGGCCATTTTCTAGGCGATCAGCTAACCAGCGTGATGTACGTCTTTCTGTCATGCGAAGAATGCAAGCGCGTCGCGTCGTCGTTTTGGGAGTGGCTTTTGGTACGTTTCTTCCCGTCTCGTGCAAAAGTGCCCCTCGGCTATTAATCCGCACGTATGGATTAATAATCACCGTTCGTCCATTTATCTTGCAATTTATTGCCATCAGCGACGACTGTTCGATATCGATCGAACGTTGTCTGCAGTTTGGACACGCGTGTTTCACCGTACGAGAAGTGACATTAGACGTTTAGAATGTTGAAATTGCTTCTTTATAATAAAAAGTATATTTATTAAAAGAATAAAAGTTACAGCGGGTAATTGCGTATGCAGTAAGAATGATGATACATATATATTATATAATGTGTTTAAGAATAAAACAAATATGGACACACGACACGTGAAAAAACAACTGAAAACAACATATGAAATTCGTGGAGTCACGCCATCGCTCTAACACAAGCATATAATAACATAGTCACACTGCACATATTCCATATCGTTGTCCTCTAACATAGGATCAGACACGTCGAACGTTTTCTGTGATTTATCACGATCGCGAACGATTTATCGTTGTGTTAACAATTTGTCACTTAATTAAATTAGACGCAAATTCGCTAGAACAAGAGTTCCAAAATTGAATAATTTCGACGATACCAATTTATGAATCGAGGGATTGTACACTTTGACGGGTGCAAGAATTAATTCCCTGCATTTGTCACGGGGGGATTGTTCGTCGAATTTGAGAATCAGTTCGCAACGCTGGGAGAGGTATCAAAGTCCTTCTTCCGCGTTACAAACCTAATTCAAATCGGCGTTCTTAACGGCGATCGATACACTGTCCGTCGTTCGTGTGTTTGTCACGGGCGAGGATTCCCGCACAGCTTCGTGATTCCGCCAGCTAGCTACGTTCAATGGAGCCCTATCATGGTGGAAATCGAATTATCCTGAAATATTCCGAGTCCTTTGGATGCTCGGCAGCATCCGGGCTCCTTGGTTGTTGCGCGCGACGTAAAAGCTTCTCGAATAGAAGGAATTTTCCAATGTAACGAGTCGAACGTGCCGGCGAGTTCACGGAAGCGAGGTAAACAGCGCATGATGACGCGTTAGGCAGGAACGAGAGGGAGAATACTGGCTGAGGTGCATTAAGTCGGCAATTAAAACGAAACTACAGGGGTCGAAATTTATCGGGAATATCCAGAGCTCGGGGACTTTCGCATAAATCTACGTTAAAAAGACAAATCCCAGTGTCGAAATCTTGCTAATTCGCTGCGCGCCGCCTCGAGTCACGTTCCGATAGTACTCGTTTCGATTCATTTCGCTTCGTTATCTCCTTTTCCTACCGTTCCATTATGTGTAAAATTGTAAATTTCCTGGTGTCGTCGCAGTTTTCCGTTTCGTCGTCCGGTCTTCTGTTAATTTTGGCCAATTGGACAACGAGGAAGTTAATCTTTGAGCACGTTCTTCCAAAGAATCTCAAGTTTCTCTTCTTTTTTTTTTCCAAAGGAAATGGCATTTCCAAGCTTTGTCAGTTTTCCTCGGTGAAACAACGTTCCCCCGAAGTAGCCTTCGAACGAATCAAGTTCGCAAAACATTCGAACAGTCGCGCGTTTTGAAAATAATTTCTTCGACCGATGCTCGGTCGAAGATCCGCGTGTTTAGTTTGGAGGTTTGCGCAGCGAAAGGTTTAAAATCAACACGGAACGGTGGACGCGTTCCAACACTTTGGAAGAACGATGCATAATTTGCAGAACGCTTTGGGGCGTTCAAGTTTTCGAGGGCTGGATGTCGGAGTGGCGGGCGCGCGGCACTCGGGGAAGGGAGAGGATCTGGTCCTCCGTGTTAATAGGGGTGAGCATTAGGTTATCTCTGCGGGGGTGGGGAATGGGGGTCGGAGAGCGGCGTGTTACTGGTGGCCGATGGTGGTGGCGCGTTGCTCGTGCACACGATGGACGACGGTTGGCCAGCGTCGGATCGTGATTCGCTCGGACACGCGTATCTCTTTGATATATTGCGCTCGGAGATGCGTCTTTTTTTCTTTTTTTTCGTTTTTTTTTTTTTTTTTTTTTTTTTTTTTTTTTTTTTTTTTTTTTTTTTTTCACCGAGGCCGGGAGGCCAGCTACCAAACTTCGGATCTCTCGTTCGGGTTTTTCTCTTTTTCGCTGTCGTCTCTCGCGTCTCCCCTCCTCCTCATCTTCCTCCGGTTTCTCGTTCACTCACCCTCTCTCGTCTATGAACTTGGCAACGAATTATGGCAGCTCGCCGCTCGGAAAATACTGCACCGTGCCATGAATCTCTCCCGCGTACGCGGGAAGTTTTCGCTGGCCGCGATCGCCCGAGGCGATTCACTATACCTGGCTCTCTCCCCACCCGAATCCAACGGTAATCATACTTTTCTCGGCGACGCGACGTTTAAACGATTGCCAACGACTAATTGGCTGGGTCTTCTTTTTGCTAACCAAGGCCGTGGAATTTTTATGGATCTCGCGAGTTATGGATTTTTTTTTCTGTGAGAGCTGGGAATTTTTTTTTTTTATTTGACGCTTTTTGATGGGATTTTAGTACACGTCAAAGTATAGATTTTATCCATTTGTTCATGGATACAAAATTGTGGACATGTCTATAGTCGTTGACGTAATTGTTACAGGATGATATATCGTGATTTAATTAGTGCGCGTATCGTTCATTTTAACTACAAAAACGATTATTGTGAAAAGATAGACAAATTGCATTAACGGTACCTTGTTGCTTACAATAGCGGAATGGCCGGTCATTAGATTATAATTTGTTCAAATAGTTTTCCAAGATTTTCTGTAGTTATGTGTATATATACATATGTCGCTGTTACTTTAGTAAATGAAAATGTTCGTATATTGTGGTTAAAGAACGTGAATGATTCTTTTTCTAAAGCTGAACGTGCACTGCCGATACGGTTCATAATTTTGAAATTCTTAAAAATTCCGAAAAATTTATTTCGAATTTACGCATGTTGAATAATTCTTATCAGACAAGCCTGACGACACTGACGTACAATTTGACCACCGGCTAGTTTCGTCCGAAGAATGTCCCACATTTCAATCAGGGCGTTTGCCTTGCCCAACTGGCATGATTGCACGAGACCGACGAGATATGGTAATCGGGCAAATTACTCGATAAGTTACCTTCGTTGATTTATTTGCTTTCAAGGGTGCTCGAATCTTATTCGACAATCGAACGTTCCCCAATTAGCCAGATCGTGAAAAATATACGAAACGCTCGAAATCCGAATGAAATCCGCACGACGTTCGAAAGAAGAGGAGGACCAAAGGTGGAAAAATAAAAAAAAAAAGGATAAAAAAAACATCGAACGCTGCACGAGCGAACCATTTTTCACATCATCGTTCGCACGAATAAATACCAAACAGGTAGGGCACTTAAACGATCCGACGATGACTACGTGAAGTTTTCGTTGCGCGATATTATCGGGAAATGCCTGATGCTTGTGTGTCGCATCGTTTTTCAATTGGAACCGACGTGGTGGCCCATGGGGGCCGACAGGGTGGCGATCTTTCTCCTGGTCGAGTTCCAGGAAAATCAATATCGAAATTTACCATGATTTTCGCATTCTGCCGTGTAATTTAATCTCTTTTTCTTCCCGACTGGAACGCGAGGGCTGACTGTTCGATGTTATACAAAACTCGTTTACCCTCGTGGAAATTGATATTTTTTTTTTCTGTTAATTATATTTTCGCGACAAGGTGTCAAATTTTCACGGGTAGAGTCGTGCTGGAAAATTCTTTTCGAATAAAGGTATCAATCTCGAAAAACCGAGTTTACATCTTAAGATATTTTCACTTCTCGTTTTATCTCGCGTTGCGCGCAAAAATGTCGAGTAACTGTAAAACGACAGTAAATTCGATTCGAGCGTGGTGAAAGAGTCGCCACCGCGAGAAGACAGCCAGGCAATTTAAAGAATCAACTCCGAAGAATCTAGCTTTAATTACTGAACCGTCCAACTACCTGGTAATTATAACTTGGAAGTTCCACGGAACTTTGCTGTCGTTCTCTTGTTGTTCAGGGGCAAATTGAACATTACCCTCGTTCACACGCGCCCGGAAGTTCACGGTAGTTCGAAGCTTCGGCTTTATGATTTGAAGAGGAACTAAAGATTGCATCTAGTCCAGTTTAGGTTAAGGAACTGAAAAGATTAGCATCTACACCTACTCCATTGGAAGAATCTTGTCAGATGTACCGCCAATATAAATAAAAAATGTTGATACGAAATAACTAGAAATAACTCGATACCGAGTGAGTAATATCGACGATACGAACTATCGACCAGAATACATCTATATATATACGAACTAGCATTTTATTTCTTTTTAATCGTGCCGAGTCTAAGGATTCCGTGATTTCCCAATTCCATCGCTGTCGATATGTTATTATATGTCGCCATTATGTGCGCTCTCTCTCGAACGAAACGTAGCTTTCAAGCCGCGATACCACTCGCGGAATTTCGTATTGTAGACAAAGTGCGAGATACAACTAACGTTCAACGTACTTTTGTGTTGCTGCAAATATTGATATTGATTTGCTTTGTGACGAGCAAGTTGTGGAAATAACGTTTCGAGACGGCGAAAAACGTCAAACAATCCTGAAAGAAAAAAATAAAAAAAAAAAAAAATAGAAAAGACGTGGCGAAATTTGGTCGAAACTTTACATTCGTTCGACGACGATACTCCAAGTTGATTCAGCGTCAGTTGTCGAAGCGAAAAAAAAGAAGAAAAAAAAAAAAGAAATCACGTTTCACGGAATTAATAAGCGAGACAGAAGGAACGCGATTGTGTCGTGCGATCATAAACGGCGCGCTGGCGCCGTAAAATTCGTCGTCTTTTATCCCGTGCCGCGACGGTGGTAACTGCCGAGGTTCCGAGCGTGGGTGGCAATCTGGTTTCGACGCTCTTTAAAACAAGCTACCAGCTCGTTTTTCCCCCCCTCCCCTTTTGGCGTTCCGTATCCCGTGTTTTTTAAATCGCTCGTCAGACGCGGAAATTGCAGACTGTTGTGAAAATTAAAAGAAGAAACCGTGGCTCTCATGCAGCGTTTTCCGGGACTATTTGTTTTCCCTATTAAGCTTCGATAAATATTTTCGCGACTTAGTGACTATATGGTCAGCCGATGTGAAAAAAAGAGGAAAAGAAAAAAAAATTGGAGAAAAGCAGCGCTCGTACCTGGTCGTGAAAATTCCCGAATTTATCACCGTGCTTTGTGTATGCCTCTGTGTGTGTGTGTGTGTGTGTGAGAGAGTGCGTACGTCGCGAAGCACTCTCCATTGTTTCGTTCGGTTTAACAGGTGCTTCAGCCTCGACTGGAAATAAAATAGGCCATTTCTACGCGCCGGTGTTTAACGTCATGGCGACCGACTATCGCAGGGGCATCGACTAGAATTCGATCGTAAATAGCCGCAAACGAGCGCCACCGTTTACGAGTATGAAAATTGAAATGGCGGGAGAGTGGGGGGGGGGGGAGGGAGACGCGGCGAAAATTGAATCGTTGGATTTCCATGGCTCTCTGCTCCATTACCGGCCGGGTTAATTCGAAAAACGCGCAGATTTCCATTTTCGGCCTGCGAGCAGCTTCGGTCTGTCCGCGCGACCCGCATATTCGCGCGAACATAGGAGCCTCGATTGCCGAGGGGATGTTTAAGGGAAGTGAACACTCGCGGAGATTACACGAGAAGCAGGATGATTTTCATTTTTTATTCCATTCTCTTTGTTTCTCTCTCTTTATCTCTCTGCCTCTGTCTCTCTATCGCTTTTTTTTTTTTTTTCATTGAACATCTCCCTTTCACCAGCTTTCGCGTTTCGCATCTATCTGCATGCAACAGGCGATTCAGCCTCATTCGATTTGTATTTCGATGCTCCTCGATATCCCTTTAATCCTCTTGCTGCGTTTAAAGTCCTATAGATTCGTTCGGGAACTCTATACACCGTCGCCGAATCTTTCGTTCAATCACGTTTTCGCTTTCCCCTCTGGTCGCGCGTGTGCCTCGCGCGAAAAATATTTGCCTGCAAGTTGCAGTGGTGCCGGGGAAAGTCTCTTCTCGAGGGATGCAGAAAAAGCGTCGTCACTGTTTTAATTTTAAACAGCAGATGCGCCTGTGTATTTTTGCGATCGGAGAACATCGGGAATTGAAGAATAAGGGAAGAAAGATTGCGAAAGTTCGGGGATGACAAAAGTAGCCGAAGAGTTACCGTTACGAGGGGCCGAGAAGTTCGAAGTTTGGCGACTGGAAACGATTGAAACCGAAGGATGAAGGGAGAAAAGGAAAAAGTGCGGAGAAACGAAAGCGGAGAAAGAATAGGAGAGGAAACTCAGGCGATCGATGTTTGTAAAATTCGTCGTCGCGTTTATTTTACCTTGCAACAAAGATCGAGTAGCGCAGTCGAGCATTGTAAATTGCCAAAGTGAAAGTTATCCCGATGATCGGGTTTCCCAGATCGATGTTTAAAAGAAAAAAAAATTATCAGCGACGAGCGGGAAAAGGAAAAATCGCGGAACAAATCGAGTTCAACCGGATCAAATATGCTGCGCGAATTTCTTGAAAAATTTGAAAGTGAAACCCGTTGCTTGTTCCTGCGTAGTTTCTTTCTTTTTTTGCATTTTTTGGTTTTTTTTCTTTTCATTCAGCTCAACTCTGTCTGTCTGAAAAAAATGGAGAACGCACGGCTCGTAGAGACGCGCTGCTGTTTCCCTCTACAATAAAAACGATAAATATGTTTTTCATTCGCAAATTTTTCCACGGAACCATGGAAAACAGCGAAGTCGCGTATTCAGCTGCGTGTATTATTGTTAAACCCGCATTGTCGTCCCTCTTGTTCGTTCGTAAAATAAGAATATCAATGTTACCTCGTGCCGTCGCATTTTTTGATAATTGAGAAGCTCGGCGAGAGAAAAAGAAAAAAAAAAGAGAAAAACAGTGGCGCGAGCACATTTTTCTTTCCCGAAATCCAGACAAATGCGAAGACACCGTTGCGCGTTACATCCGCGTTTAATCAAAAGGGGTTTTAAATGAATTTTTAAAACTCGCAATAGAACGCTCGTGCGATTTTTTTTTTTTCGTCGGAATTTCGTCGATTCCTTTTACTTTTTGAAATTCTCGCGAGAAACACGACGATCACATTTTGGCCGGTATATTCCGCACGCGCGTTATTTTCTCGAGGAAATGCTCCACTTCGAAAGATTAGCTCTCGCAAATGGACCGTTGCGAATGTCCGTTGTATTTGCATTCGCGTGCATTATCAAACGCTCGTCCGAATTGAGTTACGAGTTGCACGCGTCTGCCTGACGGCTCGCGTAGATTGGCCACGTTCGAATTTCGGTTACGCGGACCACCGGTGATGTTTTGTCGTCGGAGCGTAGCTCTGACGATGCTGTACCGAGGAAATATTTTTAAACAGCTTGGAAAAGCGATGTATGCGACGGGAAGTTTTCACATTCTCAGTTCTCCGTCTGACACGAAGAATACAAAAATATCGGAGGGAATTGAATCTCTTTCTCCTCCTCTATAAATACACACAGTGCTCTGGATAGTAAAACGTTGTTAGTTCGTCTGTTCTTTTTATTGGCACTTCTAAATTGTTTAATCGAATGTCTTACTCTTTTTTTTTTTTTTAGAAAGAATTGACGTATCGTGGGAATAGATCATTTTCCTCCTACAGAAAAAAACTATTCGAAATTACTAGCTCGACAACGCGTGAAAAGTTGACCTCCGAGAAACTGGCTCATCGATCGCAAATGGCATTGAAACATTCTCTTTCTGTTAGAGTTCGTCCGACGCGAGTTGTGACTCGCATCAATATCTTCGCTCGAAATCGAATCGTCCGTTTCTCGCGGCGGGAGTTCAAATTTTAGAAAAGTTATACGCCCTATACACGTCTAGCGTGGTATTTCTCCCGAGGGTGCGACTTTTTTGCTTCGTTCTTTTTTTCTTTTTTCTTTTTTTTTGCTGTTTCGTTTTGTTTTCGAACTTCACCGCGGAATCTATCGCTTTGGCATAAATCCCGCTGAAACTGATGTCGCTACCGTTCCGTTATCAATGTTTGCCCCGTGTCTGGAGATCCATTTTTTATGCTGGAAATACAATCGCGAACGCGCGCTGTAACGCCGATAAATCTGCAGATCTGTAAACAACGCGAGCTATATTGTATTTCGTAATATGTAAATCGATCCCTTTCTCTGCTACCTTGATACAATGAATTAATAGTGTTTGATCTCTTGTCGCGTCACGCGCGTAACATTTTGTCGCTGATACGTCTCGTTCGTTTCGTACGTACGTAGTTGTAACTGGTATGCAAAGGAAATTCCACGAAATCCTACAGGAACTGAGTGGAATATCATTTCTCGTTTGCAAGACCGGCGCTTCTATCTACCTCTCGCGTTTACGTTCCCTCGTTTCGATTATTAAACCCCGTAAAGAGGAGGAACATCCGCAACCCGGAATTAAATACGCGCGCGTGTCGGACTCGAGGCGAATACCGGAAGCGATCTCCTTCGACTGGGGGGACGTCGTCATGCGGAAGAGATAAGCCCGTGACTGCTTAACGATTCTTGTTTCACCAACTAACACGCGACGTACCGTCAATTTGGTCATTAGCGGCCCCTCTACGTCCCGATTAGCATCCACCATTCAAAACTTTACCTTCAACTGATAAAACCTCCCTCGGTCAGGAGTTTTCGAGGGAGCGGTTGATACAGTTCTTCGTTTCGTCTCTGCTCCTCTCTCTAATAACCTCCGCAAGATATGATCTGAAACCGTTTGGCGAAGAGGTTCGAGAATTACCGCAAATTTTCCGAAGCAAGATACCAACGAGTATATTCCACCATTCCGCCGTTCGACTTGGCGGTGGAGAACGTGCTCGCGTCCCTTCCTAATCTCAACGCCCGTCCAAGAGGTTAAATCTGCTATCTCGAGTTTGCGGTGGCGTTCACGCGCTTCCGTTCGGTGATTTAAACGACAGAAGGGAAAAAACTTGGGATTTATACCGACCGAATCCCCACCGGCGCGATACGTTCGCACTTTCTCTCCTGATACACATTGGCCCGAACCAGATAAGGGTAATTTTGGGCCGGAGGATGGCCGGATTTGCATGCAAGATGCGACGCGCCGAGGATAGGGGAAGCAAGGGACGAGACAAAGGGACGGCGGCACAGACGACGGAGGAACAACGAAGAAGATCAAAAGAACGGATTAGAATGACGCCGTCGGAACAATAGCAGCAGTAAGATTGTAAAAACGGAGAACGTCGTGAGGCGATACGCACGCACGTGGAACACTGAGTTTTTGAACAGACTGTCGTTGTCGCTGTCGCAAGGAGATGCTCTTACCCTGAAGTACACAGAGTCGAAGTGTGTCTACCTTGCGTACAGCTGTGTACGTGCAAAGTATTCATACGTCGAAACACTCGCATCCTGACCTCGTAGCGTGCTTCCCTCACGTCGCTTCGTTACACGGACTTTTATGCCCGCCATTGCGTTCTCCGCGTAATTGAACGTAACATCGTATGTCTCCTCCCTCGCTTGGCAAGTTCTACGCTTTCTTTCACTTCTCCCCCGTTCGATCTCGCTCGCTCTATATTTTCGCTTTCATCGCTCTTCCGCTCTTTCGCTTGCTTAACTTCTGTTGACGTGACTGCCTTCGGTTCGCCTCTTCCATTTTTCTTTTCTCTTTAATTTCTCGCCGAGAATCGCGACGAAACGCGGAATGGACTTTTCTTTCCCTCTCTTTCTGTGAATACGAAGGACGAGAATAATTAAATTGACGTCGAGGATGGCCTAGATTTCGATGATTTCAGGATGAAAAGAACTCTCGGTTGTTAACTCCGGACTGTGTGAACATCGAGGTGGAATTTCTCTTTCCATCTCGGAACGTCGAATTTATTTTCCACAACGTTTCTCAAAGTCGATGGAATCCCTGTGACTACCTGTGATAGATCATCGGGCACATAATTTCGGTGTCGTGGAAATCGAGTCGGGTCACACCTCGTGGGCATAGAATTTCGACTTTCATATTTCACGAGCCTGCGAAGACCGCCAGGCCGGTACAAGTCTAGGCTCGTAGAACATCCATTCATCGAATTTCCCTTGTTCTAGTTCTCGTCGTCGTTTGTTCCGACAGTATTACTTACAAAGGACGCGGGACCACGTCGAAAGTTCTCGCCTCCGCGTTATGAAAAAACTTAGTTTCAACGGCTTTTCAGGAAGCCGTTTGTTGAACTTTCGCAAATTGAAGAGCACACACCGAACGTCAAGTCGTTAATCGCTTCTTATATTTTCCTCGCTCACACCGAGCCTTTGTACGCACAGCTTATTAACGATTTTTATAACAGCGTGTTCAGGAAACAGATGGATAGACATAAATCCTCGAAGAAGAATCGTCGATGATTTCGTATCTTCTTTGTCTTACGCTCTTCTCGCTCGATCATGCGGTGAGTATTAAATTCAGCGCGGATATTCTTCTTTCCGCGGTAACGCTCGCCGCGTTACGACTCGGCGGTTTGGAACTCGCCGGGGCGTAACAATGCGGCGTAAACGAACTTCCACCGCAATACAAACAGAACCGACAAAACGACCCGCGAAAGTTAAGAAGTTAAGAGATTGCGGAGTTTTTCAAGGTCGCTGACGCAGCCTCCCGCTGGCTGGCTCGAAGCTACCAGCGACCAGATTTTTCAACGACTCGCTTCCGCCCATAATCGGGGATCTCCTCTCGCCGGGGATATTTTAAGCCGTCCATTAGAATTCAGACGTGGAAGAACTTTCCACGCAGCCCCTCCCTCACCCACATTTCGCGCTTCACAACTTTCTTTCCGCTCATTTTCAAGGCTACGAAAATTCATTCCGCTCGGACGTTTTATCAGTTTGTTCGTTTTTCTTTTCTGTTTTTTTTTTTTTTTTTGTTCAGTCAGGATCTCTCTCTCTCTCTCTGTTTCAAGGTGAACGTCGAACGTCGTACGTTTCTCTCATCGATCGCTGTTATACCTGCCTCGCGACTGGCAAATTACTCGCAGCTCTTGAATTTTTCACCAGGTCGGAGACCTGCGACCTCCTTGTAATTTTACATAATAATCACGTGGAAAGTCGAGTTAATAAATGAATTTCTCTTTTTTCAAACGGCACGAAGGTTGCAGCGTGCAGTTTAATTTTAATCTGGCTCGATTAAAAGTTGAGCGCTTTTTAGACCGGCGTGAAGTTGACGTTAGAGGCAGCAAAGTCTAACTTCTCCTCTGTGTCACTTTGAACCGATGAAAGATCATCTACGACGAGTGAGAAATTCCTTGGTTACCTTATTGTACTAACAGCCGTTGCTTGTTTCTCCCCGTCAACGTTTCACGTACTCCGAAATGGATTATAGATCGCCTCCCATATGCAAGGAATATACAATTATACAATATATACATTTGTATAGTTAAATGTATTCGGAAGCTCAGCAATCCGTCCGACTCGTTCGATAGCTCGCATAGAATCTACTTGACCTTCGTCTTTAATTCCGAGTGTCATTTATAGTTTTTAGGTAGCACTCTTATTCCTTCCAAGGATTTCGCAGTCCCTAGAAGATTCGAGGATTTGTGTCTTTAAATAATTATTTAATAATAACCTAACCCAAACCATAATTATATTTTATTTATGTCATTAATATTAATAATTCATTTAAAATCTTAGTAAGTCTAACAATAAGTATTTTTATTCTTATTTATTTTTTTAATTAAAAATACTACTCTCTCTCTCTATATATATATACTACTAATTATATATATATAAATATAAATAATTTTTATATATATAAATATAAAATTATATATATATAAATATAAATAATTTTAGTATATAAATTATATATATACATATATAAATATAAATAATTTGTATATAAATTATTTAATAATACCCTATATAATTTGTGTTTTATGTTTTTTCTTTAATATGAATTTTATCGTACTACCCACTTTCTTTACACATTTAGCAGAGTTTCATAATACGTAACACGTTCACATCCGCGAGCAAAGTTATCTTTCGTGTCAAATAATATTATTTGCAGCAAAAATTCCACGGTTAAGGGATGTATTTGCGACCACGTAACGCGCGGGAAATGAACTTCAGCGAGAACTTTACGTAGACGTGAGGAATTGAATCGATCGTGGATACAGGAATCTGGTGTATTGGTAATTAAGAAGGAACGTTGGTAGCTTGCGCGAGAGAGGAGGTGTGGAAATTTTCCACGCCGTTGGAAACGAAATACGAGCGCAGTTACTCTCGCCCCTCGTTCGTACAGACCCTTTCATTCGTTACCCATCCTTTGTCTGCCGCGAAACGATCGTCAAAGAGCGACCCCTTGACTTTTCCCGCGTCTGGTCATTCACTCGCTACGTGAAAAACGCGGCACACCGGCGAGCACGAGGAACCAGCGACACGAAGAAAGGGTAGGAAAACCGTGTAGGTCGAGCAAAGAGAGAAAAAAGAAAAAGTAGAAAGAGAGAGAGAGAGAGAGGTTTGGGGTTGAGAATTAGAAGGAAGAGTAACATAACCCGGGGGTTCCATTTCAGGATGCACGAACTTGCCAGTGCCATTCTAGGAAATAATCTTCGTCGACCCTTTTATGCGCGTCTGGTGTCGTCTTTCGCCCTTTCGACCTTCCGATGCAAAGCTACCCTTTGCCTTTTTTTTTTCAATCCTCCCTCTTTCAACGTCCTCGGGGATGCCGCCCATCGTTCCCTCTGGTTGCGTTTCTTTTTCTCTTCTTCTCCTCCTTTCGTCTCCCTTTCATCTGCGTCTCTCGTCTTCTCCCCGTCTCTTCCTTCTCACGGTGGCCATTGTTTCCGCGCGAAAAGCAGCACACTCGGGACGCGACGAAAGGGTGGACAACGCGCAAAACGCCGGAAGCCTGGCGGTGTAATCGGCGTGGAATAATCGAGATCACGAGGCAATTCCGATCTCAGCCTTCAGCTGCAAAGACACCGCGAGAGTAATCGTTCCCCGTGATGGCACCCGCGGCCATTTTCTACGGTTTGTTTCGTCGTTTTCCTCCCCCTGGCCTCTGCCTCCCCTTCCTCCCACCCTCCCGAAGGAAGCGTTTTCGGCATACCCGTCGATTTTCTCGTCAGTTCGAGCATGGTGCCCGAACCTGCCATCTGATCGCACCATTGCCCACTCTAACGACGTAACGCGTTCGCACGCGGCGCGATTCAATCTTTATTGGCAATTACGCGACCAGCTCTCTCGCGTCTTATCATCAGCGCCCGGGCGTTTAACCGGCGCGGCGACCGGCCCACGGAATTAACAGCGGCACCGCGAGCTGTAATTTCGCACGCGTTGAAGCACGGTGAAACGCGGCCGACCGTTTTGCCCGGAAATCGCTCGAATAATGCGCGTAGGTGAGATCGTGTTGTTCCCTCGTGGGCATTATTCCAGGTATAAACGTTTAATATTAAATTCATGCATCAGCATCGCGGCCAGTGGCATCTGTCATTATCGCGCGACCGCACGAGAATCAAAGATTTTCTTTCATCGAAACGATCATTTTTTGTATAACGACGGACTTACTCGTGACCGTACTGTACAAAGTTTGACTCTGGATATTTAGTAATGTGTGTAATGTCACAGCAGTGGACAGTGAACTCATCTTACCTAGTCAAAATGAAATTTGTAATTAAAATTTGCGTACTGTTAACTTGGCGAATTACTTTAGAGATTCAGGTTGAAAGACATAACGATTTTGTACGTGTTGAAAATTCTGCGTGTCCTTTTCTTTTCGATTGATTGAGAATCAAACCGTTTCTGGCGACCGCGAGCCTATTTTTATTAGAACAGGCTAATTCGATCTAGTCAACCAGATTTGAAAGACGAATTGTTTAATTGCTCTACTGTAGGTCACATAGAAATCATGATAAAATTAAAATATCGGAAAATGATTAACGCCAACCGTCTTAATTTACGTGATGCTTCTAAGTCCTGATTCAGTGAACCCTAAATCGAAAAATTTAAAGGAATGTCCAACGGAAACGGAAACCAAACCAAGATTCAGAGTGTGAGAAATGTTCAATATTTTTGCGCTAACAGTGACTTTAGTATTGCAGTTGAAATAACGTTGCTTCATGAATTCGAAAGTTGTGCCCGTTTGCAAATTACGATCCGACAATCGAATTTTCGTCGGTGTTTCTTTCGTTCTTTTCTTTTTTTCTTTTTGTTCCTACGTTATGTAATCCGTGAATGGTCGATCACGTTTTCCATGACGTTTTCTCGACAGAGAACCCGCTGCCAATTACACTCGCCAATAGAGAATACGTAATGAGGTGTTCAATTTACCGTATTCAAGCATCTGACTCGTCAAACAATGCATCTTCGATCGACTTCGAGGGGGGAACGACAATGAGATACGTACTACAATCAGTTGCAAACGATTCAGGAAACGAGAGGAGGAGGTGTCGTATCGTCGGGCGGATAACAAATATTTCATGTATTATTCATACGTTTGTAATTTCTTATCGACGTTGCGGATCTACTCGGCGTAAATCCCGACAGACGGATACGTCTAATTATATACTCTGCTTCGTTATTTCGTCTACATTTGTATTTCATTTACGAGGGCGCACAACGAGAGAATTAAACGAAGAAGAAAAAAAAAAGAGAGAAAGGGCCAGCGTGAAACGAAACGAAACGAAACGAATAAAACGAAATTCGCGGCACAACGTTCGTAACGATAGCACGGGCCGCAATTGTCAAATTTTTATATTGGCGATGAACTACTGTCGACCAGCCGTGTCGGCCCCCGTGTTCCAATAAAAATTTTTTTCCATCCACCGAATCTGCCAACAGTATCGCATGCGCGCTGAAGGCTGAAACAGGAGACGCGCGGAGGGAGGACAAAGACGGGGATTAAACGGGAGAGAGAGAGAGAGAGAGAGAGAGAGAGAAGCATGCTACGTACGAATTGAAATACCGTACGAAAGAATTTCGCGAATTTTCGGGGCGGCCAATGTACCGGCTAAAAATTGCGCTCGTAACGGGAAAATTGTAACGGGGCGGTCGCTGTTTCGGCCGGTGTTTATCATCCCTTCTTTTAATTACGCTCTAACCGGTGTTAAAATTGCAAATTACAGCCGCACGCGGACGAACGAGCCGCGGATTTAACGAACGATTTAACGATTCCCCGGGATATGTAGGATAAGAAACCAGCGATGCCAGTTTCGTTTCAACGCGGTACACGTAGCCGTTCCTTAATTAAATCCACATGGTTTATGATAAAAGTAATTAGGGAAAACATACATAATTTCAAATACGATAAGTAAACATTAAGTTTTCTCCTAATGACTCTCTCAAGATCTGCTACTCAAAATCTTATTTTTAAAACCTCTGTTCTCATACGCGCGCACATTCACAACCATACACTTGTATATTTCTAGTCTATCTCTAGTCCAAGATTAGGGATTTTTTTCGCTGCGACAATCATTGCTTAAATTACATAGGAAGAAATTCTGAACAACGAGACTTCTATACTCGACACACATACACACACGCACACACACACACACACACACACACACACATATATATATATATAAGTGAAAATTAAAGTTCTTCAAAAAATGTTAATAATTGTTACGAAAGAAATATTTCTTTTCACCGAGCGCCGAGAGGACGATGTGTGTCGAATCACTATATTTCTCGCGGATATCGAAGGAACATACGAGCTGTCCAGAGCGAACTTGGTTCGCGGTTGGATGAAGGATCGGAGATTATGGTCTTATCGGGGGTAGCCGTGGTCTGCGGAGCTAATAATGCTCAACTTCGATTAATATATCTAGAATTAGGGTTCTCGCCAAAGTTTCCTGCCACCCGACCAATATTCCTGCCTCCTACGTTCGAGATAAGCAGCTTAGTTTTTCACCTTCGCGTTGTAATACGGGCACGGTGATCCGTTCAATCAACGCTCCTTGGATCTTCTCCGAAATTTCTTCCACGACCGCAGCAGCCGGATGCCGACTTTCTTGAATTTTCGCAATCCGTTGATTTCATTTTCAAAACAATTTTCGATTTCTCTTCGCTCTATCGGCACGGGAACTCATTGCAATCAGACAGCCTCACGATATCGAAGCACTATAAAAATAAATAGAGGTAACTAAATAATAGATGTCTGGGCAGAAGGAAAATTAATAAAAGCCAGTAACCGGTGGTGCAGCGTGTACGTGATCGAGGTCATCGCACGACCGTAGGGCGAGACGAAGCTTATCAGAGTTGCACGTCCGTTCGATATCATGCCCTTCGCAAACCTCTCCGCAACTTCGGGTATCGATGACCGAATTTCAATCGGTGAAATCGCGTGAGAATGATCGATGTCGGTCACCGTTGTCCGTGGCCGTTTCTCTCCGTTCCTACGTATCGTTGCCGTTTTATTCTCCGAAAATCATTCGCGATAAATAGTTCGTGAAAAATTCGCGAGAAAGTTGTGCCAAAAGTTCTGACACGGATTATTAAGCGGTTATTAATAAAATAGTTCCATTTAGATAAATCGATAATTAACATGCGATGCTAATAAAACTCATCTACGATCAACAAAAGGAAAAAAAAAAGGAAATTTTCAACGACTTTAAAGCTCATATCGAAGTGGTGTAATTTCGTTGATGATAAGTGTTTAGAAGTGAAAAATTATTGCAAGTCCTTCTCTTGTGTAGGTTATGATAACTTTTTTGAAATAAAGCGGTTATTAAAATAAAGTAATTTCATTTAGGTAAACACCAGAAACTGGTAATTAACACGCGAAGCTAGTAAAACTGATTTATTTCCACAAAAAAAAAAAAAAAAGGAAAAGAAATTTTCAACGATTTTAAAAGCTCATATCGGAGTAATTTCGTTCGTGTTAAGTATTTAGAAATGCAAAATTGTTGCAAATCTTTATAGTAACTTTCTTGTAAGAAAGCTCGTTTCTAATGTATTAATTACATCGGCATAATTTATATTAAACATCGTTGCCCGAGACGTTGCACTCCATCTTGCACTTGGGGAAGAAAGTTCTTCCATCTGCTGGGAAACTTTTATGTGCTCGTGCGAAACTGCTTGATATATGGGTTGTGAAACGTGTCTGACCATAGACGGACTATTTCCACTTGCGTTCTGGCGTTCTTCGTTTTATACATGTTTGAGCAGTCTCTTACGTCTTGGATGCATTTACCACATCCTCTATTTACAACGGTCTGCTCCCATCTTGGTGCTTGTAACGTTTGAAAAATTATTTTTTCGTTGATTGAACGAACGGTCGCGATTCTCGGAACTCTGGCTCCTGAAGCTTCAGCAATAAATAAACAATTTTCTTACGACGAATATAAAGATCTCACACCACTGCGAAGAGACGCAATTCTTGCATTATACACGAGTCTATCCTTAGGAATTCGATTTTCACTCAGACAGAGAAATCGCCTCGTATTAGCGAGTCAGTTGATAAGTCGCTAATTTGATGAGCGTCGGCGTAACGCTTTATTTACACGGGCTTATTGACCGAGGCTGAAAAACGCTCTCCTTTCTCGGTGCTCGTCCTTTTTAGCGGAGATAGTGACAGGTCAGGGAAGTGGATGCGTCATCGTCGGAGGTTTTTCCACCTCACGGAAATCATTCGAGCGATTCAGCTGAAATTCGCGGCGTAATTGCAGCCCAGCGAAACTAATTAATTATACAGGGATGGATCGATGAAGAGTATTTTCCTTCTTCCTTCGTTTTTCTTCCTTTTTTTTCTTTTACTGCCGTAATTATCGGCGCTTCTGTTTGCTCCCCTCGCTCCATCCGTGTTTCCTCCTCCTTTCTCTCACGTTCTCCTTTTCATTTTCTTTCGAATCTCCCGCAGGACTTAACCAACATTTTTCAGAAATCCCCTTTCACGTTCTCGCTCTCGTCTTGGCTCGATCCATCCCTCTCGCGTTATTTCTTCGTTTTTCCTTGGTACGAGACCAACTTTCCCGTTGCTCGGCAAGCTCGTCAATCGATGGAATCGCATTCTAAAGCCGTGACTCGACAGACGGCCCGCGCTTCCGCCTTTATGATAGTACACCAACTAGGGCATGCATGATATCGCGAAGAGAAGGAAGAATGCGCCGGGAGAGAACAACAGGCGTGGAGAGGGGAATATTCGAGCAGTCGCGCGTCGCTTACGTACGTGAGGTCGTTCGATTTTCGGATTTGCAAATATTTTATCAGGGAATCGGCGTTCGATGGAAGAACGTATCGCAGGGACGGGGTTGGAAACCGGGAAAAGAGCACAAAGCGGAGTCGAAGGATTTTTAGTCACGTAAAGAGAACGCGACAAATTGCCGCAAGCGGTGGATAATCCAGTTCTGGTTGACTATCGCCGGCAAGTAGTCTGACCACGTTGTAAGACCGTGGAAAGAGAGTGGCGCGCGAAATTGTGGTCGATTAGAAAACGCCCGGTGGCACGATTTTTCTCGACAAGGCGGGGCACGTGAGCCCGGGCTACCGGAAAATCTCGTAATCGCTTTCGAAAGTCGCCCCGTAATTACGTTTGTTCTGCGCTGTTGACGCTCGATTTTTATTTGTCGATTCTCCGGACGCCGGGCCTCGCGAAAGAAAAACGGCGACGAAGAAGCCCTCGAAATGGTTTCAGTGTCAACACCCCGTTGATGTTCCAACAGCCGAGCGAAAATATCAAGATAATCAAGGAAAACGTCATTCTAAATTATTATCTGTGCCTCGAGTGATGTCAGAAAACTGGACGATCGCCAAGTTATTCTTGGGAACGTTGTTGACTACACACTGCACTTTCACAACGTATTTACAATTCACGATTCCATAAACTGTAGCGTGCAAGGACGGATTTTACGTGGTTTTTCATCCGAAATTCTGAACTTGATGAATCTTTTCCTAATAACACTCCGGCCGTTCGTGGCCTAATATTTGTTGAAAATATTATTCAAGAAGCGTGCCAAGCAGCCATCATCAGTGGACGCACACAGCCAAAGATTTTTTTTCACGCCGCTGTACACGATCAAAGAAACCGTCGCGAGAGCGCGGTAATCGACTTTAATATAAACAAACCGCAGGCACGCTAGAAAATAATTAGTATGGATCGACGCTATCGTGCATGCATCCGCGCACCAGGCCAGCCAGCCCAGCCCACCTCCAAAGAGGCGAGCCAACGATCGTTGGAAACGCTCTAACGATCGCCGTTGCATAAATTCCGCTATCAACGATCTCGCGCATAAAGCACGTGGGGCGGGAACCGTCAAAGTCTCATAGAATTTCTAAGGAAATTCATTCTTGGCGCGGTGTGTTCCTTCTTCGCCGTGTCGTTGCCTCGTGACACGCGCGCGCGGACGAGAACAGCAGACAAAAGGTGGCAAGGGGTAATAACATAGGGTCTTGAGCGAAAACTGGCAACGAGAGAGAGAAAGAGAGAGAGAGAGAGGGAGGTGTCGCCATAACCCCCTGTGTTTAAGTATTTATTTAACCGGCGAGCGGCCTGAGAACGTGAAACGGGAAGATGGAAACGACGGGGAAGACAGGACGACGCGAGAAATATGGAAAATGGGAAGCGCGCGAGGAGAAGGCAAGGGGTAGACCACGCGAAACTTCTTCCGGCCGAGACGTTCTAAGGGTACGAGAGTGCCCCAGGGGTGTACTGCGGACTTTTGCCGGACACAAAAGTGCCATACTGGGGACCGGTCTAACAGACACGTACACACAACCGTCTTCTACCTGTCGCATTGTGCTCGCACCTTGCACTTTCTTCCTCTTTCTCGCCCTTTCCTTTTTTCCTCCCGCTTCCTCCCTCTCTTTTCTTTGTGTGTCTCACCACGTTTCTCTCTGGCGAGCTAGCACGCACGCAGCACACGTACAACGGCTCCGAATGGAGGCTTTCTTAGCCACGAACCTCGAGAGAGAGAGAGAGAGAGAGAGAGAGAGAGAGAGAGAGAAAGAGAAAGAGAGCAGAGCTCGGTGCACTGGCCAGACGAAAATTCGCGAACAGCGAAAGCGTGCCGACACGCCGTGACGAAAGTTGAAATAATTCTCGCGGCATTTGCATAGAGACATTTTTATGGTTATTAGAAGGAAGACTTTGCAAGGGGAAATGGGTATATGGTACATTTTGTTTTCGGGTTTTGTCCATTGTTTTGCCGTTTCTACTTTGTAAGTTGGGATATTTCTGGGAAAAGAATATTAAAACTAAAACATGCTACCCACATGAACCAAATCGAAGACACCGGTGGTTTGGTGATTTGAAATATAAGCGTCAAGGTGGATAAAATCAAAAAAGTATAAATAAAGAAGTCGAAATAAAGGGAAACAGAAATACGTGGAAATTAAATAAGATCGTCTAAATAAATATAAAGATAAAAGAAAATACTTCGAAATCAAATAACTATGGTCCAAATAAATATAATGTAAAGAAAAATATGTATATATTATTATACAGTTTATACGATTATACACTTGTACAATTCGACGTTTATTCAAAACCGCCGCAGTTCATCCGACTCGTTCAATAGCTCGCATAAAATCCAATCGACTTCCATCTTTACTTCCGAGTGTCATTTATAGTCTTCATAGCATCCTTACTCCTTCTAGGGATTTCGCAAGTCTTAGAAGATCCGAGGATCCTCTCTGTCCGTTTTATGTTTTCTCTTCAATGTGAATTTTAGATACGACCGATTTCCTTTACAATAAAAATGCAAGAAAAATCGGGACGAAATTTAATAGGCGTTTGAATAAAATACCACTGAAACGAGCACAAATAGATAACAAGAACAAGAACAAAGATAAATTCTTTAATACACTGGCACTAACGACTCGCATTGCGTTTAAATTTCAATATCCGATCCGTTCAATGCTCGAACTTCGTTCGCGAGTTTCGACGTTAGTTTTGTTACCGATCGCGCGATCTTTCGTGCAGTTGCACCGCTCGTTTATGCTGCTGCAACTGAAACTTTGGACTGGTACTTTTCACTGATGCCCGTTTCAACCTCCCCTTTTCCCCATCCCTTCATCCAGCAGTGCAGCACTCGTAATCCTAACGTTTGATTGCACCTATTACGGTTGAAGCACCTAATACGTAACTTTCGAGACTGGCGCGATAGGTCGGTGTACCAGTCGGCTAAAATCGATTTCACCTGCACTTCACCTTCCCTTCCGTTTGCTCCCCCGCGCACACTCTCTCCCCCCCTGGCTCCACCTGTTCCTCCTCGTTTGCTGTCTCAATTACAAACGAAGACGCGATGAGTCTGCACTCCCTACTTGTTTTTTTCTTCCTCCTCGCGAACGGTGTTTGATTTGATCACCCTTCGCGTTGATTATCCTCTGATAGTGCCCTGTGTTGTTATCTGCTATCGCGAAAGGGTTGTCGAATTTTAACAGAGGTAGAGCGGACGAAATTTGAAAAGAAACAACGACGAATAAATATTTTATTCGTAATGTAGGATTAATTAATTGCGATATTTTTATTTCCTAAAAAATCGTTCAAAGACGTCCAATGAAATAAGGTGTGTTCTGAGTTTCTATGTTTTCGAGCGAGATCTCGAGGACCAATGTTTTTCAAGGTCGATCGATTGATTCACGCTTTTCTGCAGTCGTATAATTTTCTAATTGCTCGAACGTGTTTCTGGGCCTTTGCGTCGCCGTTGTTTCGACAACGCAGCGTGCCTCTCAATTCCGCGTGCAACAACGTCTGCCAATTTCGATTAACTTTCGTCGATAGTGCGGGCTCGCGTGCACCACTATCCGAACCGATCAGCTTCGAACCACCGTTTAATCGTTGTCCCGTTCATCAGTTTAATTACGTGTTATGGAAGCGGCCTGGGCATGAAAGTTTCATAAACACTTGGAATTCGAACGTACGGACAATCGGCTGATAAAGAGGTATCGTTTGCAATCGACGTGTTGTCGACAACCAGACAAACTCGATAATGAAACGTATTCTTCTTGCCGTCGATTATCGTTGATCACCCGAGCAATTAACGTGCCTTATACGTTGACGAGTTTTTCGCAGGCACGCGTTGATAACTTCTCCTATTTTTGCTTTTACATATACTGTATATCTTTTTTTTACAAGTGCCATTTTTTCTCCCTTTTTTTTCGCCCGTTTTTTTTTTTTTTTTGCTCTTTTTTTTCATCAATACATCTGACTGGCAAACTCTATTCGTTATTGTCCCAAAAATGCTACCGATGCGTTTTCATAAAAGTTCGCCGAATGTTTTATCGAACATCGAAACGTTTTCCCAACCCGTCACGCGCGTATTTCACTCGAAAAATTTAGATTTTTGAGGCTTTCACCGACGCGGAAGTTGATCCCGTCTCGCGGAAGGCTTGCCCTTTTCGAACGGTGTGTGCTCCGGCGATGTTTCATCAACGCTGCAGCTTCATCAGCTTCTGACGACAGAGTGATGCATTAGTATCAGTATCAGTAGTTTGATATCAGTGTGTCATCAGAGTCCTGATGAAGCTACTACGGTTGCCACGTTGCTGGAACGTCGCCGCAGCGTTCTGCAAGGTACTGACTCGCGCGCGTGTGCAACTGCGGATAACTGCCACCGAGAATTAGCTGCGTAATGATGTTGTTATAATCGCACGATATCTGCGATATACTTTAATATTCGTTCCAAGTTAGAAGGGTGCGGAATTCGAATCACTAGAATTATCGCCGATTTGTGTGTTTCGCGACGAAGAATAGAACGCACGATTTTTATTAATCGGCAGACGTTCATAATCGAATAACAAGAAGAAAAAGAAAAGAACGAGACAAAAGGCAACGGTCTTTGGGACTTCTTCGACTTTTATTCGGATTATCTCGCTCGTTAGCCGATCGCAAACTCATCAACAACGCGAGGCGATGCTCGGAATTAAGCGTTCAAAGGATCGGCAAAAAAGGGGACGAATTTGCATCTGGTGATGCAACTGGCGACCTGCCGAAAAACATAAATAATTCAACGGTTTTTACGGTGACAAGTCAAAAAGAGGGGGGAGTCGATTCGAGACGGGGAGAGGGTGGAGATCGAGTCGATCGGAGCGTGCCAAATTGTCAAATGAACGCAGCGAAAAATGCTTGCTCGCGAGCGGCGAGCGTGAGAAAGGAGCCGGGCCGCTTTCAAATCGAAAGTTTCGCCGCGGTTCCGACTGTGAAATTTCCATCGAGAATGACGCTCTTGCGGCCCCGACTGTCTGAAATTATTAAAGTCGTCGTTGTTCGACGTCGACGAACCGGTTCGTCACGTTCAAAATTGGAAGGCGGTCGATTAATAAATGTCGGCAACATTAGCTGAGGAAACTGTGGTTCTTCGAACAAGTGAACGCATTCGGGTGAAGGAAGAAATAGGTGGCGATCAGGGAGAGAGAGAGAGAGAGAGAGAGAGAGAGAGAGAGAGAGAGAAGAGGATAGATTCGACGGTGTTTTGAATGGAAATTCGCGGAGATAATAGTTTCGGAAAAAGCAGCGTTTTTTTTTGGGGAATTTTTGTAGCTTGTACGAGTGTTAATTCTTTAGGATGAATATGCATGCATGTCGGGATTAATCGATAACAGCGGACAGTTGTGCAAAATGTTTAAAATTTCGTAGCTTCGCAGCACGTTCGCGTTATTGAATATTTTTGTCATTCGAACGTCGTGTCAAACGTTATTGCACAGCAATAACTAAATATTCATCGCTCGTGAAATATCGAAGCTGTAAGTTCATTACGTATATGTTATTACGCTATTGGATTAATGATATAATCTAAAAATAATTCGCTAGTTTATCACCGTTTTGAATCAAGCCTGCGAGAAATACCTTCGAAGCTATTAACAATGTCCCTCGTCTATGTCGTTAAACGCATTACGTACTGTTGTAAAAAGTACTGCTGACAAAAACGGTAGTGAGCTACGATTGGCTCTGGTTCGTTGGATCAACTGAAATTAAATCGGTCGAAGATTTCGCGGACGATGCGAGGTCAGACGGACCGGACTGACAATGAGCAATTCCTCTTGCTCTGTTAGAGGGACCGAGGTAGAGCGAGGAAGAGCAAGTGCATAATATCGGGTGCTCAGAAGCCATTCGTGGCGTTTGGGAAAGATTCGGTAAAGCGGTATATGTGATCGTAGTGACGTGAGCGGCCGTAACCTATCCAAGTGCAATTACTAGTCGGAATATCGAGCGGCGCAGTTTTGGAATATCCGGCGATCGAACGGCGAACAAACGGTATATACCGAGCTGGGAAGGGATCGCCGGAGCCTTTAGCCTCGTGGGGAGGGAATATCGGGAAAGTTTTAACGGCGCTTCATTAGTGAAAATAGTTTTGGCACGGTGCTATTCAACAGCGAAACGTCTGCCGCGAGACATTGCTAATCCGAAGGCACGGTCATTGAATAGTTGCAGCTGCTCGACGTTCCTTCCTGACAATAATCACCGACTAACCGATGAACCGACCGAACACAACGAACACGAACGTGGCGAACGAGGAAAACTGACAACGCGGGAGGAGATTGTCGCGTATGGATCAACGTTGCGTGCTTCGTGAAATTTTTACTTTCGTTTCGGAAATGATCGTGACAACATTGCGTATATGTCTTGAACGATGTCGCACGATGTATAATCTGCTTCTTTCTTTCTTTCTTTTTTTTTTTTTTGCTCTTCTCCGAGCGTCAGCGCTGTCCAAGCTAAGCTCCTTGCTTGCGAATCCTTCAGCAACTCGAATACGACACGTCCTGAAAATGCGTTGATCTGTCTGCTTCTAGTGGCGGCGCGTAGGAGAGGACAAAGCCGCGTAAGGAGCTCGGCCGGTGGACAGCTCTGGCGTAAGTGACACACTTTAGCAGCTTCTCTCTCGAACTCTCGATATAAATCAGCTAAATATTCCACAGACGCACGTTCGTTCAAACTCGAATTTGAACTGAAAGAGGATAACGAACAAAAATAGCGCGGAAATCGTTGTCCTTTTCGCCGCGCACGGTTACGCGGTTGTTAAACGAACCACGCGGTGGCGCGTGGCCTGAAAAAACCGGAGCTTTTTCTATTTTCAGCCGCGATTGCATTGTCATAACGAGGGGCGGCTCGTAATTACGAGCGTCTTTCCTGCGAGCGAACGTCGTCGGTCGCGCGAAAAGTGGGTGGGGGTGGCGCGGCGGCCGGATGGAGCGTTTAACGACCGGCAATCAGGATTCAGAAAACGGCGTTGTCTTTATCCTGCTCGCGTACACGTTGTGCCGGCGCGGCGGCGCGGCAACCATTTTCTCCTCGGTCCGTTGGTTGCCTGATTTTTTATTGTTCCTGGCAAAACATTTTCTTCTCTCTCTTTTCGTTTTCTTTTTTCCTTTTCCTTTGCTTTCTCATCGTTCTCGTCGTTCTCTCGTTCCCAGAACAGGAGAGCTCCCCTCCTCCCCCTCCTATCCTTCCGCCAGACTTAGTTCTCCCCTCTCACCACGCCCATCCTGTCGTCGTTTGCATAAAGTGAGCTATCTGCGCTTTTAATATACGCAAATGAAGTTACGCTCCGGAACTAATCATATTTGCATGCGGAACGGCGATCTCCTTTGAGCTCTTGTCGTACTTATTACTACAGTTTAGTCGACGAAGAACGTTTTACGACGGAAAGGCCGACCGGCATGATAATGCAGTCGGATCGGCCATCGGTATTGTTTTGCCGTGCCAACTCCGGCCGTAATTGGTCACGCCGCGCTTTCACCCTGTCTGACTGCGCGTCGGTTAATACTACTTACGGGCATCGGCCGCCGCGTACTAACGAGGCTGTTACGAACGATCATGTTTGTATCAAAAATATTTATTGTTATTCATACTAACATCCGACTGTTCTCGTGTATTAATACGTTTTTATGGGTTTCTGCAAAGAGGTAAAGTAAAATATTAAAAAAGTGGTCAAAACATTTGAATATTTTCGTTAGATATTTTATAGGTATAAAACAGCGTATTTTTCAAGACTCGAACAAGTCTTTGTAAAAACATAAATAAAATACATAAAAAACAACCGTTTGAATGTTTTCGTTAGATATTTTGTAGATATAAAACAGTGTATTTTCGATGACTTGAATGAATCTTTGTAAAATGTATAAATAAAAGTTTCTGCACTCTGTTGTATTATAAAAGATTTCATGTTTCTTTTACTTGAATGTTTCTGATGGAAATTTAATTCTTCACTCGTCGGTAGTTAACAACATCTACGACGTCGCTATTTGGATAGCCGCTCGACATCATCTTTACTTTGAAGCATAGAAAAGTGTAAAAGGGGATCAGAGATCTCGATCTCCATCGGATATTGATATCGATTGTTTGAAACGAAAAGTGAAATATCCTTTCAATTTGTATTTTCAACGCGCAGTATTGAAAACGTTATTCTATTTACTTGTCATTTTCTCTTCTCATCGAGTAGCAAACAAACTTCGCCTCTTCGATTAACAAAGACGGCTCTCTAATGTTCCTCAATTCTCGTCTGAAAAAAAAAAAAAATACGCGAGAAAACTCGAGAGTTCGAAAACGCGTTCGATCTTGAAGAGAAACACACACGCGAACAATTCGTCCCTCTGTTCGTCGCACGTTCACGCGCCGGCCGCTCAAATAATTCAGATTGAAATCCCCGGCGGCCGATCGAAAGATTTTCAATTACGTCAAGGAACAAAGTTCCGTTTTATCGGTGGCCGACGAGCCGCCGTGTCGTCGTCTACCGATCCCGGGGAAAGGGATTACGCTATTACACATTAATGAAAGCGCGGGCTTTCGCGTAAGATACGTACGAATGAAAGATAAACGCCATCCTCCCGAGACACTGTTTGCCAAGCATTGTACGTTACTTGAGAAGTTTCCAGCAACTATGCCGAAACGATATTCTTGCCGGGGCCGGTGCCGCTGCCGCTGCCGCGGAAACTTTCGATGAAACGTGACATTTTGTCGTTTCTCCGCAATCATGCTTAATTAATTATCGATCGGGCCTCGCCCGGAGCCACCTCCTCTCCCCGCCCCCCCCACCCCTCTTTCTTCCCCCTCCTCCTTGATAACCGTCTTTTCTTTCGCAAATTTCGATCAGCAAACCGGTGTTATTTGATTTGGAAATCGACGTGCGCGGGCGTTCCCCCGTTCACACGAATCATCTAAGGTAGACTCGTCGTAGCTGCGATCGTTTTATTACTTTTTTATTTGCTCTCGATCGCGGGAGACAGGATATATATATATGTGTGTGTATGTGTAACCGTAATAGAAAGTTCTTGTTGAACCACTGTGAGGGGAGATTAAAATAAAACGTGTTAACGCGATGTTGGCTCGACAATTTTTCGATACTAAAGCTGTCGACGACCAGGGTGTGAAACCTTGTATCGGAGAAATTACAACGCGAGAAACAAGCGAAGCAAATTTAGAATGAAATCAACGAAATTTTCATTTCTATGCTTGATACCAAGAATTATCCAAATCTCTGAAAATTTTGAATTCTGAATTTTTTCAAGCCACCTCAGTTCAGCAATCCTTGCAACGTTTTACTGATTTATATTGACAGAGTGAATAGAGAAAAGAGTGCGTAACTTTTAGGTAGTAGATAGTACTCGTCGAAACATGAAAATAAAAGTTGTAATAAACATGGATCGAAAAATTAACAGTTTTAAAGTAACGAACGATATTTTGTTTCGGTTGAGGAACAAAAAATCGTTCTTCGCTTACAGAGCTGTCACACTGTGTATAAGTAGTGGTTTACCTTATAATTTCTTCTTTTTCTGATTAGAGGAAGTTTTCTACGTCCTCTTTCCATTTCTATGCATGACGTTGACACTTTCGTATTGAAAAATTACGTTCTTTTTCAAAGAATCCCGGATGTATATAACCGAAACAAAAAATCGTTTATATATAACTTTGAAGTATTAATTTTTCGACCCATGTTTGTTAGGGCTCTTTTCACGTTTCGACGAGTACTATCTACCTTAGAAGTTGTGAACCCTTTCTTCTATTCACCCTCTACGTCTGATACTAAGAACCCAAAATGTTCGTTCCTTTCCTGAATTTTTAAACTTTTCGTCTCAGTCCAGTCTTGGTGCCAATTTATACGAAATAAAGCGGAATCGATCGGTCCAAGTAGACACGGAACACGGAACGCGCGCTGGTCCGAAATTGTGGTCCACGAAGTAATCGCTCGCGTTTGCCGCGAGATAAACAGCTGTAACGGACGAAACGCTGATTCGATTTGACACACAGGGCTTGAATTTCCTTGAAATTTAGCCAGCGCACGTGAACGCGCCCCGGCCGGGTATTATCGTCTGCCGCAACGAACGCTGCATTTCGGTCACGCACGATCGAGTATTATCGTTGTCATTGTTATATCGACCATTCGTGGGGTAGCGAGCATACGGCTGTAATCGTAGACTGGAGCAGCGTTTACGGAATATTGCCGTCCCGAACACGCTGTGTATCGAGATACACATATCGATAACGGACTACGGATAAGCACGCTCTAAGAGCTTGGCGAACCGACCGATTCGACTCGCGCTCGCACACTCCTCGGCAGCGCGACAGCTCACACCGCAATTAAAAAATGTTTCTTCGCGTTTCGCGGCTGCGACGTAGTTACAAGCTCGAAGATTATCTTGCCGTACGCGCGGAATGATTTATAGTTTTTTGTTTATGCCCGCTTATCCGCCCGCGTAATCTGTAATTCAGGAGTTAATTACTCGTTAGAGAACGTCGCGGCGGCAGTGGTACTCAAGACACGTTGAGTGGAACTGGTGTACGTTTATGAATTTAACACGAATTAATCCGCCGCTTAACTTTAATCTGCAATTCAACATTTGGACGCGCCGCATTATTTAAAAGGACTAACTTTCCGCTAACTTAGTAACTACACTAACAATGCAAAAAAACGGCAAATCCTCTGTTGATCCGATTAACGTTCAAAAACTAACACACTAACCGCCCCTTCTTTTTCTCTTCTTTCCAGATTCTCTGTAACTCGCCTCACTAACTCGCCCACTCGTCGTGCCGCACGATCGTTGATCGAGCCGACCGAAATGACTCGTAACCGGCCGATGTAACCTAGAACGGAGAGATATAGCGAACGAGCGAGCGGTCGTCGCGGTCGTTCGTCGCGCGGTGGTCGCTCGTGATCGAACCATGCGAATTCTTGAAAATGCGCAGGACGAGCAGCAACGGTTTGAAGCTCGACTTGACGGAGAACACGCCAGGTAGCTCGTTGTCGAGGCTGCCTAACTTAGTCGAGCATGCGGAGACCTGCCAGGCGTTGTCCACCGGAACCGGCGAGAATTTAAGCAGCAAACTGCCAAACGTGGTGGAAGGCTCGATGGACTATGGTAGCGAGCGTAGATCCTCCCGGTACCTCGAGTACCAAGACTCGAAACCGTATCAGGACGGGCAGTCGACGTCCGGGCTGCCGCCGTACGATCAGGCCGGCTACCATCACGATCAGCCAGGGGCCAGAGGCTACAGGGGCTACGAGCGGAAACCGTACGACAGGGAGGATATTGACCGATACGATAACAGAATTTATCCGGAGGATAACTTGAGGTACGATCGCCGGGGGGATCAAAGAACGTATCAGGAGTCGGACTTGGACGCGCCGTACGAGAGGAGCGATGCCCAGAAGCTCAGCAGGACTTACCCGGCGGAACTTCAGGAGGCGGGCAGCAGGCGATACTCGAGAGATCTGACCGATTACGAGTACGCGTCCAGATACGCGGAGGAAACGTTGAAGCTCGAGCCGAAGAAAGATCATCACCATCATCATCATTCAGGCAAGGTGTACGAACCAACGGCGTCGAAGGGCTACGAGTCCGGGGTGAAGACGCACGATTCCGCGTACGAGTTGTCCTGCGCCGCGCAGCAGGACCTCGCCGGCCGAAAGTACGAGAGCAAGTACCACTCTGTCAGCAAGATGTACGGTACGTTGCCGAGGTACGAGACCGGCAAATCGTACGAGCCTAGGTCGTACGATTACGAGGAACAGGCCTACGAGACCGGCGGCAAGCCGTACGACTCCAAGTACGAGCTGACCAGCTCGAAGAGTTACGAGAGGGCCAAGTACGACGGTTCCTCGTCCTCGAGGTATCAGGACAAATCGTACGATCAGACGTTGAAGATCGGCGAGCTGGGCTCCTCATCCGCCTCCGCCGCCTACGCCCGCAAGACTCAGGATCAAGAGGAGACCAACGCGGAGAAGATGAACGGTTACCGGAAGAACAATTTCGAGGCGTACGGCGTCTACTCGGATCCCGAGGACGATCACGGATTCCTCGCGGAGAAAAAGACGCCGCAGTATCCGTACAAGGGCGTGGTGGTGAACGTTAGCGGGGAGTCGAGTGTCATCGACCAGAAACGAGCCAAGGACGGCAGGCAGACCGAAGTGGTTGGGAATCCTTGGTGCAGGCCTACGATACTGTTACTCCTCTTGGTCCTTCTTGTTGTTATCTTCGTGTTCGTCGCTGGAATCCTCCTCTATCTCAACTGTAAGCCATCTTACTTTGCTATATTTTGTAGCGTTTTAATGCACGAGATCTGTTTATGTTCGTGTCGAGGCTAGAAAAGCTGTTTTAGTATGCACAAATCTTTACAAATACTAGACACGTATATATATTTTAACTCTTTGTCCGACTCGATGTATCAATTTTTTTCTTTTTTTTTTTGCCGATGTTGCTTTGCCGAGACTAATAGAAATGAGACGAGAGTTGCGTCGTCGTATATATTTTGACTGGGTCACGGTTTTCGAGAGAAGTCGCTTATTTCAAACCGTCTTGGCACACGGATAACATTCCTAATATAGTGAGTCTCATTTTTCACAGAAATCCAAAATTCAATTTAAAAATGTTGATTTACCAATTGTGTTACTAATGCTAGACGATAACTGATAATGAATTTGAAAGTGATTATACGGCCGACATTGAACGCGAATTTCAAGGAAATCAAATTAAATAATTATATTATTATTTAATTATTTAATTTACCCACAAGTAATGCGTCTTTTTCGTAAGCTTACAAAGTAACTAGTACCAAGCGAATCATTGGCGGAAACTGAAACTGTCAATGTATGAGAAGGATAAATATAAAGGAGATAAATATGGAAGGCTAAAGTAGCTAAAAGAGATTCTCGTCGAGATTCTTCTCGACCTGATGTTTACTGAAATCGTTTTCTTTGTGCCCGTACGTCCGTCTCAGGACCAATGAGAGCCATTTAAAGTTGCCCGTGGAAAACAGATGCCAGGTAGTTAACGGTGGAGCTTCGTTAAAGAGGGATACGAAATTAGCCAAGTTCTCTCGGCAATGGCTACACAAAGGCTGCTTCCCGTTGTTGGAACACGTGCTAATAATAGGTCCGTTTCTCGATAGTTGCTGTCCGTTTTCCCTCCGTTTCTCCCCGATCGTTTTGCTTTTTCCGTTTCGCATCCAACCGATTCCAAAGGGCCATTTAGTTAATGAGCATCCGATGCCAATTATTTACGGCGATCCATGTGACCACCATAATAACGGGGCCGTACCGATGACCACAACGACGACGACGACGACGACGACGACGGCGACGTCGACGTCGACAACACGTGCTGACGATACGTTAAGCCGGGAACGGTTGGTGTCTCCCAGCCAGTTTTATATATCGAATTTGACATGCCCGGCACGTACGAACTTGCCACTAGCGAAACTGTTCGGTCGGAATTACAATGCGAACGGTAAATGGAAGAAGAGGGTTTAAAGAATAGAGGTGGACAAGAGTGATGTACACCTTGGGAATCCATTTTACTGCACGGCGAATGCTCGGACGCGCGATACACGCGAAACCGTACCACCACCGAGTAAAATGTATTAAATTTTCCTTCGGAGTGCGCGCGCGCGCGCGCGCGGATGTCGAATTTCGAAACGCGTCTTTTCAGCATTTTGTCAGATTCTTTGGAAAATTTGGCTTTTTAATCATCGGTTTGAGTTGTCATTTATAATGTGGAAAGTAAAGTTTGTCCGTGGCCATCATAGATGAATTTCTATACAATTCGATTTGATGGAGATACATGTAAAAAGATCCTGAATTTCAAGATCAAAAGATTTTTTTACATTGTTGGAAGTTATTTTGCGTGATATTGTGAGAATTGGAGAAAGAGATTATTTGGAATTATGCAGTACGATTTAAAAGCAAACTTTAATTCTTCAGACGAAAATCTAACCTTAAATTTTTAAGAGAGATACAGTTAACCCTGTAGCTAGTCTTTTCTGAATTACAATAGATTAAGAAAGATCTTTTGTTGCAATAATTTCTTACCATATAAATATTCCACTAGAACAATTTTGTTATCATATAAATATTCGAATAGAAAAAATAGGAAAAACTCGTCTTGATGGCTGTATTTTTAATATGCGTATAACTGTATTTTTAATATGCGATTACACCAAGGATTAAGAGATTTTAATAATAATTTATCTTTTCTTTCTTTCTAAAAGAAGCTCGCTCCAAGTGTTTAATGTTTCATGATTGCGCGTTGAGTTTATAACATCGTGGGAATGGTGGAGATTGTTTCAATGATAGATTAAAATTAATTTACACGGAAAAGATAATTTATCACTCTGAAGCAGGCGTGAGTCGTTTCGGAAGACATTGAAAATCATTTGATTCTGAGAACCATATATCCACATGTAGGCAGCGTGTAAAACGGGGAGAGGAATCAGAAGCTAGGAAAGTCATTAGACATCTTGCCTGGCTCCGTTTATGAGATAGCAACACGCTAAAGGGCCGCCATCGCGTTGTTGCGTTCTAGACGAATATAAACTGAATCGTTTCGAGGCAACTAGTTTGCCGAGCTCGAGTGACGTTTGTTCCATCTATGTTTTGATCCCGAATTCAATTACGGTTTAAAAGCGCACGTAGAACGACTGCTACGAACAATGTATAATTTAATATCGTTCAATTAGTGCAGTTAATAATTAATAACCTCCTTGGTTAACTCGCGAAAATAACCGTGAAACGTATAGCTGTACGGGAATGGCGGTTATCAATTATCTAAATTATATTTTCGCTCGGTGAATTAATAAACAAGTGGCACGGGGAGTGCACGGAGAATAATTCGACAGTAGATTAAAATTTATAAAGGGGGGGAGGGGGCAAATAATTCTTTGATTTCGTACAGCATTTACATACGCACTGCCTACGCACAACGTGCAAATATTTTTAATTCGTTACACTTTTCTTCAAAGTACACTTTACGAATTTTATCGAATTGGATGCAGAACACTCTAACGAGCAAATTTATTGGAAATTTAAATGTCAGAGGATTTATTGAACGACACGCTTGATACTTCAACTCGTTGTCCACCGTTAAATCATTCGCGCCGAGATATCAAAATTATTTACCGACGTACAATCGAGTCAGAAGTTCCATCTGCCAAGAAGAAAACGAAACGGAAGATTAATCCAGGGATAATGACAGTCGGTAAAAATCTGGAGATACGAAAAACCTGCTCACACGCCTACGTTTTCAAATAAATCAGTCCGCATTCCGTTTCCGACGAATATTTATAGAACGATTATCATCGTCGACGTATCGTCATTTGTGTTGCACACAGTTTCCCCTCCCCCCTCTGCACTTTGTTATTCCATCTCGCTGCGCGCGTTGTTCATTAAAATCTCGTCTCCGATATTTTTCCGACGCTACCGGTTCAATTTGGCAAACGTCGATCGCGAACAAAGAAAGCGAGAGGGCGACTAAATGAAATGTTGGAAAGTGAAGAGGAAACTAGAGAGAGTGAGAGGGAGTTTTCACACAGTGGCCAGGAGGCATCGAGTATGCACGTCCCCCCCCCCCCCCCCCCCCCCCCCATCCCACCCCCCTCTCAGCGATTTCCGTGGGGTATCGCGCCGCGTCGGTACTTTCGACGAACGACGACCGCGTACGAACGAACGAACGAACGAACGAACGAGAGAGAAGGTTCTCCCCGTCCCTGGAAGCCGGAAAAATAGCAAGTTTGAAAAGGAGGGTCGGTAGCAGGCCCTCCTGTTCTCCACTATTCCGAGTGGCTGCATTTGGCAGCGGCCGACAGCGCCGTTTGAGCGATTCGGTTTATTTTCGGGTCAAGTTTTCGCCCGACCGCTTCGCAATCAGCCGCCGCATTGTCCTGCGGACAATACATTTACTGCGAGCAGCCGGGGCGTGTAGGAATTCGGCGAACGCGCCGTTCACCTTCGACCGCTCTCCCCCTCCTCCCGCCGCTCCCTGCCGATCGTCGGATCTCACCCGTTCTCTCCTCGTCGAACGTCTCGTATTTTCGGCCGGGCTTTTCCGGAAAATTCGATTTAACCGGCGACGTCGCGTCCACATTTTACGCGCCGCTAAACTATTCGTGGGTCGACTCAGTTTTCATAGAATTCCGCGTGATAATTGCCACGCACGTGTCTTTCACGATCGTTGTCTCGTTATCGAGAATCGATATGTTTGTTCGTCGATGGAACGGCAACTTGGTCGGACGACGTTTGATAAAGATTCGATTTGCTCGCCGGGGTCGGTTGTAATTCACAAGGATTTTCAGACACTGACGAATCGCAGCGAGATGTATCATACGCGGCGCGGAACGTGGGAAGATTTGTGTTACGTTACGCTGGGAGTTGATACGTGACGCTGATAGGCGATACTGTTATATGACGAGGCATAAATTTCGTCTCGTCCACTTTCGCTCGACGAAGCTCCCACATCCAGAGCTTTAAATTGACAGAGTTTCGCCGGCGGCTTTGTCACAACGTGCGCGACACTTTCGCGAAACACCGAACGAAACGGCTGATATAGAAATATGAAACGTGGCCGAATGAAGCCGTCTGATGACACATTGGCGAACGGGAAGCGTTCAGTTTCGAAAATGACCTCTGTAATTGTCGATTTAATTACACGCGCCTACCACTGCCGTCGTCTTCATCGAGCTTGTAATTATTTTCAAACTCGAGTTGAACCCGCGTTTATCTTCGCTCTTTAATAACCGAGCGGTGTTTAAACAATTATCCAACGTTCAGCGTATTAATTTGACGCGCAATGTGCCGAGAAGTATCCTCGTTGTTGTTCTACAATCGTTATCATTATTCGTCGGTCTCGTAATTCACGAATCGCGTCGTCGTTCTTCTATCACGTGCAACCACACCGAGCGAAAAGTCGAAAAGTTCACTTGCTTTTCGCGTGGCTCGACGAACGGGATAACCCAAAACCACCAAAATCATCGTCATGTACGCTGGTCGCTGCGCTCTCTCTCGTCCTTTCTGTTTCGCGCGAACTTTGCAAAGTCGCCCGGACGACGACGGGAAGTTCAATCTCGACCGAGTCAATCTCTTTAGTCGTGGATAGAGCGTCGCGATGAAATTAGAGACACCTGGTATATATATATTTATATGTATATATATATACACACATATATGCGGCGGCACGGCGTCGTATGATGCATGTAGCGTCACAGGGGGCTTTGGCGCAGGATGAGGATTTAGTATGTAAGGCACGTGTTCGCATCTGCCTTTATGAGCGTTTCCCGCGATTCCGGCGTTTCGTCCTCATTCTCAGGCAACCTTGGTGCCGTGAAGCGAGGCTTCCTCATCGCGGGGGTGAGGCTCACGGTTTCGGGATTAAGGGCGTCGCCGATCATATTAAGGCCGGAGATATCTCATCTGCTCCTTATCCGGCGGACTACGAGCCCGCCGGTAAACTCCGCTGCGTTTGTTCCACATAAATTACAAGGACTTTGCCGGTAGAGCACTTGCCGCGTGTCGTTCGGTGTGTACGCGGCCTTAATGCCGGAAGGGTCGTCAAACTTGCTATATCGTCGCAGCGGTGCGGTGGGGGGTCGAGCCGTTTACGAGGCGGCCGGGTAAACCGATTTTAACGTTGGCCCTCGGGATCAGGCTTGCTCGACGACGTTGTAATTGCTTTTCGGATTATCACCGGTGAATCGAAACTTGCGCCACGTCGCGCGTGCATCGAAAAGTAATGGGAACACGGCGGTTCGATTTCGAAAAGGAAGGAGGAGGAGAACGATACTCGCGGAAACGAGGAACACACGACGGAGAAAATTTGACGATCGTCTGGTAAAGCGAAAACGTTGTTCCCTCGAATCCTTCGAACGAATCATCCGAGAGTTCCAAGTGCATGTGCCGGATACTACTCTGGGGAGCAGCTGTTGGGCCGCAGTTCGAACTGTACAGAATTTCGCGTGGATGTGAAACTGTGCGACACGATTCGCGCCAATTAGTGCCCGCTCTAGGTGGCTACTTCTTCGACGCGATATTTAACTCGATTAACCGAGTAATTCGCCCTTTCGGTCGAACACTCGAAGCCGAAAACTTCATAACGCGAGCGTTCGCGAACTTTCGAAAAAATCGGTGCCACGTGGGCAGAGCGTAGACGCGAGGCCATTAATCAACAGGGAGCGACACGCTCGTTGCTGAAAATTCGCGAAAACTGGTCTATCGGTCTGAAACCGAGCTGAAATTTCGCCGGTTTTCGAACGGCCGTCAATCCTCTTAGCCGACGGAGGGAACTACATCCGGTTACCGATATCGTTGGTAACGCGCGGCGTGTTACGCCCCCTCGGGGGCCATCTTGCTTCCTCCTCAACGACGTCGACGACGACGACGACTCGACGTGTCCGAGCCAACGAGGCGGGAAACGTCGGGCGAGAAACGGCCGTCGGACGAAATTGGATCCTCGGTTGCCGGGTAAATTGCCAGCGAGGCTGTTTCGCGCCTTGCCACCGCCGCGGTCGCGTTTTACGCAATAGCTGCGGGGAAAGAAGCGAGGCGCGGCGGGCTTGCTCGCGTGCCATCGTGAAATTTCACTCTCCGGCGCGATAAACGTCCCGTAACCGCTCGTAATTGCACAACCATCAAGTGTTCTCGTGGCGTGCGGCCTGGAAAAGTCGAGACTGTTCAAAGTGGCGCGAAATTCGACGCACATGGCCAACGACGAGGGTGCTCTGGATGGGTCTCGTTGAGGTTCCTGTTGCGAGAGATCTGTTCGCAACGTCGAGAACGGATCGTGGCGACGACGCGTCGAATTTTTGCGAATGTTTCGCGAATACAGGTGGAAAGTTAATGGGATTGGCTGGATGTTGATTAATCGGGACTAACGGCGGGACTGTTAAGTATCACGCTGTTAAGTTTCGTTTCATCAATTTGTAAAGTCGACGCGAATAAAAGAGAGCATAGAAAGAAGAGTATTGAGGAAACTCTTGGAATTTCTTTTCATAGCTACAGCATTAAAAAGAAAAGTTTCGTAACTTTACTTTGATTGAAAATATTGTCGTGTTGAGGCAACGTTCGTCTTTGGTGAATTAAATTCTGAAATTGCGATGGACAAATGCGAAGTGAAAAATGAACGTACGAAGTATACGAAATTGTATAGAACAAAGTAGAGATCGGTGTAAATTCAGCGAAGCCGCGGCGATAAATTTCACTCGTTCGCGCTGCTACGAAACAACGAAACAGCATAAACACCGTGCACGATTCAACGAAAGTAGGAACGCGATTTTCTAGTACCACGTGGATCGTTCCCCACGACTCTACGTGTATTTGGATTGTGCACGACTCAGTCAGGAAGTTGAGAATTCTCCCCGACGTGAGAAACGATCGCGATACGGCGTTTCTCACGAGCAGTTACGCAGTTCCTTCGATAATACGATCTCTATCGTTCTTCTTTCCTTTTTCCATTCCCAGTAAGCAGAAGCGCGCGCCAGCTGAGAAGTTTCTTATTGCAAAGTTCTCGGCCAGGAACGCTGTTAAACTGGCAAACGATTCGGCAACTCGCCGACGAATGTATAATATCCGTGACGGTTCATGCCGGATTAAATCCATAGAAGCGTTTCGCGAAACAGCGCTGCACAAGGTGTGTTACTAGCTACAAACCGGGTACGCCGCAGAAAGGACGATGAAACTTCTTGCACCCTGCCAACTGCTACCTTTTTTACGATTGAACTCATGACGCAAGTAACGCTCGAGACATTGTGCTTTCTGTTTAGACTATCGCTCTCCAGCAGATGCGATAGTTCGAATAAATCGCCGAGATTCTGCACCTTTAGTGTTTCGTTTATTTATTTTTTTATAATCGTTTTAGAATTGACATTTTAAGAAAGTCTGACAAAAAGCTATAATATATATTCTCGTCGAATAGATTTTCAAACAGAGAGCATATTTCATCTTAAAAATGATCATATATATGATGAAATGTCATGCTTTCTGTTTTAAAATCTATTCGATGAAATCTGTTGCCTCTTTTCGATAAAACCTGATAAGTTATAAATTATTTCTAAGATGAAATATCTACTTCTGTTATCTATTCGACGAGATCTGTCGATATTTTAAAAAGGTTTGATAAAAAGGCGTATATGTCACAAATCATTTCTTTGACCAAATGTCATGCTTTCTGTTCCAGAATCTATTCGACGAGATCTGTCGCGTTTTTTCGATAGTTTAAAAAAGTCTGATAAAAAACCTACGTATATTATAAATCATTTCTAATCACGAAAGCTCACGTTGTCTATTTTAGAATCTACTCGATAAGATCTGTCGCGTTTTTTCGACATTTCAAAAAAGTCTGATAAAAAATTATATATATATAGATATCACAAATCATTTCTAAAATGAAATATGATGCTTTCTGTTTTAGAATTTATTCGACGAAATCTGTCGCGTTTTCTCGATATTTGAAAAAAGATCTATTATCAACTCGACGAAGACGAAAAACCGCGCATGTTACAAATCATGTCCGCTGTGCATTACGCATTAAAAAATATCGGTCGATCGTAAATCCAAAGGTAAAATCGCAAGGAGAGAACGACTAGTTCTCTACCGGTCTCGCCAGGATCAGCGACTCCTTCGACACGAAAGGGAGGGAACAGAAAGAGGGAGAGAACCAATAGGGAAAAAGGTCGGAGCAATCGGCAGCGATCGGGATTGTTCGCGAGTTACCGAGTTCGAGTCAAGATTAATGTTAACTTCGCCGTAGGAGTTAATAAGTCCGAGACCGATAAATCCCGCTAACTCCTCGTCCTTTTCCTTCTCTCTCTCTCTCTCTCTCTCTCTCTCCCCTCTTTTCTTTTCTCTCATTCCTCTCGTGCCTGTGCACAGCAGCCCCTGCTGCTGCTGCTGCTGCTGCTGCTGCTGCTCCATTACAGTCTTTCTGACCGTTCGCTTTCGCGCCGTCGTTCCTGGAACCGTCGTACAGCTTTGAGAAACTCGAAAACTTTCCTGGCGGAGAAAAAGCCAACGGGTATCAGCCGTCTCTCGCCCCGGCAAGAAGCTCCGTTCCGGCATACCCGCTCCTTTCCAGCGTCATTTCCACGGAGAATCCCCAAAGGTTTTGTCCCGATTACTTACATCCGCGATAGTTATCCTCGTCGCTGATTGCCGCGTCACGTACACGCTGGATACGCATTGTTTCATCCTTTAATCCTTGGAACGTTAAACATTCCAAGGACGGGAATTCTCAACGACCGACGAAATTAGCAGACGCAAGAACTTTGTCCTTCGGATTTAACTTCTTCACGCGGTGGCCCGGTGAACGCTACCTGGTGAAATGCCTGAATTTTCATTCTCATCGTTTGAAATTCATTTCGAGGATCGGAACTGTGACGCTGCAGGAAAACTCCTCTCTCTTATGTATACCGATTCGAAACGGTGAGAATGTGCGTCTCGGTAGGTAGAACGGAGCAGGCGACGAGAACAGGGGAGGACAGCCAGAAATTGTGTAGCAACGGCGATCCGACACGGTCAGCTTTCACGTTTCTGCAGAAAGAAATAGAACGGAAGTCGGCCGCTAAGGAGGGGCCTCTCTGGAAAAGCCTTGTCAGGGAAGCTGACGTTTAATTTAATAAATGCCGCGCTGTCGTGCTCTTTCTTTTCGCTTCTCTCCCCTGCGATCTCTCGCGGAGGGGCGTTTCCGCGCCATTTCCTCCCGGCGCCGGTAAACTGCCGGCCCTCCCCCCCTCCGATTCCCGTGTAAAATTTCTTTGGAAAAACTACAGGAAAGGACCAGGCTCACCTTATTAGAGAGATCCAATTCGGCCCAGGCAACCAAGTTTCTCGCAACTTTGGAATTTCTCGTCCGTACTCTCGCACGCTCGTTTATGCTTCACACCGTGTCGCGTCAATTTTTGTCTTTCCGCTCTTCCCTTCCACCCTCATTGCCGTAGTCCTTGCAATATTCAATTCTCAACAAACGAATTAGAAATTCTAATTCAATTCTCGAGAAGCCAGAGGTTTCAAGAATATTACACGAATAATGGTAAATATAAATTCCAATTTAAAGAAATTACTTTCAAAGTCATCGCTCTTCTGTACTTTTTCGCTTATGTGGCGAATTGTAGATGGTCAATATCAATCGAAAGTTTGCTAACTTGGAACGAAAATTTTGCACGCCTGGTGGTAGTAAACGCGCAACTGTCATTAACCCATTGTACAATATCTGTTGTTCCATCGCTCTACGTGTTCGTTTGATCGTGTCAATAGATTTTCCAATTTCGTTGAGTAAGCAAAACTCGGTGTAACGACGGCGATTACGTAGTCTCTAGCCGATCGCGAAACACCGGTGTCAACCGGATATAGTTTTAATTATTAGCGACACGGGCCTAATGCCATCAGTGTCAATTGTTGTCGCGGCTAATTGCGGGCGGCTTAATGGAATTTCCGAGTAGACGGGAATCACGTAAGCTTAACAATGACGAATGTTGCACGATGTAAACTTACGATTGTCGTAGAACTTTGGGGTGCGATTAATCCGATTTATCTGACGAGACTGCTGCTAATCTGGTTCGCGCGATTTCCTTTGACGTCTCGCGCATGTATAATTTTCAGTGACGATTTTAATTTAAGCACATCGTTTCTTACGAAATACCGAAATTTTGCCAAATACCAGAATGAAGTTTCGTTCCGTGAAATTCTTCCAATTTGCGTTAATTAAGGTTGTGTTAATAATTGTGAAAAATTGTTGATCGCAAAGTAAGTCTTTCGAATCTGCGAGATTAAGACTTTGAGAGTTGAGTTTATTATTCAATAATTTACATTTAACGTTATATTAAATAAGTTACACTAATATTTAACAAGTCGATTACGTTTTACGTCAATTTCCAAAACTAATGACATTTAAATTACGACATTTAAACGTCCTAATAGTTTGCGTTATATTTTTCGGCAAAGTCGCATCTTTATAGCTCGTGCTGTATACGTGTGATTGCTCTGAAACTGATTCGCGATGGCGTGATGGCGTGGAGGTCGTGGACGAAGAATGGAGGGCCAAGTATATCGCGCACGTGGGCGCAGTTACGAAGGACGTGAGTACGAACACGAGGAAGGAAACTTTCTTCATTTTTCGCCGTTGCTTGATCGGTTCAAAGTTTCTCGCTGATGTATCGCCGGAATCAATCGCAAACGCGAATGACCCCCGATCGAACGTCGTCTCCCCCTACACACTTTCTTGTTGTCGTTTAAGTTTCGAGAAGTAACGAGCCGACTTCCGGACAGACCGACCGCTTTGTCCCGCGCTTTTGAGGAAGTTTGGGGGCGAAGGTTGAACGACGAATTGAAATCTTTTGTTTGTGAATTGCACCGATTTTGTGGCATTCGCCAGAGGTTTACACTAACCGAGGATTTTCAGAAATCGTCGTTCGTCTAACGTAGACAGATGCATTCGTTTGTGGGATACGACAAGTTTCTATCAAACCTTTCTCTCTCATTTTATTTCCTCACAGTATTAGTTCTTAACACTAGAACTATCGACGGCGAAAACATAAAATTTCTGTCTGAGACAGAGAATAAACTTAAAGAAACAGAAAATCTTTGTAACGCGATAGGGTACGCAAGCTTTCATTTACATGTATTTTACGAAGAATCATTAAATTCTACAAAAGTCCATTGTTTCATATCTACAAAATATTTAACAAAGACATTCAAATGGTAATTTTGAGCATTTTGATAGTTTTAGTGGAAATGATTTCTCGACGAATGCAAATAACAATTTACAATGACGATCCAGCAGATAGAATGTTGTTTGAGTCTAAGTCGTTTTAATCGAATAGCAATTGGGAATTAATCAGGCAATTTAAATCCCGCTTTTGGCCGGTAGATAGTGAATGCGGGCGATTTTGGTCAGACAGCATCAAACATCGTAACAGAAGCCTGGCGATAGGGATAGAGATGATCTCGGCGAACCTTACGTTCGATCGACTCGAGGCTGCAACATTGTTCCCTAAATTCTCGTACGTACGTATCTCACTTTCTATCGACATTATCGGCCGAGTTGTTGTATTGATTAACCCAGCGTCGATTAGTGCGTTCTCTGTTCCCCGTACTAATAGACACACCATTACAGCGACTTTACAGCGATCAATCTCCATTATCGGAAACGGAGATCCACATCGATTAAACATTTCCATTGCACGCGCGTGTGTGCGTGCACGTTCACTTGCCTATTTGTTCTTAAACGAGACATAAATAATGCAGCAGGTTATTATGAAATACAGAGAAGGAGACGTTTGTTCGCGTGGCGAATTCATCCCCTGGCACGGCATCTGACGACTATCGGTTTATCGAGAAGAACTAGAGACGAGAGAGATAGAGAGAGAGAAGAAAACCGACAGTATACGCGTTTCGTCTACGGCTTCGTATACAGAACGGAGGAAACGAAAAATCGAAAGTGCTTCACCGCTATTTCCGGCAGGCGGCTCTCCCTTCTCTCTCTCTCTCTCTCTCTCTCTCTCTCCGCTGGCTGCAGCACACCCTCCGGGCTGTGCTGTCGAATGCAAAAAAGGAGAATGAAATATCGCGTCTGCGAGGCACGACGCGTGAAATTCTTCTTTCGAAAATAGGTTCGTTATAGGAGATGCCCGGCTTAACACAGCCGGCGAGGCTGTAAATCCATTCGATTTAGGTGGCACCGCGAAAATAACAATTTTTCCGCCGGCGAATCGAGTTCGTTCCCTAGCCACCTAGGTCGGCCGTGTTCTCGACCTCATCGCCGCGTCGTTGGTGCTCTCGGTCGAGTCGAGTCGCGGAGCTTTCTCACTGCGATACAAACGACAAATCGTCTTTGGAATTACAGTCTGGCCCGCGACTCGGTGAATTCTTGGTGAATTTCGCGCGCGAACGGAAACACCATTATCCCGTTCCCGTGTTCCTCTGTCCTCACGACTTTCGACATACTTTCCAGAGCTTGTTACCAGACGAGATCAATATATATATATATATATATATAGCGGCGGGCAGGCCAGTCGGCTTAGCAGACACTGCCAATTTTTCAGACTTCGCACGGTTATCTAGTTCCAAGATCATCCTGAACTTTACTGTCCATCTGTGTACGCTCTGATTCGGTTTGATAAGTTTCTGCGGAACTGAAGAACGGCGAGAAAGTTTCGCCGTATGTAGGACGATCGAGGCGCTGATGGAAAATTGGAAAATTTCGAAATATCGGGAAACTCTGCTTCCCCGGCCAGAGCCTGGCCGTTTCAACGATAAATCAGATTTCACATCTCTTTCGTACCCCTTCTATTTACGCAACAAACGCTACTTGCTCTGAGAGTCTTACGTTCCGTTTGTTTTAAATGTAATTACACCGACGTTTATGTTTGTACGTGGATGTTTGCGCATTTGCGGGAAATTCAAAGTTGCAAAACTCTACGAAACATAATGCTCGCTGTGGTTTGACAGTTGATGTCAATCTTCTTCGTCTTTAATAATAATTAATATATCGACTCTAATAATTAATTTATATAATATATATTTAATATATATAATAATTAATATATATAATATATTAATATATCAACTCTAATAATTAATATATATAATAACAGTACTCTAATAGTATAAAAATGTAATAACAATACTTTGAAATACCTCAAAGATACCTACTCATACCTACTCATACATCTAAAATTGCTAAATCCCACCTTCGCTAATGATCTCGTAGTCGATGCGACGCTAAGTACCATAGAAAAAAAAAGGAGAAAAAAAAAATAGTACTCTAATAATCAATAGCTATGACAAACGGAAACAAACTTCCCTTCAAGCCCTCCGTTCCTTCGCTCGAGTTCAGAAAAATATGAATCAACCGCATCAATCCTCTCTCTCTCTCTCTCTCTCTTCGATGTGGCCAAAAATCCAAGCAAATATAATCGCGTGCACGCAGTGGGCCGTGCACGCGTGTGGTTGATCGTGGCCGTAACTGTGTCATCCGCCGGTTTGTGGGAGTGGCGACACGTGTTCCCCATGTGTGTCAACCCGCAGTTGTACGGTGGGACGGGAAAGGGAAATATCGGCGCGATATCGGCCTGTACGAGTCTTCATAGAGCCGGGCTGCATACATATGGTCGGTTTGATAGTGCCGCGTGGCACGAAGTACGCGGAGATCTACCTGTGTGCAGTGCAAACTTACCTGTGTGAGCAAGCGCGTGCGTTGCCGCGCGGTCTACTTCCCTACTCGGCGCGGTGGTAGAAGATTTCCTCCTTTGCGTCTCTGAGCAATTTTTCATAAGCGGCGGTGAATGCCTTTTGTGCCTGGGACTTGGCTGGCTACGTTTCGTGTTCCTCTGACTCTTCGCCTCGACGCTGAGTGACGTTGATTGGAACTGAGAAACGGCGATGGTGTAATTGTCGGGACGACGAGCAAGGTTTATACAGTAATTACCGATCGAAATTTCTTTTTTTTTTTCTCCCTTTGGAAAACAAAAGGGGAAAACGAGGTTATTAATCGATGGTATTTATTGTTTTGGTCTTGCTTCTACTTTGGAAAACGAGGAGAATGTTTCAGGGAAGCTTTTAACACAAAATTTTGAAACACGATGGATCAAACAGATCAACAAGACTTTGTTATATATAATAATTATATAACTTAATAATATATCATATTTATATCATATCGAATGATATTTATTATCGTTAGAAAAATATCGTTAAAGAAAGAAACGCAGCGAAGTTGAAGGAGGCATGAAATTCCTGCGCTGTTGAACATTTTTGTACTCTGAGTGAGATACGAATAAAATTCCACGCTTAAGACGTAGAGGAGTAATTTGAAATTTGAACCAGCCTGCTGCATACTGTAATGTAATTACGTTTCACAGTGGTACGTATTTTGATAAATATAAATCCGAATTAAGCGTTAATTTTGGTTCTCGTATTTCCTACTGAATTTTACAACACCCTTCCCCGCTTGATTTTCATTCCCCGATTGGCTGTCTCGAGAAAAAAGAAAGGAAAACAGAAAGAAAGAAAGAAAGAAAGAAAGAAAGAAGTGATTTCTCAGAATCATTGGAAGAAAGATCCTGGCTTGAACGACGAACATGTCCGGGTGGCGGGCCGTATCTCGCGAAAAGCGCTTTCATTAAAAAGTTATTTAACTGGAAATTTTTGCGGCTATTGTTAGGCAACGGTCGTGTAAAGCGTTATTATTCTCGTTTGCTGAAGTCTGGTAAAAATATGTAATTGCTTGTGCGTCCGTTGTTGGCACGAGGCACGAGGATACGACGTGTTAACGAAAATAGTTATTAAAAATTTCCAACAACATTGGAGCTTCCCATCGGTATTTCTAACTAACGAGCACGATTTTCCACGAGTGAATTGCCATTAGAAAATCGTTTGATTAGACGTATCGCGAGAACAGACGAGCGCGTTCAATTAAGAAACAATTTCGAGCGGAGGCTCGTTTTCCAGGTGGCGGATAAAAATTCGACGATCAACGAACGCGACGCGAAATTGTGCTCTTATGAATCGCCGACACGACGTAATTGCGTCGCCGTTGCAACAAGTAATTTCCGAAATGCGGCGCTGGTTCGCTAACGCGGGCGAAATTCACGCGCGTGAACGTGAAAAGGAAAAGGAAACAGAGAGGGAGAAGGAAGAGGCACGAAACTATTCCATCGAATTAAAAGCGATATTTCCATTTCATTGATTTTTGCATTACCCTCCCATGCCACTGTTGCGAGGCATTTTCACCTCTCCCCTTCGTTGTTCGAACGCGCACGCAACCGCGGTCGCAGATTTAAAATACATTTGTCCGACTCTCGAAAACCATTTTTTCCTCCCCGATGGTGCTACCGGCGCGCCAGCGTAGATTACCGTAAATGCATATGCGTGATGAATTACTGGCCGACGAACGAGCGATATTTCTCCGTTAATATATTTTAACGGGACTGCGCGAACGTTGCGAGCACGCGTGCCGGCGCTACAACAAAAACCACCATCCGCTGAAAAAAAAACCTTCTGGCCGTAACGTGTGTTTAATTGCGAGAGTTATCGCGTCGAGTGCTCGAGAGTTAACGTTTTAGTATTTCAGTCGTATCGCGGACGTAGACGCGACTTAATGTCGTGGATTTCTTGTTTCTCCGATTCTCCGAAGTGAGTTCATTATATTTACGACTGGAATTATCGATTCGAGACGTTCGTCTGCAACTACCCAAGTAGAACGACGCAACGTTCGCAAACGAACATCGTTTTGTTTTCAATTGTAACATTACTGTCAGTTGTCGATTTCAACGGCCGCGGGCCGACAGTTTCCAAGAAAAAATAAATTCTGAAGTCAGTCTCTTTCCCACTCGGTCCGTGCTTTTGAATTTTTTTTCACGTCCTTTTCGGAAACGCGCTCGCGACTCGTCGGCGGTGCACGGGAGAAAATCCCTATCCTTCAGACGCCGCCGAGAGCAGAGTTCGTGCAGAGAACTTGTAATTATTTGGAACGTCATACGTGGTTGTGCGGCAGACGCGGCAGGATCTTCATTAAAGGACCGGGTCAGGAAAGGATAATTAAAAGTTTCACGAAGGGCGAAGCTTTGCAGAACCGAGCCGAGGGGGAAATGTTGCGCGACTCGGCCACCCTGAATTTCCCTGTTATTTGCTCCTCGAAATTGCCTCGTCTATCTGCCTTGCCCTCGATCCGCGCGAGTCTTCCTTCCTTCCTTCCTTCCTTCCTTGAATTTCGTTGTTCGGGGAAACCTTGGGGGATCGGGGCTGATCCGCGCGTTCTCCGAAACGTTAATTACGGTTGTCTGAGGCCGCGACAAAGTCGAGCGAAAGTTTGCCAGCAGGCTGAGAATCGGGCACCGCCTCGAGCAAGACACTTTGATTTTGTCAACACGCGAATTCATTACGCACGCGATTAAAGCAGTTGTGTTCATATACGATCTTCTTTGACGGAGCGCGATGTTGAACTTGAAGGCATCGCGAGATTGTCGCCTAAGGTTTTTGGTCGATTTCAAAGCTAGTTTCGGCTTTTTGCACGGAGTCTGCGGTTTTTATGGTACTTTCTTAGTTGATCATTGGCGATTTACATACATACACATGTACATACGTCTTTGATTAATAATTTATGTGCTTGATCAAGTATACGAAATGATGGAATTACGTTCTCTAAAATAGGCGTTTCTCGATTGTCCAATTTTTTTTTTCTTGCAAATGTTGCGTCAGATAAAATTATTATTGCTATAGTAATTTATGCGCTGTATGTCTGATGTACGAAATATACAAAATAATGGAATCACGTCGAGTCAAAGTTCCTCAAAGTTTCTCTGTAATGAGCATTTCTTTATTGTCTAGTCTCAGTTATTTAACATTTTTTTTCTTGCAAACGTTACGCCAGATAAAATTATTATTATTACAGTAATTTACGTGCTGCATGTTTAATCAAGTATACGAAATAATTATAAATTACAACGAGTGAAAGTTCCTCGGAGCTTCTCTGAAACAAGCGTTCCTTCGTTGGCTAGTCTCGATATATTATTTAACGGATGTTCTTATTTTCTGTACAAGCGTTGCCCCGGATAAAAGTATCGTCATAAAAAGAAACAGAACAGTTAAAACTGTTCTGCTTGCTAAAAGAGCTCGTTAAAAATTCTTAGCTTGCTTATGTACGTACGATGCGCATCGTGACTAATGTTACTAATAATTAATTCATTTCTCTTTGCAGACATGTCCTATAAGCCGCAGCGTCCCATTATCGAGGGTGAGTGTTGAATTCTCAGTTCAGATTCAGACTCTTTATAGATTTCAACGATAAAAATATCCCGTCGTGCGTGGCGGTCTTGCCAAGCTCGGGCAAAGTGCATAAAACACGTCTTTCGCGCCTCGGGATATCGCGGGCGGGCAATAGCGGAACGCAGGAAACACAGTCAGACATCAAAAGCATTCTCTCGACTCGCCGAGAGAAACAGAGAGAGAAAGAGAGAGAGAGAGAGAGAGAAAGAGAGATAGCGGGCAACGTGGCACAATCGTGTTATAATAGGTTGCCAGCTGACGTAAATTAGCAAGCACGCGATATTTAAAAGCAAGTTATCTCGTCTCGGGAGTTGATGGACACGGGGGGCCCTTCGCGTCTTTCCAGCCGAGTCACGACTCAATTACAACCGGCGAATTTCGAAATCACACCGTTTCGATTCCGACGGTCACGCTATCGCAGTCACGCTGACGATCACGCCTCGAAAGTTATTTTTCTCGGTGCGATCGCGATTATTCCGCGTGTGCCCTCGGCCGCCTATCGCCGAGCAGGCAATTTTTCAGTAGTCGAGCTCGAGCAATGGCCAGGCGTGAGCAGTTGAAACAACTGGCGGAGAACGCCGCGCAAATTATTGCGTCGTTGCGTGAACATTCCCGCGAGTACGCGAATGCAATGCGTTCCTCTTTTTTTCTTTCTTTTATTTATTTATTTATTTATTTATTTATTTATTTCGATTTGCACGCGTCGGCGACAACACATTACGTCGGAATGTAATTTCCACCGTGTCGAAAATATCGCGTGTGTTTCTTCCTAAATCAAGATGCCTGATAATAGATTCGGCGAGCTTTTTACGCGCGGTCCGGGTTGCAGTCATTGTTCTTACTCGATACACGCCGCGATCATTATCTTTCGGTGAAAAGGTACACACTTTTATGAAACACAGGATGCAAATCATCCTGTCAAACGCGTTACGCGAGGGCTGTTTTTCAAACCGCCATCGCGCGTACCCTCCATTGTAACGAGCGCCTATTTGCTCGTATATTATCGGCGGATTTTCGTTCACCATTCTCGTCGTTAACGTTTGTATTTTGTTCGCGCGAAGCACGCACGCGCACGCGCACCGCCGGACATTAGCGCGGTTGGGACAATGGGCTCGAAACGAAATCGTGATACTTCTCTGTTAATTTCAACGGAACGTCCATTGGCGTTCGAAGAATTATTTGGAATTTGGCGTTAGACGAGCGTCAGTTCTACCATCGCTGCGAGCTCGAGGAGTCGTTATAGCAACAGCAAGTTTAAAACCGTGGCTCAAAGTTCTCTTGATCACAGCGAGCCGGGAACTTCTCCTAATTGCGAAACTTTAAAAATAACCACCGCGATAATTTTAAACAGAATTAGTGGAAACTTCCTTCGAGACACCGCGCGGCAGCTACGTCTTTCGATAATTGGCAATTACGTTTCAATCGTGTCCGAGGGATAATTAATTTGTCAAGGCCAAAGGTACGTGCAATACTTATGACGTGGATATGCTTGAACCGAGCGTGGCAAGTGAGGAATTTCTAAACCATTTGACCATTTAGAAAACTTTAATCTACACACCTTATAAATTTAATTAATCTCAAGTACAATGCGGTTTAGGTTAGGTAGGGTTGCCATGTCATAAACTCGACAATGAGAAATTTTTTAAACCTTTTCCTACACTCCCTGGTTTGTCTTAACACTTTGTCTACCGGAAAGTTCTTAATCAAATCATTGCCTGCAATAATGTCATTTCTCACTGCTCTCGTTTGCTTTTTGAAAACATTATATAAGGATTTCTTTTAACACCTTAAAACAGTATGTACGTTTGAATATCAAAATTGGCGCAATAATGTGATCTGCATTATGAATCACGAACCTGACTCGTGCTTCTTACGTTTGGACCGATAAACTTACTACGAGTCTCATTCAGTGTTATGGGCGAAAACATAATAACGTAATCTTGAATACCGGATCGCGGTTCGTCGATCGTCGAACTCGTCCTCTCCTCGCACGGCTGTGCATAATTCCGGGAGTTCGATCTACGAGCGAAGCAACTTACCGACGTTTCGAGCGTCGTTACATTACATTCGCGTTACATTCGCGTTCGGCTTAACAAGCGTTGGAATTACTTCAACGCGTTCGGTGCCGGGGCCCGCGTGAAACTCGTGGCGCGGGGAATGTCGATTATCAATTATTAGGAAAGTTGGCCGTGTAAAGGACGAGGCGGACGTTAGGTACAGTTATACCATTATTTGAATAGTTCGCCGATACGATCGTTTCGGCAATGCGCACTACGGATATCCGAAGTTTCAACATCCGGATATTGAATATGGTTAGGCGGAAATTGGGAATATTCCGGATACTTCGGGGCCGCTGTTACTTCGGGCAACGTTAGATGTTTCGATGACAACGATGCGCCCGGTCAATTAGTTTCGAATTCCGCGTAAATCAACCTCCAAGGATCGTGTATTCGCGAATTGGAAACGATCCCCGTGATTCCGCGCGACACCGCCTGTCAAATTCATGCGCTCGCGCACACGTTGATTAGTGGCTCGAACATGGATGTGTACGCGAAGGGCTATGAACAAACGGATGCCATTTAATACCTCGCATGCGCTGATGTATAGCTTTGAAGATTCGCGGTGCGCGTAGTTTTCGATAATCATCGTAACGTGAATTTCTGACAAAAAAAAAAAAAAAAGAAAAAGTTGTTTCAATGCATCACAAATGCATCGGTTTCGTGCCTGAGCTTTCAACTTGCAAAAATTTTCCATCATACGTGTCTTGCAGGTATGAATTTTAATGCCGGGTCTCTCAACTGTTTAACAACGCAGCTGTATCGCTTACCGTAGGTACGGTAGATGAGGAAATTTCAAACGGGAAGATAATCTTACATTTTCCCTTGGAATTTCGAACAACGAGTATACGCGAAGCAAATGGAAATTGTCGTCTCACGAAAATTCGAATTCTTTGCTATACATTGACATGTATAAGTACGTAGGTGTCTGACGATTGATAACAAGTGCGTGCAACGCGCACGAAATTTTCAAATACTTCGAACTTCCGCTCAAATGTACTATTTAAATGTGAAATTTTAGCAATCCTCCCCGTGCGAATCTTCTTCACCGCGAGTTTTCGTGAGGATCGATGTAACGCTCGCCAAGCATCGTCTGAAGTGTTTGCATAGAATCGTTCAAACGTTCTAAGAAGCCTCGCGTTTTCGAGTGTGTTCGCGTTGCCAAGAGAAGCCGCGAATATCTCTGCATTTTGTACCCTTGGTTAGAGATGCTCGGCGCGCCGTCGCGAAATTTATTCCATTTGCGAATGGCTTTCCAGCGAATAATTTTTATCGGTCCCCATCTAGTCCCGTGGCTTCCGTTTCGCAAAAGGATAAGGAATTCCGCATAATTCAAATAAATAATACAGCATGCTAACGAGCTGTACCCCTTTCTCTCTTCCATCTCTCTCTCTCTCTCTCTCTCTCTCTCTCTCTCTTTCTCTCTCTTGAAACAATATTCCGCCGACTTTATTCACGGCACACGTAGCATTATATAGAGGCCCGTTTCGCTCCAACTCAGTTACGAGCCGCTTTTCGCAAATGTATTCACCGTATCGGTTCTCGAAACTTAATTGAACAAAGGAATTCTTAGAACCGCGAAAAAACTGTGCTGAATAGAAGGGGCATGGGTTAAGAGCTTCTGATGGGATCGTTGGCAAAGTGGTGTGTACTTTCAAAGTTTTTATGAAGTCGAGCAATTTCTCTCTCTCTCTCTCTCTCTCTCTCTCTCTCACGAGGTAAAGAACCGGCGTTGATCGAATTGGCAAACTGAGATTTCAACTTGGATGTTGATATTCTTTGAGCAGGTTGGATTAAATCTTTTCTTCTTTTCCTGCGCAGCTTATGCCTGTACGTATTTTTTCTTCCTTTCTAGTGAAGCTTGATAGGTTTCGGTCAACGCATGTTTTTCGATTAACGAAATTTTCAATCTAACATTCTCGTCGAAAGCAAGAAAATGTCGACGAAAGCTACGTAATGCAAGTGGTACTTGAGTGATATGGTCGAGAAATGTTTTAAACATTCGGCGTAATTAAAAGATTTCGAATTTCTTCGGGAATTTTTTCGATACCTGAAAAAGCTCTGTCTTCTTCTTTTTCTTTAGCTTTATGAAATATTTATCACTCGAAGAATTTATCACGCGTGTAACAAATTTCAGATTCTACTCTCTAGTAGTTACATTTTTACTAAAACGATTAACAGACATTGACAATTTGCACAATTTTCTGCGATCTTACGTTATTCAAATACCAAAGTATACATATTTTCGCAACATAACAACTACCAAAATATTCGCACCGTTCTACAGAGAATTGATTCGCGCGTTGTCGCTTTCGAACCAGAGAGTCCATGTAAATGAGATGTATAGATGCGTGTGTCGTGTATAGATCGAAGAGTACGGCACAGAAGTGCGCCCTAAATGGTCAACGATATGCCATTTTGTTATCCCTGGAGGGTATATCGCGTCGCGATACGCATCAGTCACATTACTGTCACTCGAACTGGTCGCATCTGCGTCGTATCGTCCGTATGGGTTCTCGTGTAACGTCGTCGTCCCACTGTCCGCATGGATTATCGTTTGACGATTAAATTTTTAATCGTGCTAACAGAGTGTTTGTTTGCCTTGAAATGTGTTTTTATCAGGACGTTATTCCTTTTTTTTCTTTTTTTTTTTTTTTTTTTTTTTTTTTTGCTCCTGGTACACGCCATACAAAGAAATATTTCGTGCCGATAAAGATTAACATCGTTGGTAGATGTTTGAAGAGGATAATACACACTTGGCAATTACAATTGCCCCTGTGTACCAGAGATACGAAGAATCTTTCTTCCGCGTCAGCAGGCTCGAATTATTTACCTCGCGACAATTACGTATTTACGTCGATGATACTTTTTATTTGGAATATTGTGTCAATACTTATATACTATTTACTAATACTTAATTTTTAATATTTTGTCAATACTTATATATACTTATATACTATTAATACTATAAATAGTATTAATAGTATATTAAGTAAAATAATATAGTATGTAAGTATTAATAGTATAATAGTATAAATAAAGTAAAATAATATAGTATATAAGTATTAATAGTATAATAGTATATTTATACTATTATACTATTAATACTTATATACTATTTATTAATACTTAATTACTTAGAATTACTTAGAATTTACTAATACTTAATTATTTAGAATATTTTACCACTACTTATTACTATTTACCAACACTTAATTACTCACTATTTATAATATTTTATTACCAGTTTTATTTAGAATGTTTAGAATATTCCTACGTATATTTATGCAGCGTAACGGTCTTTCAAATGTTTAAATATTCCGTTCTGCGAGCAAAACCGTATTTTCGAGCGACCGTGTAAGGGCTCGTTAACGAGGATGTATTTTTCAAGATAATTCAAGAGGATATACAGCTTGTGCATTTGGGCTCGATGAAGTTTACGGGAGGGTCGAGAGGGTCGAAGTGGAAGAGCCCGATCCAAAGTACATAGTTCGATGCAATAGGGCGAGCAATTTAAAGTTGCCTGGACTATCGATTGTTAAATGTTGAACGACGATGTGTTCAGTGAAGGCGAGTGCACGCGTCAAGCTGTATCGTGTCGTTAATCATTGTTAATTTAAAAGAAGGGAACTTCCTGCACTCGGTGAGTTATAAGGAGCGCGAACTGTGCTCCATCCGCTTCTCTACTTCGGAGGCGCGATGTTTAACTTTGATAAGAATATTTTAGAGGATAACCAGCTTAAAATCATCAACTCGAGTAGACACTCTGAATGGGGAACTCTTCCTCTCTGGTTTTTATCTCAAACAAATTAATTGTCGGAATAAAACCGCGACTGCACGGTGACGGAAACGCACATATGTACTTCGAAATCGTAAACTTCATTTTCCCAGCTGCTGTTGCACGAACGAGACGATGCTTGAACGTCTCTAAACACAGTGCCTGTGCTTGTCTCGCGCATTCGCGTACGATTGAAACAATATTGTTCATCAATAATCATCGTTCATTATCCGAGGGCGATTAAAAAGTTACTTAATTCTCCTCGATTCACTTCGAGAAATCATTTGTGTTTTTTTTTTTCGCAACACGATTCGACAATTAATAAACTTTTAGCTCGCAACTTGCTAATTTCGCCGAGACGAATTCGAGGCAAAGGACGTCGAGTAATTAGACGTGCACGCTCGTATATATCTGTGTGCGTACTCAACATGGCGAGGAGGGGACAAGGGGCAGGAAGGGGGGGGGTTCCATTTATGCTTTATGGTTCAGTCGAAAAAGGGTTCTCCCTGAATAGGAAGGGAAAAGAGCCGCGGTTCCATAGAGATCACTGAATGAAAAAGGGTAGAGTAGAAATTCCGCCAAAAATATTCTACGACAGCGCGGGTGCAGTTACTATAAATCGCTGCGTCCTCCGTACTCCACCCAACCGCTTACACGCCCGGCCGCTGGTGTGAATGCGAGTAAGGCATGGGGATAAAAGAGACAGAGGAAAGGGGTAAAGAAACGCGGCGGTTGGAACGGGAAAAAAGAAGAAAGAAAAAAACGAGTCCAGCCGATAAATTACATGTGGAAAAAACCGACCGTGGAGGTGAGGGAGAGGTGCGTGGGAGAGAGATAAAAGAAGAGAGAGGAGAGGAATCGGAGAGAACCGGTGAGACAGATGGAGGAAGAAAGAAAGAAAGAAAGAAAGAAAGGAAGGAAGGAAGGAAGGAAAGAAGAAAGAAAGGGTTAGAAAGGGGAGAATTGTCGGTTCCTGTGATATAAATGCGAGAGGGTGCACGGCTCTCGCTTTTTACGGGTTTTCCTAGCCCCTCTTGAAACCCAGCCCAGCATTATCGAGCTGCTCGCTAATATCACCCACGAAATTTCATCGAATCGAAATTTCGAGCATTGGGATTTCTGCGGTCTTGGAAACGTTGGAAGTCGCAAACGAAATGTCACGCGATATACGAACCATGTTTGACGAAAGTTCGGTGTCTCGCGTCGAAGTTGGCGCCGACACGAGGGAAACGACTGGGAAAGAATAAACGAGTGAGATTCACCGAGAAATCGTAGAGGAGAGCATAAAGAAAAGGAGAGGAAGAAAGACTGAGAGAGAAAGAGAGAGAGAGAGAGAGAGAGGGAGGTTCGAAGGGAGGGAAGCTCGTGAAAGTCGGTGCTTTTACTATTCCTCGGTTTCGCAGTTTCAGATATTTCTTGTTTCGCCACGTGAGTTGCGAACCAGGAACCAGGCGCCAGGCCTGCTTTGTGTGCCCGGCACATACGCGTCTTTGCACAGAGCTGTACGTGGCGCGCGAGCTATACCAGCGGCCAAAGATAAGGTTACGTTAAGAAATTGCTTTCCATGGGACGAAGCCGAACCTGCAACGGCAATTCCCTCTCTCTTTCTCTTTCTCGCACGCAGCAATCTTTCCTCTCCTTCCCTTCCTTTTTTTCCCCCGGAGCGTCTAGCCCATCCCCTACGCCCCGTATTTTCTCCTCTCTTCGCGCACCGCGTTTCCCTTTTCTTCTCTTTCCTTCCCCTGGAACCGAGGACCGTCCTCCGCCGCATCGTTCCTCCTCGACGTCTCTTACTTACACCGTTTCAGCTTTCGCCTCTGTCCACTTCCTTCCGTGGAGATGCACGCCGACAAAAGGCGACGGTGGCTCAAAGGGGACGCGGCGAAAGAACTACCCTAGCGGTGAGTAGCGGTGCATCGGCCTTTGAGCTCTCACTAGGCTGAGAGGGCAGCCAGGGAGTTTTCGCGCGCGAGCCATCTCAACGAGGAAGAGCGAGAGAGTGGCGAGCGCGATTATTTTGTTACGATAGCGACTGTATCCTCGCGCGATCCCGAGGCTCCGGTGTTTCCCTTTCGCCGCGGCGTGCGGTTTCACTTGGAATCCTGTTTCTCTAGGAGGAGGCTCGGATTCAATGGGAACGATCTTCTCTGTTGTTGGCCGGTGCGCGCCCGAGTGTCTTAATGGAACGAGGGCGTTTGTAACGTAATAGAACTGGAAGATAACGCGCTTCATCGCGTTGGTCTCGACGGCTGTTTCGCGTTTAACAAGTGTACGAAAAGTACGTACACGATTTAACGAACCCCCTGCACGAAACGAATTTGCCTGTTCGCGAATTCTCTATTTGCCCCGTTACGCGGAATTATCCTTGGAAATTTATATTTCAACGTCGATAATAACGTCGCGCGATATGCAAGTTGGAAAACAGGAATTTAGGAATCCGATAATCTCCGCCGATCGACTCCGATCCTCGTCCGACTCGACCACTCCCCCCTACCCCCGCTCCGTCGATTTTCACGGCTATTGTAGAAAATTCTGCTCCGGCGTGTGCCAATAACACAGACGATTGCTCCGTCTGTCGCATTAATTTCAGAGGTACGCTCTCGTATCGCTACCTTTTCTCCCTTCGTAGCGTACACGGCGGGAAGGATTAATTCGCGACAGTAAATTGAGTCGCTGAAATATCGGCAATCCTGTGTACGTTCGATGTATCCAGCGTTGCAACCGGTAACCGCGGTAATGCCCGGCGTAACAACGAGCGATAACGCTTTATTATATTTTACAAACCGGTCAGCAGCACCGGTCGCATTATTATGAGGGAAAAGTCGATGCTCGAGTAACAGGGAGGGTGAGGGAGGGGGAGTGAGACGGTGAGAGGGGGAGAGGGGAACGCACGACGGCAGGGGATAGGATTAAAATTAGTCCGTCATATTAACAGCAGCGGCGGGCAATTTACGTATTATTTAAACCCGTTTGCTGTAAATAAACGGAGCGAGCGTTAATCTCATACAAGTTATAATGAAAAGCAAACGCCGCGCTTGTTTAGCCGGCTCCACTTATCATGTTCTTTGAGCCGAAACCACCGCCGCTTCTTTTCCTTTTCCGCGCGTCGGTTGAATGTTACTACGGATTCTCGTTTGGCGCGGCGATGAGGAGCTCGTTTTTTAGCTACCGAGAAACGTCTTACCAACGAGAACTCAGTCTGCAAAGAGTCGATACGTTGTTGAAATGTGTTTCCATTTTAATTTCATGAACCGTCAAACCAGAGAGGTGTTATTAAATCGATTTTCAATATAATTTAAATTATAATATTATAAATTGTGCTATTGCATTATATTACATATTTCTATTATTGCATTATCATATTACATGTCACATATTATATTATTATAATATTATAATATTATAATTATAATATATATATTATATTATATTATAATATAATATTATAATTTTAATGTTATAATATTATAATATTATAAATTTATATAATATTATAATAATACAATATTATATTATTATAATATTATAAATTTCGCAGTTTAAATTGCTATTATACGATACACGTATGTATGTAATTGACGCTCGAAACTTTAAAAGTTTATTGTCAACGAAATGAGAACGCAAGCATCATTTTAAAACTGTGTTTAGAGTTTCCCAAGGTTTTGTAATTTTTGAACGCGCAATTTTCGTACGTTTGGCAGATGTTCGTCGTGCGTAAAAACCCCGTTCTATCAAATCCAAATACGCAGGGACAGTTTTAAATAACACGGAGGCTGTATAACGGGAAAATTAATTAACGAACCATTTCGCTGCCTATTAAGTCTAGCGAAAACAATTTATCCATCGATCGCGTCCGATGCAACGCGCCGTTATTATTAATTCATCTGTGAACGAGAATTTGATATTAGACAAACAGGACGAAGAACGGCGATCGGTTTTGTTTCACGCTTCCACACATTCGTGACGGTAATTCCGACGGTTGTTCGATATTTTTGGCCAGCCGTTTGATAATTTAGTTCCCATCAGTTTAGTCGCTGTTAATTCAACGGATTGAATTGATTGTAAATCGAGTCCCGATTGTTCCGAAAGTCGACATTCAAAACGAGACAGACGAGACGAGGGAGTTTGAGGCGATCTCTGATAAAATAGAGCGAAAAAAATTTTTTAATACACCGCCTCGACGAGCGCAAAAGTATTCGCGACACGAGTCGGATCATTCGCGTTCTCCATTTTCAGATATTTTATTGAAATTCTCCCGTCGAATAATATGAATTCTTCTCGCCGTTAATTCCGACTATCGAATTGCCTACATTGTTTCGGGTATCGGGCGCGTGGAGGAAGGATCTTCAACGGTGGTTTCGCGAAACAGAAACGAAGGAAACGATGGAATTAGTTTCGATAACGTTAATACGGTATCTGGGTTACACCAGCGGCAGATGGCCGCGGAAGAAACGACCCCTTTCGTTGGATGGAAACACGATAATCGATGGCCCCGTATCCACGGCCAATGGATTCGATATCAAGCGGCGCAAAAATGCCAGCACGCCGGTCGGCGCCGAGTAAAAAATAGAGACAAAAGCGTCTGTGTATCCGCGAAACAGCCAGTCACTGAAAATGGGCGGTATGAATTAATCAACTGCGTCGGCTCTCGTGGCCTGTCGTTTATCGAGATTCAACCCCACGGTCTCGCATCTCCGAATTCTGCTTTTATTATTTTTACCTCCCCCGTTCGTTCTTTCACTCTCTTCCCTCCATCTCTCCCTCCGTTACGAGTCACAAAAAAAAAAAAAAAAGATAGATTTCGTTTTAACTGATTTGGAAAACGAACGCCATGAGAACGCGTACACCGCGGATAGAATGGAGCTCACGCACATCGAACGATGACTAAAATTTATCGAAAACGGTCGGATGTTCGCGAGGGGGCGCGCGCTGCGATATTTTATGGCGCGTTTAAACATTGACCCGTTCGAGCGACGCACCGATGGTACTTGACGCGTACATTCTATTATTTCTCGATGTTGCTATCGTTCGGCTGCCTTTCAATACCTCGGTCTTATTTATCGGGAAGATCGCGGGCCGGTTATTCCAAAGCACTGGCCGGTTCGTTGGTTTATACCGCGTTCCGTTTGTTTATATCCGCGATCCGCACCATCGGACGGCGCCGCGTCGTTTCGAAAACCACTATCCAGTTTATTTCGCGTCCCGATCGTTTCCTTGTAATACATACGATCGTGTAAAACTCGGTGAGAACTTCTTCCACGTGTAGGCCATAATTGCACGGTCGTTCTTTCTGTCATTTGCAGGGGGCTCGCCAAACGAGTCGAGGATTATTCGTAATTTCTAAATTTCTAAGATTAGTGTGAGAATATTGCGGGTCTTACGAATTTTTTTTATCAACAATGCATAGTATCCGACTACCATATCTTTACATTCGGCAGTTGGTGACCAAAAACTGAATTGTAATAGTACTATTATCCACAAGTAATGTCGTTTTCTTCAAATTTAATAGAACATTGCCATCTAGTGACAACAATTTAAACAGAGTAAAATTTTGTACAGTATCAAAACGAGTATCCTTATTAATAAGTAAAAATATCTATTATCCAAGTTATCGTAAATTCTTAATGGAACTTGCTTGCTAATCGTCGTAGCTTCGATCGAAGAGGGTAAAAATATTTCTATTCCGCACGTTATTCAGACGCATTAGCTGCGTTGATTCGAATTTTCCAAAACGGTCACGAATAACCGCACAATTCGTAGTCGTGTTACATTCTCAAAGTCAAATCGAAGTCTTATTAACAAGAGGTTGCAGTCCAAGCTGCAGACGTCTTGGCACGACGTGAGAATGTCACGCGAAACACACAGGCTCACGTGCACGAGTACGTGACCTAACCGAAACCCTTTAACTCGCGCAATCGCGAGCTGTGACTGAGACATGGTTCTCCAGGGACGACCGGCCGAGATTTACGGACTCGATTCTCCTATATCGTTCCTCTGCACGTACCGCACGCAGACCGGCGCGCTGCGGCGCGAGCTTGCAAGCTTGTGAATCGTTCCTGGCGCCCGCGCCGTCGCGTGTGCTCGTGAGCATCCACGAGTGGAAGTGCTCGCTACTCTTCTTGTCTTCCTACCACGTTGATTCGCCCGTTTCTTTCCACTAGCCAGAGTAAATCTCGGCGACTTTTAAAACCGAATCGAAGGAAGGTTTTCTCCCCTCGGTTTTCGAGAAAATGTTTATGCACAGAGTAGCGTGGACTGACGTGAAGCTCGAATTGGAAGGAAGCAAGAGAACCATCGCTATACCATGGAGGTAGATTGGAGTAAAATATAAATATTACGAAGTTACATGTAGGAAAATTGTAAATGAAAGTCGAGAAATTCGAAATTTCGTGAGATAGTAATAGAAGATACTTCAAAGTCGTTATTTTTTATACCACACCGAATTGATTAATTGTACATTGTGCACTTGGACTTTGGACTGAGGGAGGAGCGACAATCGAATTCTCGATTGGAATGATAATGCACGTATTATAGCTCATTTTGGCGCCCTCTTCGGCCACCTACACCGAGTTGCACGGCTGATTGCTACTCAATACCAGGATCCCTCGCTCATCCCGGTATAACCTCATATACGTACCTATCTGACTGCATGTTTCACTAACAATGGCGCATTACGTCGGTTTAATCGATGATAAATCACACCGCGATACCCGTGACCGATATCTCCGCTTTTCGAGATTCACCGTTGAGAGAAATATTTATCGTCCCGAAATGATGTACGACCGTGATTACACACGTCGGATAACGTTGCACCTAGCGCCGGATCGTGTCTCTTCAAAAATAAATAGCGCGCGTCATTAGATTTGTCTCACTGAGGATTTATTCATACTTGTCATTTAACGTTAACGTACACGAGTGTCGCTCGTGATACTGTGTTAAAAAAAAAAAAAAAACCGTTTGCATAAAATTTCGCGATGCCAGTGAGTTGAAGAAGAGAATCGAAAGAGCTGTCGAGGTCGCAAGTTTTAAATCTCCGATTGTACTTGGTACGCAAATTCCAAGGAAAATAAACCGGAGATTGTCGGATGGAAGTGCAGCACTCCGCGCTAGAATTCTAAAACAACCGTCAGGGTCGAGGAGGAAAAAAAAAAAAAAATAGGAAAAAAAATAGGAGGATAGGAGCATCGTCGAGATCGTTACGTTAACTTTTAACGACATTACCAGTTCCCTCGATTAACTCAGGCTCTAAACGACGTCGTGTTTCTACGAGGATGACGCCATTTCAGGTCGTGGAAGACGCGCGGCGGTCGAGGGTCGCGCACAGGTGTGAAACGCGTTCACCGGTCCCACCGTCGCGACGCCCGGCGTCCGTGTGCAGCCACGCCGCTACATATATACATACCTACGTGCTCCAAATAGCTTCCACTAGCCCAGGGGAGAACTCCATAAAGACTGATTTACGCGCAGGATTTATGAAGACCGTTCGGTTTTCTGGCCAGTATTTCACCGATGCGGCCGTTTATTCTTTTTTTCTTTCCCCTCTCTCTCCTTTTCCACTCTTTCAGATTTCGTCGTTTTCCTTTTTCGTTTGCCGCGATATGCTCGAAATCTTCAATTTTCCCCCCCTCTCCCCCTTTTCTAACACGACGATAGAGATGGAGAGAGAGTGTATCGGTCGGTAACGACCGATAATCGCATAATTCAACTGGAACTACGATTCAGAATGAACGGGACGTTATCACGCGGCCGGCTCGAATGCATTAAAAGGCGAACGCAATTCTATAAAGTCGATAGCGGGCCGCAAATTCAACGTTTCGCCCGGCGGCGACGAAACTAGTTACCCGACCCCTTGTGTTCGCCGCGGTATGATTAATAGAGAATTGCAACCGACTTTGGCCGAGCTTCTGCAAAGGAAGCTTTCCAATATTTTCCTCCCATCCCCCCCTCCTCCCCCCGTGCTTTCCATGAACGCCGTCGATGCGAGTCGTTGTTCGGCGTGGCCACGGCCCCGAGTAATCGAATCGACGTTAGAAAAGAAATACCGACGCGTTTTCTTCTTTTTTTTTTTTCTGTCCCCCTCTGCTTTTCTGACCGCCGATAAATACGTCGTTACTCTGTGTGATTTCGCTGCACGAGCTTTGTGCCCGTCGGACAATACGATTGTCGGACTTTCGATCTGTGATTTCGTTAATTACAGCGGGCCGTACCACAGGGGAATCGATCCAGTTCGTTTCCAGATTCATTTATGCCCTTGTCGCGTAATATCGGATTACATATTCGCAATTCGGCTCGCTATCTTCCCGTTGCGACCAATACGTTTACGCGCTTTTATTCTACTTTGATTTGTAATTTGTACGATCGGTCAGATATAAAACGGGTATTACACGCACTATTTAAGTGATATCGGTTAATTATGTAATTACTCTATGGCCGTGCGAACGAACGCAAACCTCCGCTGGAAGAAATCACAAGCCTCGATAATTATTCCGTTAGGTGTAATCAATCTGTTACAATGATTATTATAATCAGTCTGTTGTCCGATAAATAATATATACATCGCGTTGATGATTGCGTCCACATAATTTGCAAACACAAGACTCATTGATAATTAATATCCGAAATGTCAACGAATACGTCCCGACGTTAATGCGCCGTAAAAAAAAAAAAGAAAAAAAAGAAAAAGGACGCGAGTAGACGCGAACTGACACATTAACCTAACGAACAGATCCACGTATCCACATTCACCGCGATGCAATTTTTATCCGGCAAGTTCGCGGTCCGATGGCTTTCATCCTTCTCATTAATCATCCTTCAAAGATCGACTAATTGAAAGTGGACCGTGGACGAGCACGCGTGCACCTACTTGTTGGCCAACGAGCGAAGAGAACGACGGGGACGACCGATCAAAATTATCCAGGAGGAAAGTTCATTTGCGGGTTCAATTCCGCGTTCGTGGTAAAAAAAAAAAGGAGAAAAAAAGGAAAGGAGGAGCGCATGCTGGCAGCGGAAAGAGGACTGTGGCTGAACGAGCGAGGAGATTGCCAAAGGGAGGATATGAAAAGGATCGGCGGGTAGAACCGCGGCTGGATACCGGGCGCGTTTCAGCGCGGATCGGTCGGGATATTTCAAGGCTTTGCGCGTGTCTGAACGTGAAGGGAGAAATCTGCACGCAGGAAAATGCAGGAAGGAAAGGGAGGTCAGCGCGAGAACGTGGCAAAGGGAAGGTCGGTGGCTTTTACAGAGCTCTAGGATTTAACTTTTCCAACTGTGCCAGGGAGGGAGAGAATGGAGCGAGAGCGCGGAGGATTGCGGACGGACTGAGAGTGTCCAGGCACGAACCTGTTCTCTCTCTCTCTCTCTCTCTCTCTCTCGCGAGATAGCGGCCAGCGAGATGCCTAGCTATGCGAAAGGACGATGTCAAGGGAGGGGGAAGTGGCTGGAATCGAAAGGACGATGGCGGACGAGCAGCGGCCAGTCTGGCACGAGTACGAGTCCAAGAGGACGGCGGGCGGTAGACAAAAACAGGGTGTCGCGACAGAGTGCTCAACTCAGACAAAGGAATCCCGTGCTGGTCCCTAGACAAAAGGTTAATCTTCGTTTTTTGCAGAGTTTAACTCCATTCCCCTCCCCTCCACCGATGAAACGACCATCCTTCCTATGGATGCTCCTTGTTCCTTGTTCCTCGTTCCAGCCACGAATTCGTCCCCCGTCCCACCCTCACTACCCTGCCCCACGATCCCATTTACCGCGCTAGCACCGAAAACTACGTATTCGAACAGGAACGCGGCGAAATTTATACCAGCCACCGGCACTCCGGCATCGCTGTGTCATGATCGCGCGGCGATCTCTCCTGCCGGCGGTGATTACCAACCCACCGGCTTAGCAGATTTCCAGCAGAGTCACGTTGCGCTGAATCTTGACGAGCCACGGGAGAAGTAGGAGCACAGCGAGGGAGGAGAATTAATTGAAATCGTTCGAATTGCGAGTCGAATAGCAAGAACGTCCCTCCCTCCTCTCGTTGAGTTTTCGCCACGCGTTATCGCATTTCCAGGAAACTGTCTTTTTTGCCACGGCAGCGGGTCGTGCAGCTGAAACCAAGCCCGTATACTCGTTTCGGTGATTAACTGTTCCCCGGTAGCGACGCTGGAAGGGAAAAGCACGTCGCGTCGCGTCGTGTCTAGGCAGTCTGTTTCGTTTGGTCGTTGTGTACTCAACCACGGTTTGGTGTTTACCGGTGTCTGTGCCCCGTGTATATTGCGTGTACCGGCTGGGATCCCTTAAAGAGGACGCGAAGACTCTGGCTTTGCTTCTCTTCCTCGCGAACTTTACGGCCACGATGAAATGAAACTGCTGAAAGAAAGAGAGCCAGCTTTATTTTGGACTTCGCGAACAAGAGAGAAAGAAAGAGAGAGAGAGAGAGAGAGAGAGAGAGAGACGCAAGTATGCCGTAATGAAATTCATCGCGCGACGATATTGAATTCAGAATCACGGTTACTTTCGCGACAGTCGAGAATTACCTTGAACGGAATTCCGGGAACGTCTGCAATAATGGAGGCCGTACAGAGGTTCGCCAAGCCTGTTTACAAGGGAGCAAGACCTCGAATGGCGGTCTTCTGCTTTTAGCATAGCGCGGAGAACGTCTCGGGACGGCATATTTCCTTTCGAGTCGAGTTGGAGGAATAATTCCGAGGCGGCACGAGCCCCGCCGGCGTAAGTCGTTTTCTCGAGTCGCGGCACGCGCCCCTTCGCTTTCCGTATTAGACTTTGTAATAAGGACCGGTCCTGGTTTTACGTACGTTAATGCACGTTAAGCCTGATACCGCGAGTATCCTCCCCTCTTTTTGTCTCTTCTACCATGGTGTTTACGATATAAAATGAAAGGCAATTACGAGATAAAAAAGGCAAAAGGTAACAATACAACGATACCAAATACTCTCCAACAAAAGGCAGGCGCGACATTAATAATTCGTGGAAATGGAAATGGAGCACGGCGTGTTTCGATTATCGTTGCAAGCAGCGAGCGAACTAAACAGTGGAGCCAGGAAGCGAAAGCTCGTTACTCCGTAACGGTCTTAATGGGTCCAGATGCTGTTATGTCCAAGGACGGCTTAAACTACTTCTGGACAGCTTTATCCGTCGACTCACCGCGACACGAAACGGCCGACCAATCGTACCCGCCTTACACTCGGATTAACAATGTTGTACGACGGGCCACGGAACAGCCTAATTACACTTTATACCGCTGTATTATAGCGGAGATAGGTATCGGCGGAATTGCACCGCGAAATTGTTCTCGTCGGATAACACGGATTAATATAGCGGCCGAGTCGATATCTTTCGTGATTTCACGCTCGACTGGCCGCTTTCGGTCATCTTTGATCTTTCTGCCGCAGAATGGCTGTCAAAAGTGACGCGAATCACAATCTCGCGTCGTAAGCCCTGTGAATAACTTGCGTTAATTAAGCTAAACTCTCAGTTGGGGAATGTTTTTCAAGAAAAGGAAGGGAACAAAGGAACAAGAGCATCCCGGTTTCCCGCAAGCCTCTCTCTGTTGACTTCATTCCTCGCGAGCCATTGCCACTCAGACTAATTGCCGCACTAACGAAGAACGCCTCGTTATCTTGGATCGGGAAAAGTTCGAAACGGATTTCGAGAGTTTTTCGAGAGTGCCACGTTGGAGAAACGGGCGCGCACCACTTTTTTCCACCGCGGACCTCTTCCACCTTCGCCTGGTACGTTCTTCGGCTAGTTGCAGTTTTTACTACCGGCCCGTGCTTCGTCTCTCTCTCTCTCTCTCTCTCTCTCTCTCTCTCTGTAGCGTGGATTTAATCGTCTTTCATTTAACTCCGACATCCGCGACTCGCGCAAGTACGTAAGACAGATTAGTCTGGGGAAGTGTCTTCCGGAACTTAATGGTCGTGACAATTAAACGGGAGTTTTGACACAAAACGGTTTGCTCGAGCGAGTAATCACGTTCTACTTGCTTTAACAACTGCACCGCCGACGAACGCTCGTGCCCGGAGTACATTCCGGGATAAGTGGATATTACAATATCCACTTGCTCATCGAGTAAATACCAGAGCTGATATTAGACACATTTATTCACCCTTTGAAAGTTAAACGAGCCCAATGGTGCAGTTTTGCAACGCTTTGATAAATACTCGCAGCCTCTCGCTTGTCTCTCGCTCGTTTCTCCAGACAAAACGAATTCGAATTCATTAATCACCGGTTGAATCTACCGCGAAAAAGAAGCCCCGCGAAGACGTCTCGACGACTTCATAAAAGTCACTCGTCCCCTGAATCGTCCGCGACTCACCCCTCTCGACAAACTCCTCCCACCGATAGTTCCATTTTCGTTTCATTTTTAATCCCTCGTCGCGTCAGTGTCCTTTCTTCAGGCTACGTCGAATACATAGCCTTCCCCCGTGCGGAACGACACGATATCGCCTGTCTGCTCGTGGCAATTCGTGTTAATTAATCATTCGTAAAGAGGCCAATAATCGCGAGGGAATCCGTGCTCGTCGCTGGATCATCTCTCTTATATTTTCCCCCTTCTCTCCTCTATCATCGCCACCGTGTCCTAACCATCTTCCCCCGTTCGTTCTTTCCTCCCCCGAGCCGTCTTATAAGGAAGGATTAATTAACGCGCAGCACCGGCTGTACAGCGGGCAACGATCTTCGCGTAATTGCCGCGAGTGGCGTTGCTCCTTCGTGGCCGTTCTCACGGCTTATTTTAAATGCGACGTGAAATCAGCTTAATAGCGTCCCACGGAAATCGTGGCCGTCTTCTTCGACCGTTTCGTTTCTCTCCCCCCTCTTCTCTCTCTCTCTCTCTCTCTCTCTCCCGTTCTTTTCCAACTAGCCAGGCTAGGACTGGGAATCCTAACGGGGCAACGAACCGTGACACTTTTAAGCCGGCCAGGCTGAGACTTAAGAACTTAACGTCGAGCTTCGGCTTCCCTTGTTATCGTCGAGATCGTCCTCGGATGATGACGATTATAAATCAAGACCGAGCGGCCGCCACTCGTTAACTTCCACGCGCCGCTTACGCGAGCAGGCGAATCTGGGACGAATAGTATCTTCAGACGACCCGGATTTCTCCGTTTCGCCGAGTAGCTGCTTGATAATCGTCTCGCGACTCTGGCTAAATGGTTACATCGGTACATTCGACGCTAGCCTTCACCGTGTGCTAATTTTTTTTCTCTTTTTTTTTTTCGTTATAGGTACTGGAAGCGTATGAAATATACAGAGCCTTTATCTCATTTTTGCTTCTAAATTATGTGACTGTATGTTTGTATTATATATTACGAAGACTACAGTAAGTAGGTTCTAAAGTACGTTTTAACTTTACCATTTATCACTCTCGATTCTACGATACCATCGTCTTATTTTTGCTTCTAAATTAACGTAACTGTATACTTGTTCTTACATCTTAACTCTTATCACTCTCGATTCTACGATTCTACCGTGTAACGAATCCTATGCATTTCGATTGCGCGTTATGTACTATTGGGATTTAAAAAACATTTCATTATAAAATCCTTTTCGAGTAAGAAAAAGCTTTTCCAGATTACAGTCGCGTAATTAATACGACGATGGACACTCTAAGAGTACGTTGACATACACGATCAATAACTTTCTTTACTCCATTTGTAAATTAATTCCACTAATAAACGTCGCCTCTGCGTTGGGGCACGTCGATCTCTCTGATTAAAATTATCAAGCAATATGGTTGATTGGAACCGATCAACCGCTACAGTACCGACCGAAATCTTCAACCACGTCTTCCTTAAAAATAAACAGACCAAGACAACAGGAAGCCCACGCGAGCGTAGAACATCCAGGACGTCACACCCACGAGTCCAGTCCCTCGTTGCGAAGCTTAACAGCGAACAAGTCCGATTCCAGCCAGATAGAGTCGTCCTAGAAGGAGTAAGAGCTCAAGAGAAAGAAAAAAAGAGAGAAAGGGAATGCGAATTAGGAGGGACACGGTGCCCGCGCGAATATCTTCTTTCCACTTTCGTTATATCTACCGAGGAAAGAACAAATTACTACGATTCTCTATCTGCCAGAGAAATAGTGAACGCGGCGTTACGAGGTGGCGGATCCGGCCGCGGCGGCGCGCCCCCATTGGAGTTTCTACCCTACTCGAAATCGTCGGAGTAGGTACAAGTAACGCTTGAAGTTAGAAATTAGTAGTGTTGCCCGGGCGTTTAAAAGATAAAAGCAAACTTTTCCCATTAATGCCCGCAGCCTGGAGTGTGGAGAGTTCATGGCATCGCGGTGGAAGAGACGCGGTTCGAGGGTTGGTAAAAGGGGGTGGAGATGGTGGCGGCGCCACTGGCCGCACTAGCCGACTCAATTGCAACCCCGAGCCCCGTAGCCCCTTCCGGTAGGACGCGGTTCCCTGTAATTATTTAAAAAGTTTTCGCCTCGTCCCGGCCCAGTCTCTCTCTCTCTGTCGTGCACCAACGCGGATCAGGTATCATTATACTCGTACACACGTACCTTCCAAACGGACACGATTTATTCCTCAACTTGCTCGTTCCTAGCGGCCGCGGTCCGTTTGAGGTATCCCGTCCTCCAACCAGCCTTTTCCCAAATTAATATTCGCCTATTGGGAGGCCGCGACGCGTCCTTTCCAATGGAAATATCGCTGCTACTGAATTTCTTTTCACTTCGTCGAGTAATTCGACGTACGTAATACAGTAAGTTCGCGTTCGCGTAATTACAAGTTAATTCAACTGAGATAAGATGACAATATGGCAACGTATGCACGAGTTAGAATTTCGTTGCCTCTCATTTTCCGTCAATCACCGGAAACAAGACGACTTCGTCGGTGCAAGGGAAAATGAAAATTTCTCAGGACGAGAGATGTTTCGCCGAGGAAGTATCGGTTTTTAATTAAAAACCGTTATAAACAGAAGCACTAGATCCGAAAGTCTTCTCGTTTACAATGGTCTGGTTGATCCATCGGAGGAAGGTCTCGCCCGTTCCGTGACTGGCTGGCATTGGCATTTAGTAGAGCGCGATGCGAGACCATTCTTCGATAACGTCGGTACGATGGATAGAACAGGCGCGGTCTCATGACGGTATATACGTACGTCCCAGCCGGGTTGTACGGCTGGTATAATTTGCAACCGGCGATGCCTCCTCGAAAATACCGTAATGGAACTATTGCTCTCGCCTGTCGGTGTGTTCGGTTCCACTGTCTCTCTTCCACTCTCTCTATTCTCTCTCGCGGGTGTTCATCGCGCGGAGCCACGCCTGCACGTCCGTTTCCGGCTATTTTTGGCAATTTTCATCCATTCACGTGGCCAAATAATACGCGAGCCGGCGGCCCGGTGTAGAATTCGCTCGGTCATTTGAAAGGGAAATCGCGCTTTCCCGAGGAAAAAAATTTCCCGACCCCGGCGACGGGGAAAAAATTTTTCGATTATATTTCGGCGCGTAAACGTTGTGACAACGGAACGGAACCGTCGGGCGAACATCGTGTTCGAAAATTGTTCGATGTCTGGCGTGCGTCGAAACGTTTCGTCCAATTCTCGGCGCTTCGATTTTAATGGCAAATAATTATCAGCCTAGATTTTATCGTACTGATACGTTTCAAGTGAGGTATAAATTTTTTAAAAATTTGTTGTAGATTTATGTATTGACACCTTAATATATGTTATTCATATTATTTATTATTTTCTCGGCTGTCTGCTAAGATCAACTCAATTCGGTAAGAAGATTGTTACGGCAAGCGCGACGGTGAGCGTTAGTTACTACCCGCTTCGCTGGTCGCTCTCTCGTCGTGCCTTTTACAGCCTCCGGAGAGATGTTTTAATGAATGAAGACGAGATATAGAATAAATACTTATATTTTACGATTATACAAATGTTAATTATAACTGTGGATGTGTGATGTGTCGGGAGAGGGCACGCTAGCTCTCCTTGAGTGACTGACGCGGAAATGACGGTATCTGAACTGATTACTTGTGAATGAATGACCCCCTAAAAGTGTGATTGCTGTATACTTATATATGCTGCCAACCTCCCCCCATGCCTCTGACCATGGTTTGCTCATGTTGACCTCTTCGATATCTTCATCTCTCCTTCCATGTAGGAGAGAGGGCAGTTGGAAGGGATGGCAAGGAGATCGGGAAAATCGGCATGGTTATAGCTTTCAAGCCGTCCATACAATCCCTTGCCAGATGTTGGGGTGAAGTATGACGCTTCTGGCCTTGAGTACTGCGTGACTCCACGTGACTTTTTAGAATGGAACGCAACTTTCGGGAGCCGGCCAAGACGCCTTGGTTCCTAGGCTGGGCTTTTGTTTATACCCTACCGAGCCTTTCCACATGCTGTCTCTCCCTCCAAGGCCAGAGAAAGTGTCCTTAGGTGAGAGATATGTTAAGACATCTGGCAATTCTCGGCAGGGTCGAGAATTGCCTGGCTGACGCCTCTGAGTGTTCTGTTCTGCGCCAGAACAAAGATGCTATAAAATTTGTTATCAAAATAACATTAAAAAGTTAAAATAACGTTGAAGCAAATATTACTTATTAATATTTAGTATTATTGTACAGTGTTATATAATTTATATAATAAGAATTCTAAGTATAGTATTGTATAATTTATATAATAAATTATTATTATTCAATATTATTTAGAATAATATTTGGAACAAAATCTTTTACTTTAAATTAATTTTGACATCACTAAAAGATTGTTTGTCAAAGTAGTACCTTAAAATTAAATTTATTTAACTTTATTATTAAACTCTAGACACTTTTCTTGGTAATTATAGGTTCTGCACTATTATAAATATTGTAAGACGATATAATGCTTCAGAAACAAAATTATTTATCCTAAATGGGACATAATCAAAAATCGGTTCTGCGCGGAACGTGTTAAACGACGAAAAGAGTAATTTGGCTTCGTCCCATTTGATTTCTTATAATTCGATTGTCGCGCGAGTCCCGATATTATTGTGTCCACTTTTTGATCACGTTAGGTCGGATAGATGGCCGGGAGTAATTTCGAAAATGCATTTATGATTAACAATATGATTATTGGTCCCAGCAGACTGGCCGGAACCTATCGGAGCCGATGCGTTTATAATAAATTTGGCCTGGGTATTTCAATTTAGTAAATCGGTCTCCTTTCATTAATTATTCAATCTGTTTCCGCCATTTTGAAATTGCTTCACTCCGGCCACAATATCAATCAATATTACATATTACCCGGGAGATATCGGATCCGATCTTTTCGCCTCTTACGATTAGACTTCGATCTCCGACGTTGACCAAACTATATACGCGAATAAAGTCAGAGCGAAATACGTGAAATGAAACCAGAGTTCCATCCGTCAACGATCGTTCGTCCAGTCGATATTCTATAATTTTCCCGGCGATCTTTTTCGTTGCGCTCGCCGTACTTTACTAATCAGTTTCCTGTCCAGCCGGAACAAATACTTGCACGCTGAGAATTTCGAGTTCCGAACTGCGGCGCGCAGTTGAGTTGAAATTTGCAAACTCACAAATGGAATTCAGAAAACTGCTGGTCCCATGCGAGCACCTTTCGCCTGCCATTAAAATTGACAATCCTCCGGTCTTGACGCGAATTACGTACGACGGCGCTGTTTCGCGAGCGCGCGAAAACGGAATTTTTTATCACGAGAGTGTGTGTTGCTTTTCGCTGCGAGCACGAGAGGGAAACAGAGGCAGACGAAGGAACGAAATCTTTTTCGATTTCTCTCATTCACAGTCTAATTCCGGTTTATCCGAGTCTGTTTAAATTTTCAAGCCTCGGGTCTTATCCAGCCGCGAGTATAGAGTGGGAAAAAGGAAACGAGGAGAACCGTGTCGCCGAAAATCGCACGTTTGCCTTTCGCTCTTGCTCAAGAACGAAGGCTTTGTGCCCTTTGATTCTTTTCCCCATCTTTTCGACCTCTTTGATTCTTTAATCGTTAGCCAGCGCGTAGGAGTAATTAACGCTGCCAGCGGGAGCATTCTCTATTCATTATGCGCGCCGTTTCGGGATAGCATGCCTCTGACATGCTATGATATCGTCGAGGCATTAACGGCTCTGAAAACACGGAGGCGAGGCCGCTTTCGCCGATTGAAATCGAGCTCTCGTCTATCTAGAGCATTAATCCTTCCGAGCCCGCGAGATCGGCCATTTGATAAAAATATATATCGACATAAATTGCCGTCTCGAAGCCGGTTGAAATCGAAACGGATCGCGCGAAAAACCGCCATTGTCCGTGGCCAGACGCGAATGATGATAAATTCGCGTTTTCCATCGATCCGTACCGACCGATTGTGCCGCTCGAATCGACAACGCTGGAAATATCCCTTTGCATTTCGCATCCAGAGGTGGATTTACAACGGATTAGCCGTTTAATACTTGATCGGATTTAATAAGATCGAATTCTGATTTCGCTCTTCGTTCGTCGTTCTTTCGTCGTATTATTTATCACGCCAGCTTATTACTCGATCTGTCGTTTCGTTATTATTAATTACGTACTACGGAAGTCGCGGCTCGTAATTTCGTTCGTTCTATTTTCACGTCCGTAATTTTAATTAATTTCGAATTTAACATGACGCGAAGCGGGGCTCGTTGAATCCTGCTCGTTCTTTCAGGTTTACGGTTTTTCGTTCGTTGTTTTGCTACGCTATTACCAGGCTGCTTATTAACAGATGCGTATTATACAAACAACGAAAATTATGTACGTGAATAATTAGCCGGCGGAGGAAATAATTTATGTGGCATCTTACCGACGATCCGCGCGGAACAAGTTTCCCGGAAGGGTGAAGTCAGAATTATTCAATAAGATCGATCGCGCGGCTCAATTTCGCGGCGGGCGGTGGCTTCTGGGATATAGAGCGGCGCCGAGCGTAGGAACACTAACTTCGTATCGTCGAGTTCGCCGTGGGATTGAGGATCTACGTAAAACGAAGCGATAGCTTCACGAACATGAGCGCGAAGAAAGAACACGGGGCCAGAGGGGGAGGGAGAGGGATGAAACAGTGGCAGGCAATATGTTGGCGCGGAAGACACACGTATGCATAAAATTTAATACAAAAAATTCTTACAGTGCATGCCTCGTGAAAAAGTTTCTTTACGATAGGAGGAGCGCGTGTTTGAAAGGAGGAGAAGACCAGACGCTCAAACACGAGTGGGGTTATAAGTTGTGCGGAACCGCACAAGCCTGAAAGAACTAATATATTCCGGCCAGACAGAAATAAAATTATTCATCCGAAAGGATATTATCGATATCCTGCAGATATCGAGAAGCCTGTACCGCGGAGGAGGCTGCCCCCGGCTCTTGGCCAGAATATTCAGATGAATCGATAACAGCTGTTTTCTTTTTCTGAAATTAATTTCGCTCCGAGGCGAGCCCTGATCCGGATCGTTTCTTTTCCCTATAGTAATGTCGTTTCGACGACGACGACGACGACGATGGATCCTCGCTGTACTACTCTCTGATCCATCGTTTCGGCTTCCAATATTAAAAATAACAACTTCCTTTCTCCTTCCCGATGGATTTCCACTCGTTTCGCGACTACTCGATCGTTCCGTTCGTCCCTATTCGACGAAATATCCAGCCACGTCGGAATTCCAGACTTTTTCGGCGGAAAATGAAAATATTTGCCGGATTATTGTGATAAGTTCTTAGCGCAATCGCGAACGTACAGACCATTTGTAATCAAATTGTTGCTTCCTTGTGACAACTGTTGTTCTCACGACTGTCAAAATTAGTCGGTTGTATAATCGTGCAATAAATGTTCTTCGGTCTGAAGTGACGAGGTTGTAGCAAAAGTACATGGAAAAAGCATTAGGAATAAGGGGATATTCTAGGCATTAGTGGAAAGTGCTAGCTTGTGAATGGAGTAGCTAAGAGCCAGAAAGCGGAGAGAGAATCGAGTGACTTTGTATAAGGCGAATGTGGCGTCTGTTCGACGAAATAATTTTATATAATTAATATGAAAAAGTTAAATTCTAAATTTAACAAACCGTAATATACATATACGTATAATACGAGTATATATATTTACAATACGAATAGAGTACGACATTGCAAAGAACTAAACAAAATAACGCAAAATGTTAGAAACCACCTTCAACGACACACGTACACTTCTCAATCGTTTCGACGGCTTGATTAAAATTTAATCAGACCGGTTTCTCGTCCGGCAGAATTCCACGGTAGCGATTCGCCGTGTTGTCGGGTGCATCGGTAACGTTCCTCCTCCTTATTCGATCCCTTATCGCGGAAGCTAATCGCGCGCAATTGGAGCGCGCGTTGCCGTGGCGAGAAGACGGGGGAGACGCTGGAGGTCTGCCGCTGTAAAAGTCAGCTTCGAGCGTGGCTGAATATTAAAACATCTCGTTGAATAATTCTCGGCGAGCGGCTGAAAATAGCCAAGAAAGAGAAGAGATCGGGACGGCGAACACCGCGTCGCTCGTTCCACGTAGACCGGCGGGCGTGCCGGCGCTTGTCCCGCCGAGAAAGACAATTTCAGGTTAGGAAGCACTTCATCACTAATGCATAAAGCCGTGAGAGAAAGAGAAGGAGAAGGAGGAGAAAGAGCGAGAGGAGCGACGCGTCGCGGCACGGGCGAACGAGAGACAAAGACGGCGACGGGTAGGGGTTACGAGAGAGAAGGCTGGGAGAGGTTAGGTGGTAAGGGGGTTTAACCGACGGCAGCCATGTTTGTATAATATATTCGACTGCAATAATAGAGTCACTTTGGAAGTAGCATTACCTGCTTGCTCTACTACGCCGGCTTCGTAGATTGCAGCAACGACTGTTTGCACTCGCTAAATATAATAAAGCCAGGGGTTCTCAGATTCGCGCAGCGATCCGCGCGCACTTGCGAATTCAGCTGCGAGAGTGAAACCGGAAGAGGGCTGGCTGCGAACGACCGCCGCGAATGGCTTTCGGATCGCGGAGCGTGCATTTCAACAGCCGGAGTTTCACGCGTTTGCCTGCATCGCTGTTGACTTCCTGCCGGGCGGGATAACCGGGGAGCCAACGAGCAACCGGATAACGGAATTCTGAACTCCTCGTCTCGTTTGCCGCCGTAACTCGCGCAACGAATCGACGCTACGGCTGGCTTCGACTCGTCTCGCTTAAATTCGCGTAAATCGGGATCGGTTGGCAGTTGATGTGACACGCGGTACACCGTGACACGCGGATTCGCATGCCAAACGTTTTAAATTCGACACGAAATTCGGCTCGTACATTCGTGGGAAATAAAGTGGTTGTGGGAAATTAACGAAAACAGGCAGATCGATTTTTAGCGTATCCTGTTTTTTTTTTTTTTTTTTTTAGAGAAGCGGGTACATCTCTTGACTAACTACAGACTTTTTTTAAAGAAAGTTTGAATAACAGTGTTTGAATAACCCGCAGCCACGCAATCAACAAGTCAGAATATTTTTACGATCTCCTCGGGCGAGTTTCTTGCAATCTGCTGATCTCTGTCGTGTCTTCTCTCGGTCTAATTTCCAAGTTCCCCTCTGGGACTGAAGCCGGAACTTCATTTACCGTAACTTTTTTTTAACACGTAAATCGTACGTAGCTGGAGGAACGAGGAAGGGGCTGGCGAGGGGAAAGAGTCACAAGAACATTATTCCGACAAGCTTTCCGGCGTACAAAGGCGGTCGAAGGAGACGCAATGGCACCACGCCAGAGCCGAACTTTGTCGCTGAATCTTCACAAAAGAAACCCGCCGGTGCCGTCGTTCAACGTATCGAGATATCTTTTGTAGCAGGTGCGACTACAAAACGTTCGAGAGGAGAGAAAAAAAAAAAAGGCAAAGGCGACGTTCCTTCGCGTTTATTGACTCCGGCAGTTTAGACGCGGTCACGCGGAGGCTGACACGGAGAGTGAACGGAAATCTCGACGATCTTTCTCTTCTCCCTGCGTCCGGGCAGGCAATGCCACTTTTAATATCCGCGAAATCGTTTCGTCGATTAATTAAAGTTAGCAGGGTAGTAGCATTAAATTAAGAAATTTCTCCTCGGCCTCGATATCAGGAAAGCGGAATAAATTCTACAGGGTAAATATCAGCTGCGACGCATCGATTTTCCATATTATTAAACAGAACGTCACCGGTCTGATGCATTATTGATTAACTCGGCCGACTCTTGCCTTGCGTTAATAGGTTTCGTTGCTCGTTTCCTTCGGCCGTTTCACCTCCCGGCCCGCCGACGACTCGTTTTTCGTTTAACGCCCCTTTGTCCCGTTGCCCGGTCGCGTTCGCTTTGTTCCACACGGTGGTTTTCTTTTTCATGCCGGTCGAGTGTCCCTTGCCACCCTTTTTTCGCTGCTCGCCCTCGCTAAACGGCGAATAATCGTCTGGCCATGATCCTTTTGTTTCCGCTGGAACAATGCGGTCTTCCAGTGTCTCGGGTTCGTCCCGCAGCTGTGTCTGACCGCAGCTTGCCCGTTACTACTTGAGAACTTGGCTCTTTCCCGTGACCTCCGCGTTTCCTCGTCACCCTCGCGCCCCCCCTCGTCACTCTTTCTTCGCGCTGTTCGCGCTGTTCGCGCTCTTCACCTCTTTGCCTCGTCAACCGTTTGACCACACGGCGCTTCGCGAGACATTCGACGCACCTGTCTTCGCGGTTCCTTCTTTATTCGCACGAGGGGACAAATTTGTTAAACGAGGGAACCTGCTGGAGAGAAAAAAAGAAAAGAAAGAAAAAAAAAAATGGGATCTGCGAGTATTCCGCTTTCAAGCGTCATTCGCTCCGGGAGGTTTTCATTATTTCTCGCTTTTACGGTTCGGCCCGTAGCGATGCAGAGTTTTGTTTGCGAGTAATTAAGGATACCGGGGGAAAAGCTTGGTCGGCGCGGTGAACGAAAAGCAGATTATTTAAAAGATTAATTAGAATAGGGACCGCAGTGGTTGGTAATAATGTCACTTTGTACGTAGTTGGCGCGGTATCGTGCGTCATAATCTCTGCCAAAGGGAGTTTAAAACACCAGCCGACAGTGGTTAAAATCGGAAGGTCCAGCAAAGCGCGACACGATTCAATTCTTTGAACGTCGAAATCGTTGACGAGCGAATGTTCATCGTCGAGTATAATATCGCGCGTCACACTGGAAGAACGAAAGTCAGGGATATATTTCGAAGCTCGTCTTGTTCAGTTTGACAAACGGCACGCGTTCACGAAGCTTTCTGCAGGAGGGCGAAAGATTAACAGGCGCGGTCTCGATCTATCAGCCAGCTGAGTAATCGCCCTTTTCGCCGACGCGTCTCCGTGAAACGTTCTTCATACTATTATCACCGGGTTTTAATTTAACACCTCGATCAACACGGTGATCGCAAAACGCCTCGTTCTCTTCGTTGTTTTTCGAGTTTCCGTAAGTTTTAATGAACCAGCGGCACGCAACGTACAACGAGGCGGTGGAAGGAGGTCAACTGGGATTCTTACCTCGTTCGTGCGAAACATTCTTTAATATCCTATCAATTTAATATCTCCTCTTCTTCTTCTCCTTCTTCTTCTTCTTCTTCTTCTCCTTTTTCCTCTTTTTCATTTTCTCTTTCTTCCCTATATTTACAATCTCTCTCTCTCTCTCTCTCTCTCTCTTTTTTCATCTCTATTCAAATTCTTTATTATCTCTTCCACTCTTTCCCTATCATCTTCCCTCTCCACTATTTTAATAAAGTGTCATCCATGGCGAAAGGTGGATGTCGCTTAATTGCATTATTCGTCCCGTCTCCTTCTCTTATCATAGCGGTTCGCGTTGTTGCGAATCGGTCGCCAACGTTCGTCAACGAATAACCGAGAATTCCTGCTGTTATTATTATGTCTATAACCGGTGCAAATGTCGTTTGTCGTTGCGATCTTGCAGTCATGCTCGCGTTTTGATGTTGCAGTCACACAAACACTTCATTACGATGATATTCAAAGTTCAGACCGATCGTCTGTCGTTTATGCTCCGTGACTGAATAGAGATTTCTTGTTTTCGAGAGAATTTAAATTTCCCCTTTCGCCTGAGAGAAAGCTTCCTCCTTGGACGGAAAGAATAGGATTGCATTCAGAAGGGAGAGAACGTTAGATGTAACACTCGTATGATAGAATGGTTCTGTGCCGATGGCATGATGGATAGTTTGGAATCACGTGACACAAGGTCTGATAGATTTGTGAGATATGAAAGATATAAAGAATGATTGCTCAAAGAAGAAAAATACGCAAACTGACATAGGAAAACCCAACGAACAAATAACGCTGTTAGAATCACGTGTAATGTTAATTTATTATTTAATGAAATTAGCAATCAAATCGAACATCCTGAGATGTGCATCTGACATGAATCCTGAGTACTGCATCTTTCCATACATGTACATATATTGCCACATCCTCTCGTCCCAAGGTCAGATAGATTTCGTGAGATACGAAAGAGATAAAGAATGATGCAGATGATGGTTCAAAGAAGTAGGAAGTACGCCAAGGGAAAGGAAGATACACAATCTGATGCAAAAGAACCTGACAAACACAAACGACGCTGTTAGAATCACGTATTTCGTTTATTTATTATTCAACAAAATTTATTATTCAACAAACCGAATGGAACGTCCTGAGACATGAATCTTGCGTTCGAACGTAATGCATCTTTCTACACGTGGATATTGCCGCGTCCTCCCGCCCCGTGCAGCGTCGTTACGGATTTAACTCGGCATCGATGGTATATAACTCGCGGATCTCGCCGTTTTATCGGATGCAGCACGTGCACGGGCGAAAATTCGCGTTTAACCAGCCGTTTCCGTCCACTTACTGCCTAACGTATATCTAATAATAGTCATTTCGGGCAATTGTCATCTGTGTCCTTATTGGTTTCCAATATTACATCGATAATTTCCAGCTAGCCCTACCCCTCCCACTCCCCATATCCCTCGCTTAATAGCCATTTTCGGTTGCGCGGAGAGACTCGTAGCACAAAAGAAGAATCCCCGTCCCAAATCGTTTCAATGGAAAATCCCCCTCTCTCTCTCTCTCTCTCTACATTTCCGCCGTCCGGATTATCCCATTTCATCCCATCCATTTTGCTTGGCTTTTTATCTTCGTCCCCCTCACCCCTCACCGCCCCGCCAGCAGTGGTCACTGGTCCACGGTCGTGCGTAGCTTCACGTGGTATCACGTGGTTTTACATCATCGTTCAAGACTGACAAGATTAAAGTCCGGGTCTCAGCTAGCGGAGCGGGCATATTATTGGAAAATGGAGCCGCAGCATCCCTACGTGCACCGTATACGTGAAACCTGCAGGCAAGAATTGATTCGAAACGCTCGGACGGTGGTCAACTATTCGAACAACCCACCGGCAACCCCAGCCGAGGGTTTCTCTCTCTCTCTCTCTCTCTCTCTCTTTTTGTCTGTCTGTCTCTCGTTGTTGCTTCAACGGCCACGCCACATAAGCCCCGCTCGTTTTATTCCCCGCCGTGCTTCCCGAATGGTGAATGGTACCGCGTGTCTCAGCTCGTGTCCGAGCTGGAGCAGCGTTGCTCGAGGATGCTGCTGGCCCCTGAGATTAGTGGCTCTAAATCAGCCGCGGAAACGTCGATCCGTGCCGGTTCCAAGGATGCAGTGGAGGGTTCTGACGGTGCAAGGGTGGAAGAAGGGACCAGGCCAAATAATCTCGCCGTCCAACGGCGCGTGGGATTAAGGAAGTCTGTGGTCTTTCCGAAATCTCGGCTACCATCTCGCCGTCAGTCGACCGCGCGATCACGATCCACGTGAGCGGAGTAGGAAGAAACGTGTGGAGGGTGATCGAACGGTTGATATCGTGACGTTATTACGCAGATGTCAAGCAGCGCTGATAGCTACATTCAACGGACGATTCTTTTTTCTTTTCCTTTTCTTTTTGTACGTTAGGTCGAAAGGTCCGTCGTTCTTTTCATTCTCTGGGAGGAAATTGCGTTGATTGAAAGTTTTATTAATCAGTTCGATGCGAAATGCCAAGTGGCAGAAACGAAAGAAGTTAGTTTAGCGATAATCTGCACCGAACTATACTTTACGTTTATTCGTCGCGCTTGACAAATGCAATTTCTTAAACATTCTTCAACGTAGATTCTCCATCCCGATATTGTTTCATTTTTGACAGGAAATGAGGTAGAAACACGAGCATGAGATATTATAATTCATACGTTTTGCCAACTATTTTCATAGTCGTATGGAATGAAACGCTTCGCTCGTTTGGAAACTTTCTTCCAGTGTTATTCCTGAAACTCTGTTTTTTACTTGATTACGAATTGACAGTGTCTTTCCTCACACCTGTTCGTTATAATTTTTATTCGACGAATCCGTTGGAAGACCGGGTCAAAGTTGAACGTCCCCTTACTCTTTCCTCCTCGAACCTATTTCTCCCTCAGCCCTCTTTGTTTCGTTTTACCACCGGAGGATAGCGTTCGCGTTCGCGTTTCGTTTGTTTAAAGACTTCGCTGGGGCGCGATTCTATTAGTATCAATCATCCACAGCATTAACGGGTTGGAAGAGGGTGGAAGTTCCCCGGCCGGATTGAAATATCATTTTAGCCAGCGTACACGTAGATCCGTTGATCCGACGGCTTGGCTGTGAAAATTTTCTTCCTGCCCACGCCGACTCGCGCTGTTGTGCGAGAATTTATCGAGCTGGATAAAAGTGAACGACGAAAGACTCGCGGCCGACTCATCTTTTTGGCCACCGCCCAGATCTAACGGCCGGAAGGAGCGCGGCAAACCGTGTGCGAACGAACGAGAAGAGAATAATTTTTTGAGAAAATATATTTTGCCAGCCCTTGCTCTCGCGACGAGATACCCATCAGTCCTATATACCGCGCGTGATGGCGCCTGACGTTGCAGGAAGGATAAAGCGCCTCCCTCTCCTCCTGTAATTTTTTATCTAAATGCTCCTTCGCCTCGGAAGGTTGCTCGTTCGTGGGTGACAAAGTCTCGTATCGTTTCACCGATCCGCGATGGGAAGATCGGATCGAGGAGTGGTTGCTTTCGAGAATTACAAACAGTTCGTGGTCATCGATACGATTCTCTTAGACGGGAGGAATTTAATTGAATTTAGTCAGACTTTTCGTCAGGTTTTCATATTTCTCGTGGAATGTATCCGTCGAAACTAAATTGAGAATACAACGACGAGAACAGATTCATAGTTATCGAATCTAGCGTATGTAGCTTTTAATAAAATTTTCACCAAGCCCTGGCGAAGTTTCCAGCTACCAGCGAAATTAGCTGGTCGTTACAGGCGAATATTAAATTTTCGCTGCAACGTTGCGAATCGCGTCGGGAGGAGATCCGCGGAGCGGTTTCGCACGTTCGACTCGCGATGAGAAAACGTTTCCGCGCGATCGTCACGTAACGCATTAAGCCGCTTTGCATTCCGTGTAGGATGACGGAAACGAAAGGGGGGGCTCGTAATATTTTTCTCCGCTGTGCGCGTGCGTGTGTACGTGTGTGTTTGTATCCGATTTCGCGTCCGCTTTCAGCCCGCCTTTGGAACGTCGAGTTTCCGAGGTTTAATTTCGCCCGGGACGATAAGACAAACGATCGGTCATAACTTAATATCCGTCTCATTTCCATACGGCGCGGCGCGCTGCTATTTATTACAGTTTGGCAACGCCTGCAGACAGCCAATTGCGTGCATCTAAGAATGGCCCTCGCGGCCCCCTCGTGATTTATTTCCACGGCGAGTATGATCCCGCCGACAAAACGGGGATCCGCTCGTGCTTTGTGCCCGATCCGCCGCGAATTTGCGATATATATATACCGTAAACTTCCGCGTCACGGAATAGATTAGTCGGTCGACTTTTACGGTCGTTGCCCGATCTCGTTTCGCGTTCTTTAGATCGCGCGAAAAATTGATTCACGCTTCCAGGGACACCAATGTTTCACACCTTCTCTCTCTCTCTCTTTTTTTTCTTTCTGAGAATTTATTCGATTCGATATACATATTTGCATTTACGCGTAAACATTCGTAGTTCGGGGCCTACCGAGACGGGTCCTCGCGAAAAAGCTTTGATACGGTTGATGTTGGTTGCAGAGTTTTGGTTTAAAAGAATCCTTTCGATATTTATATACTGTATTAAACATTTAATATTGTACGATAATCGTTTGGACACGTGTTCGTAGTACAACGCATCTAGCAAGGAATAAAACAATAGGATAACAAACATGGCTATAAACATTAATAGACCTTTCAGATTAGAGACTTGGCTGTGAGTTCTAATACGGAAGGCTTTTTTATTCGATCGCGCGCGACAGCTTATCGATTCCCCTTGCCTGTAAAATTGCACGGGATACGAAATGTACAGAGCAGGTTGTCGTAATTGTACGATTCTACGTTCGATACGCTCCTCGATATTTCCACGTGCCTCTAAAATCGTTTACTTTATAACAATCCGAACGTAACACGCCAACGCCACACGCGAAACGTGTATAACCCGCCGCTGAATCAAATTCCAGCGGTTCGTCTCGCGACCCATTTGCTTCTCTTTTACGAGACCGTAAAGAAACGCAACGAAACGTTTCTGTCCCGCGTGCATCGCGTATTTGTATCTCTCACGTGTTTCTCGCCCACGTTGTGCGATGACGCCTATTGTTAGTAATCTGTTGACAAAGTGACGTTCGAATGTCAATCTCTGCTTCGTCGTCTCCTCCAAACGCAAACGGCCAGAGAATCGACAAACACTATTAAAAAAAAAAAAAAAAAAAAAAAAAAAACGATCGTTGCCTCGATCTCGACGAAGTTATTCGTATACACGATCGTTTCCCGACGAGTGCAAAATTCAACAGAGCGGAGCTTAACGAGGTCGTGAAACACGCGAAGCGCGACGGAGGGCACGAACAGCCGAGCGCATGTCTAACCTGTGCGCTCCTATTTCCCTTTCTGCTTGCTCGCCGGTGTCTCTCGGCCGGTTCCTCCTCGTCTGCTTGTCTTTCTCCCCTCGAAGCCCCTCAGTGATCTCGTATTCGCCGTATCCGAGCTGGGAGGCGTTTTCCCTTTGGAGGGAAGGGAACATTCCGACGCAACGAGAGAAAATAGTGCGGTGAACCTCGTTGGAAAATTCCCAGGCGCAATGAGTGCTCGATGTAATAATCGAAGTTGAGAAATTCGTGGTATTCGTCTTCGCCCCACCTCCCTCTCAAGAACCAGAGATATTCGCTCATCGTGCGCGAGATATCGATCGACCGATGTCAGCCCGATGGAGATTCAACCGTGGCTGCTCGCTCCTCGCCGCGAGTCTTAATTAGGGAAAGCGAGGAAAGAGTAGAAATTTCCTCTCGTGCGAGCGCGCTGATCGAGAACGCTGTCTTTTCGCGCGGAGTAACAATCGTCGACTCGCTGGTCGACTTCCTTTGCGAATTACGCTCGTTGCGTAGAGAATCAGCTGCGGCGATTCGCGATGTAACGTCGGAATTCGACTTGGCGTGGTAGAGGGGTGTGCGTCTTTCTTCCAATCTTTCTTACCTCGCCACGTCACGGAACAATGGATGCCGAAGATGTTCAATCTTTCATGGCGACACACCGTTCGTATTAAAGCAGCGCGCAGCTGGCTGAACGCACACTCGATTTTATGCATACCGCATTTACGTATACATTACAGTCCTTTTTTCCCCTCGATTACGAAAGAGACGAACGGGTGTCTCCGTTGAAAATTTTTCGGAAACGTGTGTTGCGTGACGAATGGAAATTTATTTACTCAGACAATGGAATTTGAATTACGAGGAAAAATAAATTCGATTAGAACGATTGCCAGACAGAGAAAGAGAGAGAGAAAAAGGAACAATAGAGGCAGTTCTTTCGTTGCAAAACGATATTCATCGGAAACGTTTTCAAACGTGTGCGGTATTTTGAATAATTCCCATGGCAAAAAAAATGTAAAAAAACAAGAGAGAGAGAGGCAAATATATATATAGAGAGAGAGAAAGTGGCAGGGAGGAGAGGGGAAAAAAGGAAATGAAAAATAGAGAGAAATTCAACATCGTAATCCAAAGCATCGGAATTACACTGGAAAAATGGATGAGAATATTAAACACGCGTAAAATCCGTTGAATTTTCGAATGCGATGCAAAAATATTCCACGACGGAAATCGTTAAATACAAAACGTACATCAACTCCTGTCGCCGGGGAAAATATTCAAACCTCGGTTCGCGCGTGCGAATCTCCCGTATTTTCTCCATTTTCTCCTCTGCTCTCTTTCTTCCTTCACATCGCTCGTACGTTTCCTGGAGACGTTCTGGCCCGGGGAAGAAATAATAAAAATCCATCGGTTCGAGAATCGTATGGAAAAGAGATACGAAGAAAAGTGGGGAGTGGCGCGGTGTATCGGCGGGACGTCGTCGCGACTACGAGTACTTAGTGGCCATGGCAACCGGTGCCAACTATTTTTCAGTTTTCCGCCTTTACAGTGAGCGTCGTCCAACCTCTCCTCTCGCGGTCTCCTTCCTTCTCTCCCGACCTTCGGCCTGGATTCCTTTGGACAGGGGACACATTTCTCCCCTTTTGTGGAATCCTTTCTAGAACGCCTTTGTGGTCCAGGCACAACAGCCATTCGCGCAACACTGAATAATACCCATTCTCTTGCCTGTTGTTAAACAGACGCTACTTGATCGACGCTGTGAATGTTCTTTTACGTCGATTCGGTATTGACTCTGGCGGACGGAGTGAAAGAGCCGGTTGACTTTGAAAAATCGATGCTCACAGAGTGTTTCCATTCGGATGAATTAATTCTTTATCTTGGAATTCCACCAAGGGGTATGTCACGTGACATTGTTGTTTCAACTTCCTCTTTGCTCGTTCGATCTACCTTGTTTCCACGAAAGTGTAATTTTCGTCTCTGAGCGCGTTGAATTTTGTCGTCTCGCGTTACAAAACATTTCCAAATCGTCAGATAGCTTCGAGTCAATCTCACTTCTCGTTGAATTAATTACTCGCGAGTTCCCTCACTTTGTTCCAACATTCATCCCCATTTCCGAACGACCAGACCTCGTCGTGCTTTCGCTTCCAACTTATTCGACAACGACGTATCCGTTCGTCCTGCAGTTCGTCGGGTTGACGCTCGACGGAAGAAAAGGGCGTTAAGTGATAGGTTCAAAGCGATATCGAAAGCCATATGAAAAAAAGGTCTCCAGAAACCGAGGAGGAGAAAGCCAAAGTGAGCTGAAACTCTTCAAGAGGGTTACAAGATGAAGGCGAAGAGAAAAGAGCCGGACGTCGATACAGAGTGCTATTTACGCCGTCATCTCTCTTGCAACCTTCATCTTCCACGCCCCCCTATCAATCTCGTTCTTCCCTTTTCCCTAGTTTTTAACAGCCCTTTCCACCGTCCACCCTTTCCCTCGTCTCCCCCGCAATCGCGTTCGCTCAATCCTTCTAGGTAATTTATCTTGATGGCCAATTACTCCGACGTCTGTCGCTGTTTTCCCATTTTTTTTTTCTTCTCCCCTTCACATCTTTATAATAACGTTTACGATACAAAAGAGACCATACGAAACGCGTCATCAAGGCGTGTCTTCAACAACGCCGAAAGAGATTCACGCGCGTATAATTGATCAAGTCACTTTTTAATTAACAATATTACCCTGGCACTGTGGCAAACAATTTCCCTACTAATCATAAACGTCGCTGTCATTGCGATATTTAATTTTAATGCGGAGCACTTTGAAAATTAATTTTCCGTCGGACAAATAACTGCGCCGGACGTGGCACGGCTCGCAGTTATTCGAGTGGCGCGAACGTTGAAACAGGGATGACTAAAAAAGAAGAGAGAGAGAGAGACAGAGAGACAGAGAGAGAGAGAGAGAGAGACGGTGAAAATGTATTTTATATTCGTAATAATTTCAATTCCAAAATTTTTCGCTCCATTGCGCGAAATGGAAATTAGGAAGGAGCATTTTTCTTGTAGATTTCACGGCTGCTTTCATTAACTTGATTAAAGCAACGAAACGTTTCAAAGATATCTCCGTTTAGCTGTTTCAAATTGTTTTTCATGGAATGTGAATAACGAACGTTCTACGTTTTTCCTTGGAGAGGCGCGCGTAAAAATTTTCCCTTGCGTCCGGATACGTCGCAGCTGGAGAAATCATCAGACTTTCATCCTTCAAGAAACACAATAGAGATCGTAACTTGAAAATCTGTCAATCGTTGGCTCTCTACTCTCTCGTACTCTCCTTCCCCGAAAAAAAAAGAAATTTACCTACCGCAAGTTACGAGACGTGAATACCAGAAAATGTCGCGCGCGGTATCGAGTCGTGCGCGGCGAAATTCCGTTGTCGCATAAAGTTTTATCGTCGGTACGCTCGTGTGTAATATCTGACAAACGGCAAGAAATACCGTACGTATGATCCGATATTTTTCTTATTAGACACGAGCGTAACCACCGACAGAGATATTCCCTTTTTCCTCTTCTTTTCTCTTTCCTTCTCTACTTTCCTCCTTTACCGTAGATTTTTACTCGTAAAAAAAATGTCAACCTTGCCTCGTACGACTTTTTTTTCATCCCTTTCGCGCGACGAGACTGAAATACAACCACCCGCCGTCCTCTCAATTTGCATTTCCTTCTCTTCCACCCTTCGTCGTCTACGTCTCTTCTGGCCCTTTTGGATCTCGTGGCTCGCGTTAGCACGGGTGACAAAGGATCCTTCTAACGATAAGTGGACCAGTCGACCGGAATGGAGGCATTTCCGCGATGATCCTCCATTTTCAACGTAACACACCGATAAATCTCGAATGGACGGCCACCGATCCATCGACGCAGCCTGGTCGCAAGTTGTTCTCGTTTCAGGGATTGGCGCAGGGATCTATTTTGTATCGGACAGGCCGAGAAACGACGACTAATTTTTATATCTGAAAGGTCTCCAAAGTCGATTTCTGTTCCCTTTTGTCCTTTGTCTTTTGCCCCTTTTTTGTCTCTTACGCTATTAGAGGAATTTCAATTGTGCACGTACGTGAACTTGCTGCACGATTTGTTTGTCCTGCGCAGCTAAAACGAGATACAAGAAGATAGAAACGAATTTCATTAGGCAACATTGAATTTGGTTTCTGAATGTACGCGCGATTTCCTTTGGAGCACAACGATTCTAAAATTTTTTTATCTAGCGATATATTGATCCTTCAGAGAGAATGAAAAGTTGCATCGCGCAAAAAGACAAGTGTATAATGTAAATACTTGAAAGAAGAAACAGAGACGACTTTTAAAATCTTTGAAACGTTATTCGTTCTTCAATGGACGCGCGCGTCAGATCATGCGCCATTTAAAAGCATTTAATTCCGCCCGGTTACAATATTGTTTTATCCGCCACCATTTCAGAGCTGTAGCTTATCCCAGTTACGCGAAACATCCTATGTACATAATGCTTTAACGCAATATCTCGCCTTTCAGCGATATAGAGCTGAATTTGAATGTGCAACATTTTAACAATATATCCGGCAACAATACAACGTTTTGATATGTAACATTTTAATAAGATTATTTGAGGTGTACACCTCGAACGTTGCAGCCCGTTAATTACGAGCATTATTACGGCTGATTTATTGTCATTAGTACATTACTCTACATTTGCAGAAGCTGTTTATTTATCGTATTACGATTTGCAATTCTAGTCGTGTAATTTTGCAACAGCCTATATCGCGATTAATTCCAGCGACAGCGTTTAATCACGCGAGGATGCAAAAATACATTTGCTCGCGGATGTTTCACGGGAAGGAAAACAAACAACCAAAAAAAAAAAAAACAAAAAAAAAAAAGAAGAAAGAGTATAAAATTAATTTCGCCGTTTCTTCGCCCCTCTGATTTTGATCGAAACGGGGTCGAATAAATCGCTCTCAATCCACGCGATAATCCACGTCAATGTAATAACAGAAATTGAATGAACGGTCGAAAGGAAACATATGCACACGTACGTTATACCGATCAGGTTACGCGCGTACGCCATCGCGATCCATCTTTCGATCTTTCCGCCACGTTTGTATTTTCAGCCGGGGGTTTCTGCAAATTATTAGCACGTTGCGAATTTATTTCAGCAGTCCCTCCCCCCCCCCCCCCCCCCGGGGTGCTAATTTAAAAATGCTCGCGCGCGTAAATGGTGTCGGGAATAAATTACGAGTGGATACGCGATACGTCTCGTATTGTTTATTCGCCGCGTGATACGGAGCGCGGCCAATAAATTTTATAGTTAATAAATAAAGTGACATCGTCCGTGGTGAAACAGACGGACGGACGTCGAACGATGCAGCGACGGACAATAAGTTGCGTTTTCCCGTGTGCGTTTGAAAATTCGATACGTCGCCTATTCGACGTCACGCGCGCGCTCGCATATTTTTTTTTCAATCTGTCTTTCGGCCGTCGAATTAAACGGGCAAACGAGTGACGAAGAAATTTTCGAAACTCTCCCACCCGGGACCGGTAACGTTTCTACCCGCGGGGAATATTTGCGCGTTCATTACACGACATTTACATAATAATTAATTAGATCCAAGTGTTATAAATTTCGTACAATCTCGCAGAAACTTTCGTACGGCTACGAAAATTTGATACCGCGAGGAAATGGGATGCGCGCGCGCGCGCGTCCGCATCCTGATTAAAAAACATGTTTCGTTGAACGCGGTAGCTGCATGCAAATACACAGTTCGTAGACGCGGACGGAATACGATACACTTATGATGGGAAAAATCATGGAATCGGTTGAGTCAATTGCGAGGAGATAAGTAGCAGCCGCGTCTTCGTGGTCGTGGGCAGTTTTCGCCGGTCGGAATCGCATACGCTCCCTCTGCACACGTGCACCACTATACGTATCGTACTCGGATGCATCCCATCCCCGAGTTATCCCGTGTATTTACGTACGTTCGCGTTCACGAGGTCTCCGCGTGGAATTTCGTTCTTCGGCCATATTCCTGCATATATATATATATATACGTATGTATGTATCTCGCTTATACCTGTACTTGGCTCTCGCATCGGACGAAGCTGGCAGTATCGTAACTGACGAACTTTTCACGCTGCATTTACATGCGTGCTCGTTGCACGTAAAGTGATTCCGTTGTTGGTCGTTAGACGTGTTTCGCGGGGGTCGTTGAAACCACCTATGATCATCGGAGATCCGGAAACGACCGGTTTCTTCGATGATTTTGCTACCCGCTACGGCAAGAAGGACGTTGCGTGCTTTTTGTTTCGCGTTCGCGATGGAAGCACGTAGACAGAGCAACGCTCTGGAATTCTCGAACTCGCTTACGTGCGTTAACTTTCCCTTAAGCAAGGAAGTCGTTCAATTTCTTTTCGCCGAGGATTTAATTAAACGAACGCATCGAGATCTTCAAACTCTTTCAACACTGGACAACAGCGTGACGCTTGAATTTGTGTTTAAAGCAAATGCAACGATACACGAGCAAAATGCACGACACGCCAGCGTGAATAAGCGTAGAATTTTAAAGGAACGTGAACGTAGATGTATGGATAGAGCTGTAATTTCGTAAATAACGTGACGTTAATGAAATATCAAAGTGCACGTTACCGCAACTGCCGTTCGCTAATTTTATATCAATTTGCATATTTTTCATGGTCGAACAGGAAAGAAGAAGCTTGACCCGAATATCGTAAATCTATTACTACCCATCAGTTCTCTATCTCGCGGATTTATAGCACGTCAATCACCATTACGGCTGAAAGAAACAAGATGCTCATCGCGCTATCGGCATAAATATGAAAGCCCCTCGGTAATAAATAAATTTCGAAAGGTCTGGTTTCTTGGTACGATCGATAGATCGCATAGATCGATTCGCGCCCTCTCCTTTTCAAACTGTCTGTTTATTTCCGGAGGAGGGGAAGAAGATGACGAGGACTCGAGTTATGAATTTCACAGCGAGAAGAAATTTGAAGTATTAAATTTCTTATTAACAAACAAATACGATCTTTTTTTTGTAATTCTTTTCTACAATATATTTTGTGCTATTAAAGAAAAAGAAGAAGAAATATTTAGCGGGTGAAATTGATGGCGCATTTCGTGAAAAACACTGGATAGAAATCGAAGAAACGAGTTTGATAATTGTACGACCTTTGCATTTAATAACGGCAGCCATTTTTTAGGATTTGCAAAGATTTATATAGTTTCTTCATGATCTTTTGAGTTAGTTCTTTCCACTTCTCCAATACATTTTTTAATGTCATTAATATTGTCTCCCATCCTCGGCAAATTCCCAATAATTTTCTATAATATTTAAATCTGAAGATTTGGCTCGCCATACTACAGCACAAATATTTTTCGGCTATTTCGAGAATAGTTTCACATAAATGCTCGAGCACCGCTTGATTAGCGAAGCAATTAAGGAATCTTTCACGATAAAAATACATCGTGTTTCGTCAGCTTCTCGCACGTCGCGCGAATCGTTTTCTCCCCGATTAATATACTTGAAAGCGTTTTCGCGTTTGCGAATCGGATAATTTCATCGTTGGTTAATTTATATACACCGGCGGGTGAATTAATTAGTTGCGTGGAACAACGCCTCTCCGCCATCTAATGTAATACGTTGCGTCTGGTGTCACGTCACAGAATCAATGTCAGTATTATGTTGTATACTTGACGACACTCGATCATACTAACATCATCTGCTTTCCTATGTTTCAGGTAAGGATCTAAATTTCGCCAGTAATAACGCCGGTGAGTGTTCATCTAACAATATAACATTACTATCGCTTGTGTCTCTCTTTCGCATTACGACCTAGACCGCTTCGTTTTTCATTCGACGTCATTGTTAAAAACAGGCTGATCGACGCTGCGCGTCAGTTCTCATTCGATTTCGTTTTATTTTGGTTTTGCGTGTTCCTTAGACTTTAAGTTCTATCCCTTCAAGACTAAAAAATTATGCGATTTACAATTGTAGAATTTTTCATTCAACTTCACACCCAATTCACGTTACGATGTTCAATCTTCCGAATTTTCAGTAATCCGACAGAAATTACTTTAGATCGTACAAAATAACTCAACTATCCGCAGGTGTGTCATCGATAAAACTCGCCTGACGATCGTCGTGCAATTTCATCGTCGACGAAAACGAATCGATACGAAACCGCGGATTGTTGCCCGTTTTGATCTGTTATTTATTACGATCCCGGGCGTAATTCACGAAACGCGAGCTATTTGCCTCTGGCGCGAGAGACAGAAACAGATTCGAGAAACGATAAGGTAAATCTATTCAAATCCACTTGTCCTTTTTTTCCGTGTCCCGCGACTGCAATTTCACCCCGAAGATTTCCCCGTGCACCCGGGGACAAAAGGGACACGAGCGCGGGAGAAGATTTACGTACATTACGGGGGCAAAGAAACGTGGATGGCGGAAGGGGGTGGACGAAGAAACGAAACCGGAGAGATATTCTTTCGAAAAGCCCATTTTCAGTAATGCGTGAAGCTGGGTTCCCCCTCTCTCCATGCCACTGGCAGAAATAGATCGAGATTGCGAAATGTAGCGTGATAAGGAGAGGACAAATTGCAGAAACAGTCTGGATGATTAGCTCTTGACTAGCGAGTAATGAGGCGAAGATGAATGTTGTCACGGTTGAATGTTTTTTATTTTTTTCTATTAGCTACTGGTAATTTATTAATCGAACAAGATCTTTTGTTGTTACACAATCATTGGAGATTGCGATGTTTAGATATTTCGTCGTTTGCTTCAATTTTGTTTCTCATTTTTTTTTTTTTTCTTTGCTTGTTCCTTTCGCATGTCTTTCTAACTGAAATTTCACTGACATCTTCACGATTACAGTTTTATTATTTTCTTTTTTAATTGCATCATTATCATAATGATAAGTTTGATAAACGTGTTTCCTCCTCTTTTAATTCCCAATTAAATGATGTAATTTAAATTTGAATTTAACTTGGAATTAATTTGTGGCACAGTAGTTGCGTAAATTAATGGAGTTACAGTATCAAAGTTGTAAATTCGCGTTTATGAATAAGCATTTATAAAATTGGCACGGAAGATGTGACATGTTTATAATGTCAGAGTTTGTATAAAAACTTATTTTAGCCTCATTTACAATGTTTTACGAAAGTATATACCTCACAAATTCAAATATCGTACTACTACAATAGGAATGAACATAATACTTGAATAGTAATAACTTCTTTAATAAATTTTATATCTGAATTTATATATACTTTCTACTTACACTTTTAAATCAACATCAACCATCGAGCTTCTGATCCTAAATAATATCACGAAACGAAACTGTACAACCAAATTTTCTTCCATTTTCATGCTTCCGCGATGGAAAGATCGCTTTCTTGTATCATTCATGGCTGTGAAAGGATAAAAAGGGGAGAGCCGTGGAACGAGATAGCAAGATAAGATCTGCAAATTTTCTGGCAATCTGGCTGATTGGGCTGTGCGCTGGTAATCCTACAGGTTTCACGAGAGAACCGGGTCACGACCTATAACAATCTTGAACCCCTCTTCGTCGTGTATTAGCCGAAGAAATGAGACTAAAGTGGACGTGAAAGAAACGAAAGAAGAATGTAACTTGGCGCAGTTCTGACAGATTAAAGAATCCTTCGACGAGACCAAAAGGACCCTTTTTGCAATTTTGGCGACAGTACATCCTTTTTCGTTTCTTGATATTCTTCGTTTCAATAATTTTAATACACATAATATTGGTAAATCGGTCTTGCTCTGTTCTATTGCGTAAATCGCAAAAATCCAGGGGAATTTTTATTGGTTTAATAAACGAAAAGGTGGAATTTCGAATATTTTAAACGCGCAAGGTCTTCGAGATCCCCTTCGAGGACCTCCATCGAAAATAAAAATGCAAAGCGTCTGCGCCCATACGATATTAAATCAGACTTTTCTTTCTTCCCGTGGTCAAAGTTCGGTAGAACCAACCAAGGCAAGATTCCAGCAAGATTGAAGTACACTTAAAATCCCTCTCTGAAAACTAACCTCTTCGGATACCTCTCGAATCCATCTCCTCGCCCCTCATTTCCATGTAACGCCAGCATAAAACGTTACTTATCTCGAGTCTCGTTCCACCTTCATCAGTCTTATCTCTTAGCTCAGCGAACTATAGCTCGCGCGCGCGCGCATGTCTCTGTAATTTGTACCAACACCGAAATCGAAACCATCTAAGTCCAACGTAGCTTTTTAAACGTCCAATTTTCAAACCATGCCTTTACCGATTTAAAAAAAAGAAAAAAAAAAAGAGACAACATTTGTCATCTCCCGTTTTTTGTTTCAATTCATTTTAAGCGTATTGAAGACCCGATGGTGTTAGCATTTCCCGTGTGTGTCGAGGACAGATCACCGACTGGAACTGGCTCTCGATAACGAATCGAAAAGGGCGGAAACAACGCGCCGGAGGAAAAGCGGCACGCGCGCGTGTGTGAAATCGACGGGCAACAAAATTTGTCAGGGTTTCGAATTCGCGTGATATTTTCCTAAAAAAAAAAGATGAAAAATCGAATAAATTGTTCGAATAAATAAAATTTGTAAAATACTAAAAAATAATAAAATTTATAAAATACGTCGCGACAATGTTCGAGAGTTTTCCTCGCGTTTTATCTCGGGACCACGGTACTTTGAAATTCGATCGAAAGACGAATAATTTCAATTATACGCGGTGACGTTTACTGAAATCGCTACATTGGTACTTTTTTTTTTCTTTTTTTCTTCGCAGAGTCGAGACTCTCCGATTATTTGCTTTGACGTGCTCGAAACGATAAACACGAGCCGGGGGTTTGCCCTGGCGGTGAAAAAATTAAAATTTCCGCGCACAAAGACGTTTCATCTTACAAGCGAGGACCGACTAAATTACACAGCAATAGAACGCGTTTCTATTAAACGCTTCCGCATTGTATCCCGTTTCAAACGTTCGTTTTTTCAAACGGGATTAATTTTTAATTGGAAGCGAGAAATCATAAAACACGCACAGAACGGCGCGAGTCGAGGCCTGGCAAACTGGCGGGGGGGGGGGGGGGGGGATGAAATTTAATAACGCCGTCCGATGGATAGTTGAGTTTACGCTAAACGGAACGAAATTTTCTCGTATTTTTCGACACGAAAAACACCGTTCAGAAATAATATTCCGTCGGTCATCGCGTATTTTATTTATTCGTGATCGAATCACGAAGCGAGACATGATTATTTATTTGAGAGATTACTTCGCTGTTCCGTATTTATCTCAGTCAGTTCAGTTCGGCCATATTGCAACGCCACGTTCGACGTATGCGCCACGCTCATATTTAAAACAAGCCGTGGAGCCCGGCGAATGGGATAAATCGCGAGGGAAAAATCGCCGCTCCTGGTCTATTTATATCCCTGGAGGTATAATTGGAATTAAAGTTGGTCCGTAATCTTCCATTAACTCGACCACATTTTCCTCCCTCTCTCCCCGTGCTTGTCCTCTTGCCAAAAAAACAGAGAGGGAAAGAGAGAGAGAGAGAGAGAGAGAGAAAAGACGGGAAAAAGGAGCGAAGAAACGAGCATGGGATCCATAAGCGGTAGTAGTAATAGAATTTCGAAACGGGTAAAACCGGGAGGCAACGGCGGACGTGGTGGGAAAAACAGAGAGCGACGGACTACCTACCAACCCCGACGCTGCTAGCGGCGGAGAGACGGAGTATTAGAAAGGACGGGGAGAGGGAGGGGAACATCGTCAACTCGACCACGTCTACCGAGGGATTATCGTGGGTGACAAAGGGATTTGAAAGAGGCGGCACGGAATTGGATTCTGGGAGAAACGCAAGAGGCACTCGAAAGCCGCTTTGTGTCTCTCGTACAATAATTATTTGCGAAATTGTCGTGAAGCTGCGAGATATCGAGTGGCTTTTGATGATGGATATTTCTTCGAGGGGCCCCGATAGAAATCGGCTCGCCGTGCCGGATGCCGTGTGTCGCGTAATTATACCGATATTCGGCTGAATTAGTCCTCTCCTATCTCTCGTCTCTCTTCACCTTACGTTTCATTCTCTTCAATCCTTCCCCGCTTCCCCCCTTCTGCAGCCTCACCCACCACTGTCTGTACTTTCGTCGTCGGTTCTCGTCTCACCCCGGTAATTTCGCCGCGTCCACTTTTCTCGTTTCTGTCGCCGTTTGTAACGCGGAACGGGTATAGAAAAATACCTCTCTCTCTTGTTTCCCTATTTTCTCCCTGTTTTATTTCCTCCCTCCTCTCTCACTCTCGTTCTTTCTTTCTTTCTCTTCCTTTCTTTTTTTCTTCTTTTCTTTTTTTTTTTTCGAAAAGCGATTCGAGGCGAATATCGTTTGGTTTTGGGGACCAGTTGGTGGCACGNTTTTTTTTGGTTCTCGGTAGTTGTGGTTTAATTAGAAGCTGAGAAATTAAAACAAACGAACGCACACGGGGTTGTACCTGCCTCGCTCTGGTCGTCTAGCCATTGTTGTTCCACCTTTCGAGCTTGCGTGCAAAGCATCGCGGTCCTACGGATCCGGCAATTTGCGAAGAACCAGTTCCCGCCAGTCTGCGGTTTTTCGCAACATGCCCTCGCCCGTTTCGTTATTTCCGAAAATTAGTATCTATATTCGCCTGTAACCTAGCGAAACTTCAAGCTCCGCGGGTTTCTGCAGTTCTGAAAGTCTTCGTAACTCTCGGCGGAACGTGAACGAAATGGTCGAAAACGGGCAAGAAGGAAAGGAGAACCGGAAATATTATAATCTGTTTACCTATCCACCGTTGCACGCGTTTACGTTTCAATCCCATACGCGCTTTTAATTTCCGCGGTGTGCAAAAAAAAAAAAAAAAAAAAAAAAATTAACGCGCATCCTTTCAACGGTGAGAATCATCTCGGAAAGCGAACAACCGATTCTCCATTCCGTTCGAAGGTATCTCGAATGTTTCCGTTTCCGACCGCTATTACCGTATCGCAACGCTTGTGTCGTCCTATCCTTGTCCCTCTCCTCTTCCCTTTAGCCTCTGCGCGAAACTCTGCCCGGACAGAGAGAGACATACATCGAAAAACGGGCGTGTGCGCCCGAGAATAAAAGGGGAAAAAGTGCAGAAACGTACGATGAGAGCGGTAACAACGCGCGAACGGGGCCGGAACAAATGTGACTTTCAATAAGCGGCGTCGCTTGAAACGGACGACGCCGCGCCGCGCCGCGCCGCATCGTCTGCCCCGAAACTGCCCCCTTTCCCTTTGCACTCACCCTCCCCACGTTGCCACGCGGTCAAATTTGCTGCTCGTCGTTACGCCAGGCGTAACACGAGGAAAAAGTCGTTGAAATAAGAGAACGTGTCACACTTTGGTCAGACACACTTTAGGGTGGTATGGAGAGAGAGAGAGAGAGAGGGGGGGGGAGAGAGATTGCTGTTCCGGTACAATAGGCGGGCAGCCACTATCGGTCGAATTATCGGGCAGTACGTTACGGTTTTATGCAGATTCGCCAGCAGAACGACCGGCAGTTTCAGAATTAATGCCGACCAGGCAAATGTTTCGCGGTTTTTCTGCTGAATTATCGTACCCCCGGGGGAGGCGCGACAAAACGTCCCGTGTGTACGCCAACGTGTGTACGCTGCGTGTACACTGGCCAGCTTACCAGGCTGGATGTTTGCGGACAAGTAGTATAAATAGGTCTTTGTCAGGCGAACTTTGCTCGCTCTTTGACTGAGCCGTTATTGGAGAGAGAGCAGCAAGAGAAAAAATTCGACGAAACAGTTGTGAATATTCTCGCTGTGAAGAGTGTCGAGCAAGTAGCGTAGCCAGAGACTATTTGTTTCGGACTAGTAGCGTATATCTAGAGCTTGAATCTCTTAAAATATTTCTATTCGTTAAATCATTGTCTTTTACGCAAATTTCGTAGATTCGTGAACACAATGAGAACAAATGAAAGTTGGCTGACTGAACTTTTGGTTATACTACTTGTTCAACACTCTACATGCCAAATGTTATAGAAAGCATTATATTTGGAACGTTCTCTATATACGCGCATGAAAATTCACAGGTAGATGATGAAATTGCGACAGATTGCACGGCAGAAGGAAACGTTTGCCTGTTCCAGCATTTACAGCTGCGCGAAATAAATAATTTTTCCCCCCTCGCTACGTATTTTCGTTGATCGTCAAATATACAGGAGGCATTTGGGAGTCTAATGCCGGGTGAGTCAGCCGACGTACACGGCTGGCTACGAATCTACGTGCACACGTGGCTGCACAGGTCGTGGCGTACAGGTAGCTGACTTGGTGTACGAGAGGGTCATGGCTATTCGTACGCGATGCAACGCGGCGACTACACGTGCCAACGTTTTGTACAGCCATTCCGCCATCGGATTTATATTATATGTATATGGATAGATGGAGACGTATGTGCAAGCACGCAAGCACACCGTGCCCCGGCAAATCTATGCGTTCTTGTCAAAGTTTCGTACGTTGCGGCCTCTTTCCTCCGTGTACGTGCGTGTATATGTGTGTATGCACATCTCGCGCACGTGCAGGACGGAGCGTACAAAAACGACACGACAAATTCTGTCGCTCCGTTTACGAAAACCGTTGCAGCGACGGATAATGTTATTTAAAGTTCAACCGCTTTTTGCCGATTTCATCTCCGTCGTTTTAGAATGAGAAAAATTGTTTCGAAATTGGCGGACGGCCGGCTGAGAGAAATTTCAACGACCAAGTGCACCAATCTCTAATCCAAACTTGTACAGAACTTTTTACAGAGAACTGGCACTCTTGATCAATCATTTTCCACGTATGAAACGCGCGTGTTCACGAGTTGTAAATGAACGAGTAAGCCGGAAGATGTTCTCAACTTCTTCCTCGGTGATTCGCTTTTGGAGAAATTAGAGGCACGGTTTGTTTCAGGCAGATGTTGGTCGAATGCGATAGAAAATTGATCGGAGGCTTCGTGAATTTCTTTTCCCCCGCGTGTGTGTAACGCATGCTCGAAATTTGTTGAACAAAATTCGCGAGCGAGCTCTCGGAGAAACTCCGGCATACCGAAATTTTTATCTTTCAGCCCACGTAGCTTCATCGCCGATGGTATTTCAGCCTCGCTCGATCCAACAAAAACATTCCGTTGTTCCGCTTCAGACTTACCACCCTGTGTACGTATAAATACGTCGAACGTTCGAGCGCACACGTGTGTCACGCGCGTAGGGGAGAGACGGGTTTTAGGAAAATGTTATCTTTCTGTCACGAGATGTTATCCCTGAAAAATCTTGTCTCCGCGATAGTTACGTGTATCTGCCGGGATTTCAGCCGTATAACAAAACGGGACACGCAGCCAGTGTAGCGTGGAAAAACGCATCGAGGCAAGTATACGTATATATTGCATTGTTAGAATGGAAACTTAGTCTAATGTTGACTCGTTACACACGACAAGGAGTTTTATTCGAAGTACACTCGTCCCACCATTTACGCGGCCAGAAAATACGTTCAACAGGCCTTAAAATTTCAACGAGATTTAAAGAAACATTGCAGCGAACAGCAAATTTGTGAAAACTTGGCAAACGATAAGTTTGAGAACAAATCAACCGGAAAAATCAACATTAACAATGAAAATGAAGTCTTGCAAATATTTAAAGCGACGAGGACGAGTTCGTGCCAGTTAAAAAAGAAAAGATTACTTTTGTTTTCTGAAATGTCGTTATTATTATTATTATTTTTTTTTTTGTTAACCTATGTGAGATAAATATACCAGTTTTTCTTTTCAATGTTTCGTTTTCTCGCGATTTTCATTCGCGTAGTCGTTTATCCATTGTCATATTTATCCAAGTGGACTCTGTTCTACTCACGACAACCTACGTTCTTAGATGAAAATAAAGTATTCGTTGGATTACTCAACAGCCCTACACCACGGACGAAACTTAATTCGAATCGCTAATCGTCCAGTTTCGAATTAATTCCAATCGAATACTCGCCGACACCCGCCTTCCACGAGCGTTTAATTCAATCCGTTTGCCGACAATCGAGCCCGAATCACGCTATATCCCGCAAGCTTTCGTCCCCCGTTACCTTCTTGAGGTCGAATTCTACCTTCGTCTTTCGTTTCGCCTTCTCGTTTCTCCCCTCGGTCTTGCTACCATCGTTGATCCTCCCTCTGGCATCCCCTCTGGCATCCTCGGTTCCCACGGTTCCACTAACTCTCCACTGATATCTTGTTTTCCATCCCTCTTTCGCGTAATCTGTATCCACGCTGTCGCCCCTCGTGCGCGTTAATCGTATAGTTTCCAGTTACGTGTTTCCCAGCAGCAAACGACGACAACCGGGTCACCGAGTACGCCGGCGGTTGGTACGTCTGCCCCCGTAATACCAACGCCCGGTGGTTACATCGCGTCTGCGAATTACCGCAACTCCTGCGGTGCTGAATCCGCCGCTGCCGCCGCCTCCTCGTCGTCGTCCCTCCGTGATTTCCGACGGCGCACGTCTTCCTCGGTTAGTTCTACGTTTCGCTGATCGTGCCCGCGAAATCTCGCGTAATTATGGAATATCTACATCGTATCCACGTCGTATTTACGTCGTATCTACGTCGCTGGGGTTTTAATGCGAAGCCCGAAATTATGGACTATCGAACCCCTGTCGATGTCACTTTCGCCAGTCATTATCCGCCTGGCGATTACGTACATAAAGGGTGGATCACCACGCATTGCCATCTAGATTTACGTCATTATTATTAGCGAAAAATGTTTCAGATGAAGTTGAATGGTTTCGAGAGGGGCACATTTTGATGATACTAGTTTTCTTGCAGGTGGACGTGTAGAGGACATACGAAGGTCATTAATGTTTTTTTTAAATGGATTATTTTTATTGCATTAGTTGATTGCAACTTGATATTCTTTACAAAAAAAAGTATTAACCTATTAATGTTAAAAAAATCATTAGTTTATATTTTAATATTTTATATTTTATATTTCATATTTTAGGTTTAATTTTGTAAAATCTTGCGTGAAAGACAAAGACAGAATGCTATCCTTCTTCTTCCATGTCATTCATACGATGATTTTACAAAATTAAAATTAAAATGTCTCCTAAACTGAACAGATGCAATGTTTGCTAATTGAAGGAATGCGTGGAAGTGGGCGTTGGGGTGAAACGTTTTTCTTTTTGAAAAACGGTAAACAGAATTGATTGACACGTGGACAGAGTTGATCGAGTCGAAAACAGAATTATTTGAGTCGAAAATAGAATTATTTGAGTCGTGGAAAAGAGCGGTGACTGGGTCGATTAATTGTTAATTTGTATTCGTTATTTGTTCAATCACATTACCAAATATATATTCCTTATATCTAAAATCTCTACGAACGTTTAATAATTCACAGTCAATTGGCAATCGTATAGTAGAATTGTAGAGGCGGTGGCCGAGTATTTCAACCGGGGGGTCGTTGCCTCGTCTGGGACGAGTAACGGCCATTAAAAGATTACGCGGTTAAAAAATATGTGCTCGCGGTAAACAAGTCGACGATCTCAACAAACTGAACGTCGTCCAAAAATCGGGTTATTGGCTGGAGGGGATTTACGCGACTGCAGCTCTCACGGGGTGGAAAAAAAACCGATTCTTGTTTCTACGACCGTTATCTGTTTTCGCTCTTCATTTCTATGCCACTTAAGAGAACAAAGGCGAGAGAATAATGGACGAGAACGAATATAAAACTAACAAAATATGTATCGCGCGATATATATATATATATATTTATACAGTATATATACGTATCTTCGTTTCGATCGAACAAAAGGAAGAAAACGACGCGCGGCCGTGTGTACCGCAATATGCGGTCACGCCGGTTCGCGAATAAATTCGGCCGCGTAAAAACAATAAAAAGAATTTATGCAAACATACGGCGGGGCCGAATTTTGTTTTCCATTTGTAGCCATTTTTCCGTTGAGCCTGGGCATTAGCTTGGTCTCGAATGGAACCAAAAAAAANAAAAAAAAAAAAAAAAAAAAAAAAAAAAAAAAAAAAGGAAAAAAACAAAAATCATAAATCCGAAACTTGTTTGAGAAACGAGACCGCACTTTACGAGATTTTAAACGTTGGCCGTGAATTATTAATCAGTTACAATCGGCGTTACGTCCGTTTGTATTTCGTGCAATCGAGATTACAACTCGAGTATCAAAAATTCCACGCGATTTCGATCGACATCGATACGCTAACCGAGTCCGACGTTTGCGATTCGCAAACGTATTCGCGCCGTCCGATACGTCGAGATTCGACCGTGTACAAAATTTTTCTCGGCGTCGTCGATCGTCTATGGAAATGGTATCGCGAGCCAGTGGTAGGCGTGGTTCGCCACGATTTTTCCACGATTTTTCCCGGGTGGTTAGAAAGGGATGACGCCTCCGTATTTTTACCAGTGTCTTACTTAGGGCGAAACGAACAGGGAGGAGAAGGAGGTTGAAGGACGAGACCTCGCGTAATTCTTCAAACGACGAAGGAACCAGCCCTCGCCAGTCGATCGACCGTGAAAGTTATCGGGATCTCGAACTCGAGATTTAGGACTCCATAAGTCGCGGGAATCCGCGCGTGTTCTGGAAAATCGGATACCTATTCCCGCTTATATTCTCTCTTATGTCTGTCATGAAGTGCAATCTCGATTCTCAGCGATGCTTCTGACGCATCCTTGGATAGATACGTAACACGAAGATCCCGTTGCCGATGGACTCGAACGAGAATGCCCTGCGAGTATAAATCCTCGGTCGAAATGAGCTCTCGTTTTCCTTTTTGTTTTTTTATACATTTTTCTGAACTTCCAGGTTTGGAACTCTCTCACGTTCCGTAATTTATTCGAATAAACTGGTGGCACGTGATGGTTTCTGACTTTGTAATTAATTGAAACTGATAGATTTCGATCGAGTACGGTGCAAGAACGTCGATCGACGAAAATGATACTGACTCTTTCTCTCTCTCCCTTTCTCTCTTGCGTTTCGAATGTTATTAAGTGGATCGGACTAATTTTCGTGCGCGAGCATTGCTATTCGTATTTTTTAACCTTTTAGCTGCGAATGACGAGTATACTCGTCACGCGAGCAAAGTAATTAATTTGTTACTTAAATCAAATTTTTTTGTCGAAAATGAAACATATTTGTAAATTCTAGATATTTTGAGACTAGATTTGACTACATCATTTCTAAATATTTTCTTGCTACTGGTTAATATTAATTAACTAAATAATGAAATTATTGATTTTTCAAAAAAAAAAACTTGTATTATTTCCTTATAATTTAATTCAATTTTACAGTAGCTGCACGTATTTTGTGTTAGACGAGTGTATCGCGATGCAATGTAGACACACACTTTTTAAAAATCCGATCGCAGATAAGAGATAGAAAGAGGAACGCGGATCGCGGCGATTGATTTACGTTGCCTTTCTTCCATTTCTACGATCCATTTTCGTTCGATATTTTCGTATTTATTTATATTTTTCTAGGCACGAGTATACATAATTTCCCAGGCCACGTGTTATATAAAGTAATAAACTAGAGGCAAAGCGGAATTAGCGCGTAAAACGGAAGAAAGAGTTAATACCGGCGGCGGCTGAAATAAACTGAAAGTTCCGTCGATCTTGGAAATTTCTTTCTCCAAGAATTAATGGAAAGTCGAAGCAATTTCGTCGCGAAGTTTCCCCGCAACAACAGTTTCATCTGGCGTTTGCTATTCTATTCGATCGAATCTAAACTACCGTACACGCTCGTCAGGATTTCTCTTTCTCTCTCTTTCTCTCTCTTTCTCTCCTTCTCGAACGATGTCTCTCGTCGAACGTCATTCGTATATATATATATATATCCGTAACCTCCGCGGCGAGGAGCTAGCTGCCGCCGTTGGGAAAATCGTCCGAGGCGATCGATCTCGACCGCCGATAGCTCGACACGGGGCAATGGAAGCCTCGTCGTGAGTTTCCGTGATGGAAAAAGACGCGATTTGCCGCCGGCCATCGAGACAGTGAGTTTTCAATGCCACGAAACGATCCTTTTTTGCCGGCGATCCGGGCCCGATTCGTATCAACCACGTTCTACTTTCGCGAATTTAACGTAACTCGGGGGCAGGAAAAGGGACGAGCAAAAGCGAACAAGAAGCAAGGAGAGAGAGAGAGACAAAGAGGGGATGGGAAGAGCGAGGCTCGTTGATTGGCTATTCGTGGAAAGCGCGGTGAAACCAGGAGCAACGAAATGGACAGAGTGTAAAGGTGACCAACGGGATTACTTGCTCGATCTTCTAACGTAAATCCACTTTTCGCAGGCTTGTTCCGCGAGATCCTGCGCGCGACGTTTTTCACGGAATGATTAATTAAATTAAAGGATGTAGGTGAAAGCGATAGAAATTTGAAGCTACGTGGTTGAAGATAAATGTAAATAAAGTTTAAATAAAGTCTTCTCCGCCGAAGCATCACCACTAAATCCGTTTCGATTTCATTTGCTGAATCTGTTAATCCGTTTTGATATAGGATCTTCTTTGAATTTTTTGGTAACTTAAATTTTGCTTAGAATATTTCTTTTTTTAACACAGACTTTTAATTTTTCAACAAAGTCTAAGCTGAAATTTCTAAGTGTTATACCTATATCGTCAATTGCGATAGATTTGTTATTGTAAGAATATTACACTGTCGAATAGAAAAAATATTATGATTTACGAAAGAAGTTGTCTTCGACCCGTGGGAGGTATTAGTTAAATAGGAAAATTAAATAGTAAAATTGACGAACAAATTAGCATGTATGCGACTCGAATTGCCGGGAAATAAGTACATTTTTCAACGTGATAGCGTCGTGCACAGTTTGAAAGCAATAAAATAAAAAAATTCGTGTTATAGAATTTGGTCAGCCAAATCTTCAGAGTTAAATATTGCAGAAAATTATTGCTCGCTCTTAGGCACAAGAGAAAAAGTTCTGAGTGATTTCCAAGATTTCCTCGCTCCACAAAAAGAGAGGAAGGTTCACTAGCAAGAGAAAAGAAAAAAAAAAAGGAAAACACCGAACGCTCTATCCGCGTAGAAAAAGAAAAAAAAAAAAATTGGGGATTGAAAATAGATCGCTGGAACTATGCATGCCGAAGCGCGGAATATCGCGTTTCAACGTGAATATCGCGGATAACGCGGCGTAACGATGCTCTCCTTGACATAACTCGTTTCGCCGTGAACTATGCGAGATATTTGCTTTCCCATGTGCAGCTTCGATATTTAATTTTCGCCTCCTCGCCGGCACTTGTCGTTGATCCCTCTGTCTGTGTTTGCGATCTTCATTCACGCGAGAGAAACTGAGAACCGAGAAAGGGAAAGTTTATCAGCGGGTGAACATTTTTTTTTGGGAGACAGCGAGGCGGAACCGATTACGGTGGCCACCGATCACATTTTCCAGTGATCTCTCGTTGCTTTCCACGGGAATTCGTTGAAAAAACGTGATCCCGCGTTATTGTCCTTCTCTGTCGAATTAGAGGGAGACACGCAGACAACGGAAATCATTTAAAATTTTCACTTGTATAAATTTTCACGCGTAAATTCATAAACGAGAGTGAATACCCTTGTAGCGTTCAATTTTACTCGCGTTTGTTCAGCGTTACCAATTTCTAGCTATTTCCAGCTTGTATGGACGTGGACACACGCCAGTGTGTTACAAATATGTACAAATTATAAAATTTCAAACTCGCTCGTAATTCGAGTGAGTTGTTTCAATAAAAAGATATATTGGTTTTTTCAAAAATTGACATTTGGTTAGTATTTAATTTCAGGATCGTAAAAGAAAGTAGCAGGATAAAATTTATATAAAAGAGAAACGTAAAACAGACACAAAGGATCCTCGGACCTTCTTGGAACTGCGAAATTCCTAGAACAGGGGTGAAGACTATAAATGACACTCGAGAGTAAAGACAAAAGTCAATTGAATTCGTTGCGAGCTATCAGACGAGTCGAACGAGCTGCAGCGCTTTCGAATAAACGTCGAATTGTCAAAGTATATATTCTTTACAGGATATTTCGTGAAAATATTTGCAAATTCAAAAGGCGAATTTCGTTCGAAATGTTAAGCATTAACTGTCGATAATATTGAATTGAAGGAGGAAAAAGAGGAAGAAGGAAGAGCGGGAAATCGACACTAAACATCAAACGTGATCTTGTCAAGTCGTAAGTCTGAAACGTGACTCGGAATTTTCCTTAAAATACGCAAGGAATACGTCGTCGGAAGTAAAAAAAAAAAAAAAAAAGGAAAAAAGCTCCGCGTGCTCTGCGTTTAATTAGCGGTTTCGTTTTCGTCGATCTTCGTCGTATGCGTGCGCGTTTTACGTTTAATGTGTTCATTAAGGTCGACGCTGCATTACCTCTTTCGGGGAATATCGACCCCACTTTAACGAGCTCGAGAACACGCGCACCTATGACGTGTCAACCTCCCTTTATCTGCTTGCTTCAGGCCAGGTCGACGATGCTCGATGAGGTAGCTACATGTGTACCGTCCCTTGTAACGCCTGGTTTGAATTAAAGTGGCAGCATTTATGCAGATTATGACTTATATCCGAATGTCAATGCTCGTCGTATACACGTGTATACCCGAGTAGCGAAAAATTTGAAAGATTCGATGAAATTTTCACCTCGCCATCTCGAGTAAGGTGAATTTTCTTCAACGTATCATCGATCTCTCATTTTCACGACTCTGAACGAAAGTTAAAGATATTTCACTCACTTTCAAAGATATCAAAAGTTTGTTCAAAATTGAGACAATGTTGTGCATTTTGAAACAATGTTATCGTCTTCGATAAATATCGAATGTGAGAAATAAAATGTGCTCGGGGATTTCGGGTGCGTCTGCGCGTCGAAGTGAAATCCAAATTAACGAAAATTATTAGTACGGTTAAGAAATTTGCCTGGCGCGACGCGACGGAAATGGAACAAATCGACACGTACGTCGCGTCGCTCCCTTTTTTTCTCCCCTTTCTCAACGAAACGCGCACTCGTTAACGTTGCAACGAGGATGCCATCAAACAGAACTTTCAGAACGTTCATCCGCCCGGAGATATTAACCAAAAAATTTTTAATGTTTCTCCAGTGAAAAATGATGGAACGAGCGAGACAAACACGAATGCAAAAGGGGTTAGAGAGAGAGAGAGAGAGAGAGAGAGAGAGAGAGAGAGAGAGAGAGAGAGAGAGAGAGAGAGAGAGAGAGAAATAACGGCGAGCGACGATGCTGTGGCAATTTTATCCACTTCCCTTCCTGATGAGATTAATTTTTCTGTTACGGGCTCGCGTTATTCGTGCAAACGGCTGTTTTGAACTCGAGCATCCGGGGATTACGGGATTCACACATGAGAGACGACGCGACGTTGTCGTTCGCACGGACGCGAACGAAAACAGTGACACGCGTCGCTACGTGATTTCCGGTACTTATCGGTTTTCGATCGCGTGTAATGAACGACCGAATCCGACCGGTCGACTTTTGCCGATAAAAAGGATACGACTTTTGCCTCGCGTAAAAAGGATACGGAATTTTCTTCTCGGATTACAACTTGCTGTAAAAATGCGTGTGTCGTTTGGAAAGTTCGAACATCGCGCGCATCGACATTCCACGTTCCATCATTCCACGCACGCAGACGTGAAAATTGAAACGGTCGAAATTTTCTGCCCGTAGACTCCGCCGAGTGACTCACAGCTAGAAAATTGCTTCTGGTTTATTTAATGCGACCGGCGCGACGTTAATTTTATCCGTCGTTGGAAATAATTAGAGGATTATGCACCGGTGGGATGGTATATCGTTCGTTGCGGCGAGCTGCACTTCCCGAAGCTCGCGAGTTGAAATTTAGATAAAGTTGAAAAAACTCGATAAAAATGTTATCCGCGTTAGGTTAATTTAATTCTTAACCGATGGCTTGTCTGAAAGCAGTTTTCGATGAATATACAGGCAGCCTGGCCGGAAGTAAGTCCGCATGTTGCTGTAGGATATTTTCCTGATCCCGTTCAGTTCTAAATTGCACGCCGGTGTCTTTAGAAATTAAAAGTACAAGCAAACATTCGCACCAGGAAAATACTCACTTTTATCCCCCAACGACTGCTCGTGCACGTATGTTCTGATGTAATTTTTCATCCGGCGGAAACGTAGCAACAGCGAGTACTGTATTACCGTTTCGGGTAACGCGATTTCTTTTTTCCCCATCTCGGCTTGGGACATTTTTCAACATTTTCATTTGTTGAAAACTGAGGACAGACACTTTCACGCTTTTTACGACTTTCGTGACAAGCGCGCGCGAGAAAGATTTCCTTGGAAATGCACTGAACTTGCTCGAAATGCAATGAACGTAATGGAACCTTTTCCGTGTCACGTTACATTAATCATTTTACCCTGCCGAAAATTAGTTTGGCGCTAGTCACGTCTACTTTTCGACGGTCGCGCGAGACCGTGTGTCTACGATATCGAAAACTGGTTTTGGGCCGGCCATGTTTATTCAGCAACATTAATCACGACGAAGAATCTCGAACGAGTACGATTGGATAAGAAAAACAAGTGGGTCAACGCAGCAGTTCGCTAACAAGAATATTTCCTTTCTTTCTTTTCTTTTTTTTTTTTTCTTTCCTCCCGATAAATTTCCGCTCGTTATCGATTAAGCTTAAAAATGCAACGAGGTCGTTACTCGCCAGAGTAAGAATCGTTATCTGGCCACGAGCATCGGATATACGTAATGATTTGTGGAAGGCTGTACTTCCCGTCGAGATCTTCCCCTCTTTCTCTCTCTCTCTCTCTCTCTCACTTTTAACCCATTTTCGAAGTCTCCTGACAGCCTTCGATTCTAACGATTTCGTCAATTTAAATTTCTCCTCTCCCAGCTATTCTTTCTCGTGGTTTTCCGTTTCGTTCTGCGAAACCAAAGAGGAAAAAGTAACGAGAGAAACGAGGAGGAATAAATATCAAAGGAAGAAGGAGGTGGAGATAGTAGGGCGACGAGAGTTTTCACGGTTTATTTTTTTTATTTTTTCCTGTAGGAGAGAAAAGTAACGCTTAGATGCTCGTGTACGATTTTCTACGAACGCGCGTCGTTCTTTCGAGTCTCTTCTTCTTTTAAAAACATCAAAATGCCGATGGTCGCGAGCGATTACGAGTGTTCTCCCGCAGTTAGAAGAGCACCGCCGTGCTACGAAACGATCTTCAAAGGAGTATTGACGTTCAAAGGGATTTCGCAACTGGCGTGAAACGGAACTCGAAACTTTGGCCACGCGCGTCGGAAAGAACGCGATTCGCTCGGCAAGACACGCTCTGACAGTTCTCACGCAGCCAAATGCCTGTTTGTTTTCAGCCTTGGTATCTACAACAGGGCTGTGTGTGTCTCTATTGAAATGAAACTTCAATAAATCTTCTTCGCGACGAGGTTTGCATGCTTCGTGTCCAAAAAGAAAAAAAAGCACCAAGACGATTTTTAACGATTGACGATGTGACTTCAAACGGTTTATTGAAGGATCAGTTGCAATGTACATACGTGTCGGTTTCTATGCCATTTTGCTTTTTGCAGATTCATAGTGCAAATTGTTCTTTTCACACGTAGCAGAAATCAGATTTTGTGAATGATTCTTTTGTTTGATCACGTTTCGTTAATCTGTTTCTTCACTTAGAATAATTTTAATTGAAAAAGAGAAAAAAGAAAAATGGTTCTAAACGTACACATATGCGTCAATGTGTCTAAAGAGGTTGACAATATCGGATACTGTTAACGAACGATTATGACACTGACTTTGGAACGCACTGTCACGCTGTATGACGAATGTACGAATAATCGTACGTGAGTAAGAACGGTGCACAGAAATTTTCACGGCGTAAAGATTCTGTAGAAGTATGACTATGTAGTTGAACTTGGCCAGACGTAAAAACGCGATTGTACGAAGGAAATGCCGGGAGCGATGCGTTTCTTTCACGCCGAAATTGCGAGCCATTACAAGGACGTTGCCGTCAACGCTTTGTACGTTAACCGTAACAGCGTGAGTTTGCTTTCTCAACAAGTTTCTACTTAAGTCTTGCGGTTCTATTACGCCGCGGCGCGTCGCGATACACACTCGATCGTATATTACAAACTTTACTCGTAACTAATGCTACGCTTTGCCTCCGTTTGTTCGGTAAGCGAACTGGGACCCTGGTATATCAGGCATGAGCACAATTGAGAAACCGGAGAACCAGGCAGAGATAGAAAGAGACAGACACACAAAGAGAGAGAGAGAGAGAGAGAAAACTGACTTCCAATTTTCCTTTCGTTATGGCATCGCTACTAAGCGAATATCCTTCGTTTGATTAGTTTAATTGCTCGATCGTTTCGAATTAACCTCGTCCTTCACGTATGAAACGTTTTATTATGGAATCTCTTCAAACGAAGAAAACATGTAAAATGAAATGTAGATTGAATAATATTTGTTAAATTCAAGTCTGTCAATTAGCTTGCGGGGTGTGAACTGTGGATTTAAATAACGAAAAGCTAAAGTAAACTATTCAGTGCGTATTCTGAACCATCGTCTGATTCAGTCTCGTCGAAAACGTCTCGTCAAATTAGAAAAAAAACAAAAAAAAAACAAAAAACAGGAGAGTGGAAAAGAATTTAGGAGGTACGTCTGAAGAAACGAAGTCGGTAAATCTTGGCTTTGAATTAAGCGTCGAAGGTTGAATGTTAAATGGCGGGCGTTAAAGGAACGCAGGTTTTTCTCCATTAGAGAACGGTCCTGGAGTCGAACTGACCTGGACTGACTGGGGCAACGCTCCTGGTTAATTTTCCACTAAATAAAGGTGAGAGACGAAATAAAGTAAGGAGGCGAGCGGGAAGACCGGCGTCGCGTATCGCAAGAATGAAATCGATAGCCTATTATTCCGGCTTAAGTTGCTCGATTTATATGTACACCTTGCCTCCATTCCTTGGCCAAGAACTCAAGTGCACCCGCTAGCTGAATTCAGTTTCCGAGATTTACGCTTTTCCCCTTTCCTCCGGCTTCCTTCCTCCGCCTTTACGACGACTTTCGCCCCGAGACTTGGAAAAATATATTATCCCTCGAAACCAACAGAGAAGAGCGAAAATTTCCTCGCGCTTCCTTCTGTTCAGAGTTCGAATTTTCACTGATTGCTATATTATCAGGAAGAAATCCTTGCCTCTGATATTTATACTTTGCAGAAGATCAAAGAAAACTGGAACAACGAATAGAAATCCTTATGTAAATCGTGGCTAGCGACAATCAGAAACGAATTCTTTTAAAAAGACAATTGCTCGTACCTTATGAAGACACGTCCAAGATCATAACGGGACACAAGACTGACTCATTAGTATCTCCTCGACAATGAATTGATTTCCCAATTTGCAATTTATGCAAAGTCCAATTGACAGTGGAACATATTATTGTTCAGAAAAAGTACAGAAAATACATCGTGAATAGATATCGATTAAACATAAGTCCTTGTCCCTGACTGACAACTTAAAGGATAAAGAATTTGTTCCGAAGCTAATACATTTTCTAAGACAGTCTTTCTCCAAGTCGCTAATAATCCACATGGTTGATGCGACTCTAAGTAATAAAAATAAAGAAAAGGAAAGAAATCGTAAAATTTACGGAAAGAAAGAATTTAAAGATCGACGATGTGTGTACTTGTTGTTTTTAGAGAAATAACTCTCAAGCATTGTAGACTGTAAGAGTGTCTCTGACTTTCATTCATCGTCATTCAATTACGTCTGAAACTCTTTCTTATTAATTTGGCCTTTGTACTCGGGTACTCGTGCGCGTGTAATGAAAATCACAACGATCCACGATCCACAATCCACGTAATTCCGTTTTACAAAACTACCTTCCATCTATCGTCTCGTTTCATCCTCCTCTCAAACGTTTTTCTACTTCGCGCAACTGTGAAACTGTGAAACGGTTGAAGATAACGGTTCTAAAATGAACGAGAGGCACGTGCAATTAACGGGAATTCTAGCAACGCCGTTGAAATTCCACCACCACCACCACCACCACCATCCCGGAACGAATAACAATAAGAGAGCATAAATATTTAACGGGACGGTGAAATTCATAGAATCCTCCCCCATCTATCCCGCGATCCTCCCGGCCGGCGTTCAACGGCGAATTCAAATATAAATCTCCCGCGCGGAAGGGAGGGTGGCCTTCCGGTCAGGGGGCAGCGAGTGGCTGGGGATAAATCAAACGGTCGCGTCATTATTCCCCGGCGAAAGGCTTTCTCAGGCTCCTCTCCGCGGAGACATTGTCTCGTGTACCGTCTGCCGGCCGGAGCTGCCTGCCTGCCGCCAGGCCACGGAAAAGGGGAAAGGAGAGAGGCCATCCGGTTTCGGGAACAAAGGAAAGTTGGCGGACTAGCGCGACGAGTTGGCTCGCGCTAAGAGTATTTGGACCGAGTTAACCCTTTTTCTACGTTCGACCTGCGCCCCGAACCAGCCGAAACGCCGGCCGGCCCGAACACCCCGCCCTCCGGGGTATGAGTTACCCCTTTATTTCCAGAGAACGTTGTCCAACAAGGCGTTCGCCACAATGGGACCAACTTCTCATTGTGTCGCGCGGCTTCCACACACACACACACACACACATACATACACATGCGCATGTCCACTTACGGTTTCGTGAAATTTCTCGTTACCTCTCTCTCTCTCGACCAACAGGCTTCAGAAGGGAGTGGGGGAAGAGAATGACGGGAGTGTTGAACGGAAGCCAATTCCTGATATATCCTGCCTGCATGGACGCTCGAATCTCGCGGAACGGAAGCTGTAGTCGTTCTAGAGTTTTTCGTTCTCGGAATCTTGTTAACTGTCGTACGAATACTCGGATGTGTGCACGCGATCCGCGAAGCCCGAAGTGTTTCACACGAGAGCAACGGATATTATCAAACGTGCACGAACGGTGTCGCGTGACGTTTGGAAATTTGATTTTTCGGATCATCATAATTATCATTACTTCGTTCTAGACGATCAATTAGCCGGCACAACGATTCTCCGCTGTACCGCGCGGATTTTCCACTCGAGGATCCTCGAGTCTTGTTCCGCGAATCGAAACGTGATTGTTAATTCAACAACTGATTACCATCGAAGCTGTTAATTCGATGTCGGATTTAAGTATCGGCTCATTACCTTTTAATCCGCCGACCGTTTATACTTTTATCGATACTCGCGAAGAATCTCGCGTAAAACTCGACTGCGTTGAATCACATTCCGTTCCCATCCCTGAGTAATAAAGCGATCGTCGTTTGTACCGTGGTATCGTTAATTGAATTTACGGTTTATCAGTTGAAGCGTAACGTTGACGTAAAAGTCGAGCTGCCGTTAGATCGAAAAGGGAAAATCTACGAAATCGGCCGGAGGGATCGTCGAAAATCGTTTTTCGGTTTGCGATTGGACAAGCAAAATGTATTATTTACGATACGACGACGGGAATGGCTGTTCGACACGCACGGAAATTCCCCGCACTTATTTCCACTGTTGTAGGCAATTTATTATTCAAAAGCGACACTGCGAGATCTAATCTCGGCGAGTGCGTATTCAACCATCGCGGATCTCGGATTTCGGCATTGTACGCGGTGTATTCGAACAATTTATTGATAAATAACCGGTGTATCTCACGTGGAAACACCTATTACCGCTGTTGCTGTACGTAGTTACGACCTCGTAGCAGCGTATCCAGCAATTTCCTTGCGCAGCGGAATTCGAAGCTTCCAATTTGGAATTTGAATTTCAACTTTAACAGAGAAATTCACTCGACTTGCCAAACGGCTGAATTCGATATTTCCATCTGACCCGAACGTCAAGAAATCGACTTTTACATTCTAAATTTCGAAGATCGAGAAGTCAAACTTTGAAACCAATTTCGGACGCTCGGAAAATTCCACCTGATTCGAATTTTAAAACCTTCCGTTTGAATTTAGAAAAGCTTGAAGAACGAAGAGATTCCAAAGTGATTTGTCAAATGAATGAGACGGGACGGTATTTTAAAAATATACGGTATTTCTGAAATATTAAAATCCCTCTGATTTTCACCAGATATTTCGGTCACACGTTCGCGTAACACATATTAGATCTTGCGGGACAAGTTGAGAACTGTGCAAGGTACGTCGCAACTCAATCTCAACTGGTTTCCCCGATACGTCCGTCGTTGGCTCGTGCAGCGCGGTTGGCCGAAACGACGTCGACGGCTGACGAAAATCAGAGAGAGATCGGCCACGGGATCGTAAAACCGTCGTTAAAACTTGCCTAGTAAAATCTCTCTATAAATTATTCGATGCCACGAGAATCGAGCGAAACGGGCAGCGATTTTCACCCTTATGAAGGATTTTAGCACGGAATTCCTAGAAATTGTCTACTGTATCGTGAAACAGTATCACGTTGCAGAGTCAAAGAATCGAAAATTTCATCGTTGTCGTAGTATTTAAGTCGACGCATTTTCTTCAGTCTCTCTCTCTTTTTTTTTCATAGAAATTTCATCGATAATTGAATTGAAGCAGCTGCGCGATCAGAAACGTCTAAATCGAAATTCTGCGACTGTTAAAGATAAAACTTTAATTGAATTTCATTGTATTTTGTATTTCGTTCAACTACAAGAGATAACTAAAAGATAACCTTTTGTTAAACGACTTATTTCTAGAACTTACGGAATGATACTGCAAGTGCATGCAAGTCCCGTGTGCTCATTTACATACAACAAGGAACGTATCGGTTCGCCAGGAGATTGTTCCCAATTAGAGATAGTCCCGACCTAGTTGCCTGCGGAAGGATCGGATTGACATAATGTATTTACGTCTGTGTGTGCACGGGAACGTATACGATTTTCCGGCCTGCACTTCCGTCGGAAACGGGATTAAATCCAGCCGATTAATACTGAAAAATGCATGCAACGGTTATAGAAATCATAAATCGAGCACACATGTATATATATATATATATTTGTTGCAACGAGTATCATCGACTCGTGCAACTTGAAACAATATTTATACGTACTCGGATATGAAACCAGGTAAATCTGGCTAATTAACGATCGGAACACGCGGAGTTAATTAAATTCGTTATGCCCCCCTCTCGAAAGGATTTAACGAAACGTAATCCATTCGGAAACATCGCTCACGTAGCATATTTGCCGTGCATTACTACCGTGGTAGTTGTCGTTGGAAGTTAGGACGCAAACTTAGGCAGCCTTGATCTTCCGGCACGTCTCATTTCCGCTTTGTCTTTACCTGTGACGCGTTTAGGTGGTATACCGAGAACGGTAAGCGGCAGCGATAGTTTGCTTTAGTTTGCTAAACCTCAGACGTCTCGGGTTCAAACGTCGCCTCCGCAACTTAGTCGACCCTAAAACCACAAGTGCACCTATGAACCGCTTTACTCGTCAGACGATCAACAGTCTGCGATCCTCCGCCAAGAATAACTTTCCTTGACGAGCCGTAAGAATCCTTTTCCGCTTCGTCGGGGGATCCTCTCACGCTGCAATTCGCATCCAATTCCTCCCTGTCCCTTTTGTTTCTTTTTCGAAATTTGTGGATTTGAATTCACCAGTGAACGAGTTTTAGGATCATCGTAAATTCGCGTAAATCCGATGTCACATTTCTTCCTCGCACTCCTCCCCCTCCTCCATTGCCTCCGTTTATATTCCAGAGTGTTGCCCTTATTTCCGTCGTAATTCCCGGTATCTGTTTCCAGTTTTTCGCACTCTCGCATTGCCAGGTGAATTTCGGATCAGTTTCTTCCGCAATTAACACGCTGATTTAACATGAGCTGTGGCCCACGACACCGACATGAATCTTGTTATTATACGATAGATATTATGTTGAAATATTATCTCTAATAAGTTGAGATATATAACCACGTTTAATGGATTTATTTGATTTATTTCACTCGTTTTCTGACGATATTTTATTTTTACGATATAGTGAGATCGACGGCTGCATTGCTTTATAAATCTATAGAGAAAAAAAGTGGCAGGGAAACCAAAATCGGGCGACGATTTTGTAGAAAATGTTATGGAAAAAAATTCAAAACAATTAGGTAGAACAAAAGCAAAAAATTGTATCGAAAAGATCGTCACATTGATTTACCTTTCCTTTCCATTTGCAGTGTTTTAATACGATATGTCATAACATGCGCGAACAATATTTACGCACACGTATTAAAAATAAAATTATTTTCATATGTTCTATACTGCATTAATGTAGCTACGTCACGTAGCTAATATTGAAAAGTTTACAAGTATTAACATTCTCTCAAATTATGTGCTTTTGCCTGGATTCGTCGGTCACCGGTGGCGCAGCGTTTTAATGCACGCGTGTTTCCTCGATTGTCAGGAATCGAATCCTTTCCGAGAGTACTTAAATAAAGAGATCGTGGCTGCGTCTGATCCCGAGGTCTCCGCTGGAGTGATTACACGGCTACTAATTAGCCAGTCGGCAGAGGGGTGAATCATTAACTCATTATCGTCGCACAGATAGAATTCCACCTGACGGCTATCAAATATCGGCTCGGCTTTCGAGTAACCTAATATTCAGCAGTCACACAATAGCCGCTCGCCACCCCTGGCGCCACCCCGGGTTTACTATTTACTCCGATAAAGCATCGCGTATATAATTAAGTTGCCTGGAAGCTCGTGGCACCGTGGCGGCATTCACGTGCAGTATCGTCACGACGCCCGGGACAGCCGGTGTACTCAAGCGAGATAATTGAATAGGGTTTTCGGCCTGGTGGCTGCACCTCCTGACCCTGGAGGAATGGACTGTGCAGCTATGGATGTATTGTCCGGACGCAGCCGCAGGAACGCTCTCGGATGTCGATATATCCAGTCGCTTTTGGATAGCCGATTGTGGAGTTGGCTTAATTAAGGCCAGCCAGATTCCATCGAAATAATTATGTTATTACCCCTACAACGATCTTCGAGATTTTTGTCCCCCCCCCCCCTCGTGCGTACGAATTCGCTGAACGAATTGATCGTGTAAGATGGCGTAAAGATGGATGGATTTACAGTTTAGGGACATTTCACAATTTTCCCTATTTCTTTGTCATTTTACTATGATTTTAGCTTAATTTTGGCTAAAAGGTTCAACACCAAGACAAGAAATCAATCAAAGTTGGTCGAAAAAATTATAGACAAGTTCAATACTAAAACTACCGATAATTAAAGCATAAAGTTTCCATCAGAGATATCAAGGTCAAAAATGGAGGAACTTTATAATGTAATGGATCCAAGCTTTTATTTGTGTATTTTACAAACAATTATTTAAATCTTTAAAAAATACACTGTTTTACGTTTACAAAATATTTGACGAAAATTATAAATTGGTGATTTTGACCACTTTGGTAGTTCTAGCTTTAACAAACATTCATGAGCTAATGATAAGCTATTTGGTGCGTGCGGCGAGTACCGATTGTTCAATGCGAAACGCTAGTAAGCAAACAGTATGAATGTTCTATATGATTTAATTGACATTATATTTGATTCCGTTTCGTCTTATGAATTATAATGAAATATTTAAAATATGTAATGTTTCGTGACATGAAAAAGAAAAATTTTCTTTGAAAAAGCTCAAGAACAATTATAACTCTTACGATTCCCCTTGGTTGATTTTTCATTTTAGTGACCGAAGTGAAGCTTCTCCAAAAAAAGAAAAAAATCCACAGCGAAATAGTTAAAATTAGAAAAAGCCAGTAAACTAGAAATTTATCTAAAATTGTAACGTGGCTGACTTGTAAACGCAACGTTTCACTCGCAATTCTCGTCGAATTCTATTTTTTCGCGTTGAAATTACGGAAGAAAATTCTAAGGATTTTGCCGGATGTCTTTTCGATTTTATAAAATACTATAAGAAACTGAACTATAAGTTGTTGCTTGGATATCGCAGCAATGGAATTAAAATTCGATGTAGAGAAATGTCTTGTTCACTCGCTTGCGCGACATCGAGACACGACAGACACTTGAGAGTTTCTCGTTTCACTCTTCCCTAAGTCTCGTTAACTTTGGACGCCTTTGTTTTCTGGTACGAAAATTGAAAGTTAAGGCGTACGAGAATTACCGTGCTCACTTCATGCAGGCACGGCGATCGTCGGCGAATTTGCCCACGCGAAATTTTAATCTCGAACGTGGCGCGAACGTAGAAAGAATGGGAAAAAAGGGGGAAGCGGATTCGGTTGGCCGGTTGATTTATAAGCTGGTGGTTTTTATGCGCGCGAACCGTGGCTTGTTCGCAATCCTTTAGCTCAACAATCATACGTGACGCTTTTAATTAAGGTGAAATTCGCACGCGACATAGTTGGTCGAAACAAAATGCTCGAGCGGTGCCCGGAGATCGATCGACACGAGCCCCTGCCAGTCGTGACTACCACCCTCTCCTCCTCCCCTCCTCCCCCACCCCGCGTATCGTACATCGTTCCAATTTCGAATGTAAATGAGTAGAAAATCACGCGGCGTTGCTTATACCTAGATGATAATTCGCGGCGACGAAATGCTCGATTTCAGCGGGCGATAAATTACGAGAGGGGGCGGATGGAGGAGGGAGGAGGGGAGGGGGGGGGAGAAAGAACGACTTGCCACCGAGATGATAGCGTTACACGTTATTCGCCGTTCTAAACACGTAACTTTATAACACTTTGATACGACTCTCGATATCTAACCGGCTCGTACACGACTGTTCGCTGTTTTAGCTTGGTCAGTCTAATCGAGACCCGACCTTTGTTTCCGCTAACGTAACTTTCCGACTACGGGTGTACGGTGTACGAGTTACAACGATTTTCTACGACGACTTGAAGAGTTTGGAGCGTTTGGTATACAGGCTTTGCTGTATTTGCAAATGAAGCTCACTCTTTTGCGAATCAAGTTTCTCTACAAATTTGTCTTCTTAATTCGTTGCAATAAAAATAAAATCCGTTGAAGATGTAAAGCTGTTATTTCGAAAGAAAAATTTTATTAATAATGCTTAAACAAAGAAAGAACATAAAATATTTGTTTAGACTAGAAAGATTGTTATATATATATATATATATATATATATATATATATATATATATTCATAATTACGACAATCTGTAGGAGTGATAGTTATCCACTAAATGTTTGAAATGCAATATTTCTTGCGCGGAATTCAATTTTTGAAAGAATGGAATTTGTCACATTGGAGAATATGGCAGTAGAAATAATAACGTGTGCCTTGTATGATCAACAAGGTCACGCACTTCCTGAGTTTTATGGAGGCTTACATCGCTTGCTAGCTCGCATGAAAAACGGCAAAATGTATTACTTTACTTTTAAACCACTTGCAAGATGAATTTGACCTATGAAAGGGTAAATTTGGTTTGCAGAAAGATGAATATAATCTGCAAACGGGTTAACATGCAGTGGAAAATCTGTATATAATTAGTCACGAAAAACCCACACACATTTGTCAAATTCCAAATTTAAAACAGGGGAACAAGGGTTAAAATTTTCAACATTTGATGGGTTGCTAATGGAATTAGTCATGAGTAGTCCTAAGGTATTTTGACCAGGTATCAAAGTACGAATCGGAAATAACACGTAAGCAGAAATGATCCACAGGCGGTATATGGTATATCATTGCAGTAGTCATAACAGTTAGTATTCTAACATTTCTACATTTATAAGTAAAAGGAACTTCTTGTGTTGTTTGAATAAAAGTTCCGTAAAATATAATTTTTTATAACGTAGGAGGGTAACAATTTATCCTCTGTTCTGTATGGACAACGAAGCAGATTCAACTAATAATAATAATAATAAAAAAAGAAGAAGAAGAACACACTGTTGTTCCTTAAATATTACAGAATTCTACGACAGACATACAGATATATTCCGCACAGTACTTAGTAGAATCGTAGAATGAGGAATTTTATCGACGCCTCCCACTTTTTCACCAACGATCTCAACGATATTTCCAAAGTGATCCATAGTCAGTGCCGTTTGTCTACACTCCAAAGATTCTACTTTATCGCTGTGCTTAACGCGTGCTCCTCGATAATGACGGGGAGGCACTCGGTGTAACGCGAAGTCGCGACTAACGAGACTCGGGGATCGTTCGGATCGGCCTATTTCCGATCCCTTGACTGGACAAGTGCGCAGCCATTCAGAGAAACAGAGGCGAACAAGGGCGTCTCTGTAGCGAGGCTACAAATGCCTGTTACAGTCCCCGTCACGCTGTCTATCCGTGCATGCGCGTGCACACGCGTGAATCGCGTACGTGCGCGGCTGTGTACGTGGCCAATTATGAGCGGGCCTTAATTAACAAGAGGCGCACAAAGCCGTGCACTCCGCGTGCGCGGAGGGCCAGACTGTGCATCGCCGAGTTGATACTCTCTAGCAACTGGATTCGCTCTCTCGACCGTGAGAGACGACTCTGACTGCCGTTGGTATCCAGGGTTACCTCGCGACGCGAGGAATCCGCTCGCACGTCGACGACCGATGCTTCTTCTTCCTGATGACTGTCCGATGTCTCCCTTTATATTGATATTTCTGAAACGATCGGACAAATTAACTCAAGTTGATGAGCGAGTGAATGTCGACGATCGTGCAATAACAACGATTGTCGACTGCGCCTTTATGTATTGTTTTTGTCTGTAAAGGCTAGAAAATTGGTTCAATTGGCAGAACGGCGAAAAGTTGGGAACGGTCGAGTCGAAAGTGTCATCGAGAAAGTTGTGACAAGCGAGTTGTTACAGTACAACGGTAGTGGATAAAGCGTGGTAATTTGGCAAGTTGAAAGATTCCTTCCGCGAAAATTGTGAATCTTCTCGAGTGTGGAACCTCTGGAACACTCTGGCCCTTTAAAATATTCATCTTTTATCTCTCGCGAGGTTCGCAAAAAAGTTTGGTAACTAACCAAGCAGGGTTAACTTTAAAATTACAAAGGAAAGTTCTTTCCAGAAGAATTCCTTCCAAGGAACTTGTCCCGCTCAAAATTGAATCGGCTGACTTGACGACGGTTCTTTCATATTCACGGGGATTTCTGACGACTGGAAGAAAGAAAATCGCGATAAGGTCCAAACAACGATAATCGGGGGAGTTGAAACGGTGCGAGGTAAGTCCTGTGCAACGCCTGTCTCCCTCCCTGGGACACATTGCATAATTTCCGCTTATGTCATCTCTCTGCAAACATGTGGCAATCCTGCAATTGTGTAATCATCAGCGTGTACCTGAATTAACAAAGGATTGCCCACGTAATCCTTGAGTGAATCTCGTACAACAGAGAAATTCATCAGAACGAGAGGGTGAAATTCATCGAATTTACCGAGGAAGAAAAATTTTCGTGAAAGATCGAGCCAAAGTAGAAAAGCTCGCCCAAGGGACAAAGTCGAGCTTAGGTCTGCTCGACTCGTTTCGATCGCATGCGGCACACTGTGCAGAACAACGCCTCGGAATAACAATTTGCTGGAGCGCGAAGATATAAATTAGAGCACTTGCAGCGCTTATCGGCGAACTTAGGGGCTGGTAATCGCGCGCGTGCAATTCCAGGGAACGACACGGAACGGATTGGAAGTGGAACACGTGGCGACCGCCCCACGCAGAGGGTAAATAGCGGTGAGATTCACGCGCTGGCTGTACAATGCTATCGCGTGTCGTCCCGTCGTTCGTTTCACTTTTGCGCCAGTCGAACAAAAAAGCGCGAGGACGCTTCGCTTCGCTCCTCGGCTTGTCGAAAAGCCGCGCGCGCGCGTAGACGTCTCCTATTTATCGTGTCGTTGCCACGTGGCGATAAATTTCTCCTAGATTTACGGCGCCGCGGAGAGAGAGAAAGAGAGAGCCTCGCATCACGGATATTATTCACCGCACACATTTGGTGTCACTTTCGTCGAGCTGCGTTCAGGCAATTCGACGAAGAAATCGTCGAGAGACGCGGATTATGCGCGTCGAGGCTCGAGCAATATCGCCCGCGTGAATTCCGATCGAACGTGAAGGTTGCGCTCGGTCGGATCGATGTTATCGAGTTCGTGAACGAAATTCGCGAACAGTTTTTCAAGGATGAGCTTTTCGGTGGTCAAACGGATCAAATATTAATTTATGGGAATTTTCCATAATCGATTCGAGGTTTCGTAGCAATAAGGAGAGAGTGTCAGAATTGTACAAAACTTGAGAAATTAATTTGCAAAGAATAGAAAAACGACATGACAGTGATACAAATAGTGAACGTAAGCTTTCATTTATATTGTTTATGTAAAGAATCGTACAAATCTCTAAAGGTTTCTGTGAAAAATTATCAATTATCTGGTTATTCGAACTATTTTGGCAGTGATAAATTGTATTTATCGAAAAATGGTGTAGATTTCATGTTGGAAAGTGAGTGCAGTGACAGATTCGTAGCTTAATTTGATTTTGAACTAGTTTCCTGTTGGTTTCTTCCGTTTGCTGCATCAATTATGACAAATTGAATCAGTCAGGTAAATTACTGACATTGCCCGACGACGCAGTCACGATCTCTTACCAGTCAATCTGTCACTTTACTCTCGTCCGTACCATGATTTCTCAACGCGAACTTCTAACGTGTTTCCCGTCGAGTGGTTTGCACTTGTGAAAAGTGACGTGACGACGGTCGATCCTGTCCCTTTCGTTACACGATCGCGAAACGCTCGAACTGATCGTCACCTCGATCGGCGACGAGGAAAGCAAACTCGCTGGTAAATGGAAAGACCCGCGGCCGTGGAATCTATATGGAAATGATGCGTCGACTTTAGGTGGCAGGATTTACGGTGAGCTTCCGGTTCGTGTATATAGAGCCCCGGCGTACGTGAGCGCATATAAAACCCGACCGGGAGCCAGGAAGAAGGCACCGCCGAGGTTTCACACGAAGGAAACGAAAATTTTTATATCCGTGTTGCGTCCGTGGAGAATAAAAAGAGGTATACGGTGTCGTACATCGAATCGAACGACGAGTAAACAGAAAAACGGAATGACCGAACATCGCATCGCGTATTACTGGCTCTTTATTGCTGGTTCCTCCGATCTGGATTTCTTATCGCAAAATACGAATCGTCTCGTTAAGCGTGTTTTCAGGTCTCTGCGAAGCAACAGAGTATAAAACAGACGTGGTGAAAAATTGTAATTTTCTCTTTCTCCGAGAGGCAAGATCATAGAAGTCTATAATCTATCATAGTGGAAAAGATTAAGATCACTGGATCACGATCGCGATTACTTAAATGCGATTCTTTGATATCAGAAACTAGACTCGACTCGAACGTCTTCGCGGGAGAACAGAAAAGTGGAAGGAGCGAAATCTGCTTTATCAGAAAATCGTATTCGACGAAATTTGCCGAGAAACTTTGAAATTTCAAGGGGGATTACCGCGAAAGATTTGGCCAAAGAGCGCGATCGCTTCACCGGATGATGTACTTGCTGCTTCGCCGGTCGCTTCAACATTCCCGAAGAGTTCCCGTCCGGAACGATTTAGTCGGTCCAATGTTTCGCGGGGCCTGGACTCGTCGAGAAATCGAGTTTTCAATTTCATCCGGCAAAGGTCCGGCGTCGCGATTTCCACGAGTATCGTGTCCCTGGGTGGTTGGCCGGCTCGTTCGATGAATTTCAAGCAGCTTCGCCACGAATTTCTCGGCCACGCCGCAGCGACTGCCACGTAGCTTGCGGATATTAGTCGCGGGCGTATTCGGAAGGTGCGACCCGACGTTGCCCATAATCGCGCCGCGTCCCGATCGAATCGAACTTGCCAATCGAATTTGCACGGCGACGCGGGGAAAGTTTTGCACCTTTGCGACGCTTGCTTTTCACTCGGCACGACAGTTGTTATTATTCGCTCGAATGGTCGTTACGTCCCACGTAACTAGGGTTTGCTTTTCCCATTGTAGATGCGAGAACTTTACGACTTTACCAATTTTACCAATTTGGAGTGAATTAGGAGAGAAATATTTATACAGTGAAGAAGCATCAAAGAGAGAAAGAGAAAATACATATTTTCACAGATTAAATAGTAATTAAATAGTAATAAAAGCGATTAGTTGCTTTTTTTGGCGAACTTTTCAAATTTGGGCGAGAAGCAGTTGCTCATTTATTGTTGCTTTAATAATCAAATAGAAAATCAAGAATCTCGCGACACTTTATTTAAACTAAACAGAGTTAACTAGAGGAAAGATTTTTCCCATTTTTGAAGTGTGATCTTTCTATAGATTTCTTTCGATATATATCCAAGTTGTGTGCGCTTTACGATAATAGCTGTGATTGATATCATCTACTACCAACCTAAACAAGTATTTCATTACTCTTCAGACGACGATTTATTCTTGAAATAAAATCCAGTTCGCTTTCATTTCGTTGTAAATATATATATCTCTCTCTCTCTGTACGAGACAGCCTAAATGCATTATAACATACAGAGAATCATCGCGGTTGTTCGCTTCCGACAGAGAATTCTAACATTCCCAAGTCATTTGGTTCGTTTGTACTTTACGAGATGCTTACGTGCCAGCCGTATATCTCACGATAAATTTTCGCCAGCCACGTGGCTAGAATATTTCGCTCCCTTTCATCGGGACCGTCGGTTTATTTTATAATTCTCATATCTCAGCTGGTAGCACTTCGCTGATAGTCCGTATCTTGTGGATATTACCCGCGTAAAATCGAAGGTTCTCTCTCTCTCTCTCTCTCTCTCTCTCTCTTTCTCTCTCTTTCTTTCTCTGTGATACACGGCTAAATCGAAGCTACCTCTCTCGCATTTGCATGGAACAAGTGTCCAGGATTTTCCTCGTTTCCCTTTGTTCTCGTGCATACTCGTACATTCTCGCTCAAAAGTCTTAGGGCACTGTTTCTCTTCAATGTTCGCTATCTGTTACAATTGCACGTCAATAAATTAAAATTCAATACATTACCAAAGTGATGAAAATCGATTCGTAAGTAAAAGATTCTGTTCTTTATCGAACCAGGAAACACGTTGCACTTTCGTTCCTTTGGTTCTGTATAAGTCCTTTGGTTCCGTACAAATGTTACAGACATTTCTGCGGTAATCGGCAGTTTCAACATCAACATTCTGCCTATGATTTCATTTCATCATTCCAAGGGAAGACTCTTGCCCTGGAAAGGCCCAAGTCTTTTGAGCTAGAGTGTGTATATCGCCACCTTTCCCCGCCATCTACACGTACACCTTTATATATATTCGAAGTCGCGCGTGTCGCGAAAACTTACTCGTCCGCACTCTCCGAACGAACCAAGTTCCCGGGATCTCGATGGCTCGGCCATCGCTTCCGCGGACTTTCGGCATCTGGAATATTGTAATGGCGCCGTGTGGCGTCGGCTCGAGAGTTAGAACTACAAAAGGTGTTTCGTGCGTCGATCGTGCTTCGTTGCCAACTTGTGGAATAATATTCGCCGGTTATATGTTCGCTGTTCGAAGCGTTCCTCTGCGAAATCTCTTGAGCAAACGTGCGCGAGTTTCGCTGGGATAGACGTGGCGGTGGGTGCGTGAGCGGCGGCGCGAGGAGGAGGAAAAGGGGGTGAATTTAAATGCGAAATCTCCGGTGACGCGGAGGAGCGACTAAACTGAAATATCGATTTATGTTAACGCAGCTCGATTTCGTTCTGTTCCGTCGAGCTTAAATGCATTGGCCCCGTTTGATTCCTTTTAATTGGAATATATATCCGAGTGTTTCGCCTCGGAGATATACTCTGTAACCTTTCTCGCAGCGGTGCTAATTATGATGATTGCGCACCGTGACACATTTTCAAACGCGTCGTCAAATATATATGTACGTATATTTTGTTTCGTGTAATTACTGCTGTACGATATTCCGACGTTTTTACGTCGAATCGAATAAACAAACACCTCTCGTTTTTTAAATATTAATTTATAATAAAATGAACAAACAAAGCAACATGACTGAACGCGCCACTGCATGGAGGATACGACTGATTGTTGTGAAATAACAACGACAAAATAATCGAACAGAATTTCGTGCCTTCGTAGCTACGGATTTTATAGTAATGAAAGTATAAATTGTTCCGTTAAATTGATATTTCTAGAATATCAATATTCCGCAGATTCCTTTGTTTAGTCATGTGTCGAGGAAAATTCGTGTTTTTATTGAAACTGTGAAACGACTGCTTCTGAATATGTCATACACCGTATTGTGTATTCAATTCCTGGCGGCGAAATCGTTTATTTATACTCAAAACTGATTTCAATAATACAGTGAACTAAACGGTAAAACTGGCTGAAGCATATTAGATTTCATGGTAGGGCACAAACCACCTAATAATTCAGAATAACAAATATTTCAGTTGATCGTTTAATTTAGTCGCAACTATCGATTTAGTAACTAGTCATAACTAGTCATAACTAGTCATAACTAAATAGTCATTGATCGAAGGTTTTCGATTGGTTAATCATGGCACTAGTTATTCACAATGGTCAATCAGTCATTATTCGTTTCAAATGATTAATCACCAGTCGTTAGTCATCGATCACTATCTTGGATCTGTCTAAGTTCATAAATTATTAAGATTCTTTTTTTTCCTTTTTCGTCATTTTTTATTCTGGTTTTCAGTTATGAGTCGTATTTAAATATTGATTACTTAGTTATTAGTCATACCATTATAGTTAGCCACACTCAAATACTCATTCATTGGTCACTAGGAAATTTTGTACAGCCTATAAAGTCACTAGTCGCCAATCATAATTACGATTGCAACGAAATTATCGAATTACTTTCAACTTTCTTAATCTCTGTACGATTCAAGTTTTGTGCAGTGTGTACAATATATATATATCGAACTACTTTCGTCAGTAGTACTACTCGCTACGGACTACGAATTACTGGGAATTATCAAACTTAAACAAGTCAGTCGGTCACGTTTACTTTATTAGACCATCGCAGTGTGTGAAATCTCTAATAAAAATCTCTCAAAGGGACGACGCTCGAACGAGGCATCGCGTCTCCTGTTAATATTTGTCTTGGCGATTGAGACGTCGGCCAGGTGTCATCGAGCCCCGGCACAGACTGTAGCCTGGAGTCATCGTGATCCGGCGGTGCTCTCATTGGTCGCGCGACCGAGAAATAATTATCCGGCGCGCAGCGTCATCAGAAAAACCAGCGAGAGATGGGGGTGGAGGGGAGGGTGGGTTTGCGTTGGGGTTAGTCTCGAATCGTCGAGCTGTAAGGAGCTTAAACGGGGCTAGAAGGGGTGCGACGTTGACGGGAGAATCTTGCGAGATGCAACTCTGCGGCTTCGGCAACAGAAGGGTCCTCGAAAGGCCGACCCTTGACTGCACTCGTGCGCGGAGGGGAGGGCGAGTCCAAGCCGGAAAGAGTGGTTGGCCAGGCACGAGGTTCTTGTCTCCGTCGTTGGAGTGCACTTCCGGCCGCCTCGCGGCATGCAAATATTGACTACGTGCTGCCGTTCCAACGCACCACCCGACCCAAACCTCCCGCCTGTCCCCTTATATTCCTTTTTATCTCTTTTCTTTTTCCTCCCTTCCTTTTTTTTTTTTTTTCGCCGGTCCACTCGAAACGACACGGCCTGTCTAGGAAAAGTCATAACCGTAATTGCGCGCGATCCAGCGCGTGGAAAAGTGAGGACAAGAGGGAGAGGTATGGCTGATCAGTTGGTTTTCTCAAAGCGTTACAGTTTCGAGTTTTACTTAAAGTTTATTACTGCTGTGTTTTCTTCGAAACAGGATAGCATACGTTTGAAAGGACCAGTCATTATCTATATGTGTCGAATATTAAAAATAAAAGTGTTCCAAGATTTTTGAAGAGTTGGAGTGTATATGCGATTCGGAGATGGAAGATTAATACAGATTTATATTCGGAATAAGCGTTATTGTCTTGCCACTGGAATACTGATTGTAACGATTGAAATATCTCTAAACCAGGATGAAAAGTTGAAAGTGCAGTTAAAAAGATGTCATTATCTACGACATGTACCGAATATTAAAAATAAGAGTGTCCTAAGATTTTTTGGGAGTGTATGTACGATTAGGAGATAGAAGGTTAATACAGAAAGTTCTCGTGTTGCCATTGAAATGTTGAGTGTAATGATTGTAATGTTTCGAAATTAGGATACAGAGAATCCGTGAAGTACATAGTTAAAAAAATGTCATTATCTATATATATCAAATATTAACCCTCCGCCTACTGTGCCGGAGTCACAGTTTTGACCTGTGCTGGGAGTTGTTTGTGTTAGTGATGGGAGTTACTTGTGTTAGTTATGGGTGCTGCTTATGTTAGTGATGGTACAATATCGAGCGACCGAGACACTCTGTACAGTATCAATGAGCCATTCGGAAGATCCTAAATATGTATTAGTGAAATATTCATATGAGTCAAAACTGGCCAGGCACCGGAGCCTTAGCTTCACTAGTCGAAGGGTTAAAAACAAAAATGTATACACGATTAGGATGCGAAAGATTACAGATTTATTTTCAGGATAAACGTTCTCATGTTGCCACTGAAACGTTGATCGCAACGTGGAACCGCGTACAATTTTGCGTTGTACAAGTGAAAAACTGTAATCACAGAGGCGTTTCAGGAAATAATTGGCCGATGAAACGGCAATGGCGAAACATTCACCGTTATTTCCCGTGTTAAACCAACCGGGAGAAATGTGGGAACGGTGGAAAGTGTAATTTGATTTACTGGTACCATTACGATAACGGGACAAACGCTAGGCGAGTGTTTCATGATATAAACTCTGTATTTTGATAATTCAGCGAACGAGATTGCCGCGGAAACTTTCGCGATGCAAAACGTCGCGGTTAAGAGCGACGAAAGACAGAGGGTTAGGACTGGGGAAGAATCGGGTTGCTTATCCGACGTGTGACAGGCAGTCGTCGAGTTTGAATAGGGTGGCGAAGGTAACGAGTGCGTCGCGGAATAAATGGAGGAGGCCGCCAAAGGGAGGGATCGTGCGAGCAGACGTACGTAACGAGGAGAAAATCACGACGGAGGGGAGCACCGTGTCCCCGACCGGTCGAACCACACGTTGTTATCTCCGCGATCCCTCTGACTTCTTCGTCTCGTCACCGACCTCTCCAGGATGGTTGCAGTCACCTTCGGAGCAAGCCGGAAAAATATAACCACATATATCCAATCTACCAGTAAATCCGTCGTGCAGCGGAAGTATGTGCTCGTCAGAGAGAGAGAGAGAGAGAGAGAGAGAGAAGGGTGGGACGACGCGAAGAGACAAACTCATCTAGATTGTCGTAAAAAGATGCTTCGTCGACCCATCATTTTCCGGAATAGTTGAGACGATGTATGTGGGCATTTCTTACCGTGTCAAGCAAAAAACAGAAATACGTTTTCTCAGCCTTACGATGCGCCAGGAAGGAAGGAGAAGTCGATGGAAAAAGTTTCACGTGCTGATTTCCCGCGATGCAGAGGATGAACAGAAGGTGAAAACGCGGACCGCTTTTAAAATACTGCGTTTCCCATCATCTCGTATTTAACTATCTCGTTGGAAACACTTTTTCATCTTCGATCGACGATTAGTGAATGAAAATTCGAACGAACTGACCACGGTGTAATTTGTTAAACAAGGTATATCGTTCGAGACGGAAATATCGAGACAATTGTCGAAACAATTGTCCCATAAACAATACCGCGACGGTATCCAAGTGTCCGATTCCTAGGTCGGCCGGTAATTAATACGGCTCCTTCTAATTAATATAATCTATTACCGTCGTTTCTCCGCTGTAATCTCTTATAAATTACTCAGGCTGAGTGGGCGCGCGAGACAAAAGGTATCAAGGCTTCGATAATTTATAATTGCTCGAACAGGGGGGCGTCTTCCTTTCGAATGGTGTCAGTTGCCCGGTTTTATTCGCGTCTAATGGATGCGCTCGCGCGGCAAACTTTCGGGGGTTAACTTTTCTTTTAACGCGTCTAGCAGCAGCCCCCCGGTCCTTGTTCTAATCTCGCCGATGTTGTAAGGCGCGTGGTGGTGGTGGGGGGCTGTGTTGTTACCGGGCCAACTTTAATGCATCCGAAAAGGGTCAAACTTCGGCCCGCTACTTCGCAGACCACTTTGCGCCTGTCCGCGAAACGCCACAGGACATTACCTCCCTTCCTCGCCCTCTCCCATCGTCCTCTGTCTCCTCTGGTTCCCTTCATTACGTCACACAGGCTCGACCCAATTCACCCGGTACCGAATCCTTCCCCTTCGGGTCTTCGAATCTGAAACTTCAAGGGGCGTCGCGACTCTCGAGCGGGACGAAAGTTTCGGCCGGCGCCAGAAGTTGCTGTACCGAAAATGGCGGCCACTTACACGCCGCGTTCGTTCTTCCTTCGTATTTCCGCGTTCGTTCCGTGGCTCATGAAAGTCAACAGTGCCTCTCCTCCCTTGTCTCGAGACGTATAGCCGTGTAAATCCTTCCCGATCAAGTTCTAGTCCGTGATTGGACTTTTCTTTGGTTTTCTTTTTTTTTTTTTCCTTTTTATTATTTCGTTTGGATTGTAATTTCGTTGCTCGCGAAATAAATCTAGAAGCACGATTTGACTTTGTTTAGGCTTCAAACCCCTTGCGCTGGAAACTGGTTTCTTCGCGGACCATAACGAACGACCGACACCGTACACAATAATTCGTCGCTGTCTTCTTCTTTTCAACTCGTCGGTATGATATCACTCGATAGAAACTATTAAGAAGTAATAAACATTTCACATTTCAACATACTTAAAACTGAGAAAATGTTGCAATTTGGAAGAAAAAATTCTCGACGTGCCTGGCACGTCATTCCAGTGCAAGAGGTTAAGATCGATACAGAGAAACGTGACTTGTCATGCGTCGACGATGTAGAATCGTAAGTTCGAATCGAATCCCATAAATCGTATTTAACCGAAGAACGTCGCGAAATGTAGCAGCAGAGTTCTACCGGATGACTCGACTGTTCGTTCCCTCCGGATTGTGGAAGGTTTGTTCTTCCACGGTGGCAGGGGGGAAGCTTCCGCTGTAGCAGTAAATTGCCTTGGGCATTCGATTCGCTCTCGAAGTCAATTAGAATGACATTTGCGATAGACCCGGCGATACTTGCCTGGCTAGCAGCGCTGTGCCGAACCTTGATCGTGATCAAAAGGGGAAACTTTATCAGCGATGAATTAGCGAAGTTGGTGATTTACACGCGATCGGATTCTGAGCTGCACGAAACGATTAATTTCACTTGTTCGTCGCGCTAAACTGTCGCAAGAAAAAACTTTCTCCTATGATTTCGATCCGTCGAAACTTTCGTCAGATTTTGTCAGATGGTGATAATTGTTTTTCCAAAACCGCCGTTCCTCGATACTTTTTGATCTGATACCTAAACAGTTGCAAAGTTCTTTACTGTAACATTTTTCTTATTCCCCACTTTCCAATGTCTTATTATGATATAAATACTAATATATGGCTTTCTAAGGTATACAATATTATCGATTGAACGTCTCAAACTTTCGTTCTTATTAATTAGCATGGGATGGACCACCAGTGGTTTACAAATTGTATTTTTATCTGACAACCTAAATTACCCGTGGTTCATATTTAATTTTCATCTCTAGTGATTCACATATGGTTTTTAATTATAATTGTGTAGAAAAGTTAGAAAAATAACTTGTGACTGGTAAAATGAATAAACAATTAAACTGTAATATATAGAATGTGCTGCCCTATCGTGCGGAATATGGAGAAATATGCCGAGTTGAATAATTAAATAACTTCTTTCGATTCTACTCTAAAAATACAGAACCAAGTGCTGACCCAAGTATATAACTCGATTCAAATAACCACCATCACCTGATAACCGATTTTGTCTCCATTCCGGTTAAACAAACCACTCGAAAATTCATTTCTTTCAATTTTAGTCGAAAAGCTTTTCTTGAAAGCAGCGCGATGACCAACATTTCGGCGTATTATTATCGCAACCGTGGCCAGAGTTTTTGAAATATAGCGAGTTACCTGTATTTTATAGCGTTGTCATGTTCGCCATTAACCAAAATCGCGGTTTGCCGTAATGGCGGCGAGCCCATTTCCCGCGGACGCTTCATCACGGGGAAAACAATCGCGCGATTCCGCGATCGAAACGGTTTGTCAATGGGTGCCCATGAATTTGCCAAGTTCTCACGGCTAAGCCGACTCGCGGCGTTTCCAAAATTAACAACGACATTGTCGACATTGTCGACCGTCATCAATTATGAAAAACGGTAAATGGCAGGCAGCGTTTTCTCCGCGGACGCGTAGAATGAATCGCTTGATCGCGAAACGAATTTACATACGTGATGTCGAAGCAATGATATATTGTACTCGGTTGTATTTCATCGTATGATGGGAGAACGGATCGCGGAATTATCGGTCGTAAATATTATCAATATCTGTATCAGTAGTCTGTCTGCATTATAAATTCAAACATCAACGTAGATTCTGATTGAAGCTAAGAAAGTTAAGCGCCATTTCAGTCTGAAAAATTCTAGAAAAGAGAAAAAGAAAGAAGTAGAAAAGGAACGTAAAAATTCCACGTTTTTTTAACTCATTATTCTCACTGTAAAACACAGTTCTATCTTTACTACTGTTATTTTTAAATAATAACGCAGGGAACAAGCAGACACAATATTTGCCGCGCACACGTGCGTAATAAGCTAAAGCCTGATTGAAACGTGTGCCACTGGCACTTGTTGGAACGCTGGCTGAAAATGTTCAAGTTTCCGGCGCCGGTGGAAGGACTGAAAATTTAATTTATGATTTTGCCGTGAAATTCCGATACGGACGCGCAATAAAAAGCGCATTAGAGGACCCCGGACGCGTAACTAGTAACTGCAAAGTGGATTACAGGCAGGTTAGCAGGCGGTATGAGTTAATTAACAGCAGTTCGAACTTTGGTCTTCCAGGAATGTACACCGCGTTATCGTCCCGACGTTGAAATTCATGGGTATTTAATGGCCCTTTACTAACTGGTGAAACGCACTTTTACCGCTTTTTTTCTTTCGCGAGGATGAAAAGGTTGTAAAGTTGCTCGCCTGCGTATGACTGGCGTTGTAATCAATTTCATCTTTAATTAATACGCGCAAAAGGGAATTTTCAATTACGAGGGATTTTCAGCCACGTCGCGTATATATGGTGTAATTATATTTAAGAACTTCTCTCCTCTTAGAAAAAATAACTAGACTCGATATAATTACCGAGTGAAAGAGTGTGTGTGTGTGTGTCTCTCTCTCTCTTTTTCCGTAAACAGTAAATTGCAGCGAAACAACTCGATCGGAAAATATTTTGTTGAGGAGCTCTCTCGTCAAGTTAGTTGCTCAGCAACTTGCTTCCAGTGATCGATAAATTTTACAGCGTCGTCCCATCTTGTTTCGCGTTGAATTTAATGTTTAACGTTGATCGGATGTCCGCGCTTGTGAAACTGTTTTTCACGTTAGCGCGTGGAAACGAGAAGTTGGCTGGTAACTGCAGAGTTCAAACGTTATTAATAAACCAGCGAGTATTACGAGGCTTACAAAGGGGGGAAAAAAATCGGTTTTTCTTTTATTTTTTCCCCCCTCCGCTTCACCAGTGAAAAGGGGATTGCGGTTAGATCACGGTCGAACTTGCCGGAACTTCTCCAAACAGGCTGCTCGGAACCGGCGCGTCTGAAACTAAAATGTGGGAAGCGTCGAAGTTTATGGAAGAAAATTAAAGGGTTCGCCTAGACGGACCCAAGTAATTTCATCGAAAAAGCTGGTACACACGATTAAAAGTGTTCCACTTAACGAAATTGCAAAGTAGTCGTGCGGAACCCTGGAAAGAAATCGACCAACTTTCGTGTCTTGAAGCAGCTTGGGATAGTAACGTTTCTCGCCTTTCGCGTTCGTGTCGTGAGAGAGATAACGCCACTGCATCAAATGTTAGATTATGTTACACGAAACGTCGGATTTTTGTATGAAAAGTTCTTGTCGGATTGAAAGTTATTATCGACTTTAATCAAAATAAGCAACGGGATTAAAAAAAAAATCTTGGTTTTTGGACAAACATCTCTGAACATTTTTTTCACACAAGAATAATTTCAAATATCTGAAAGGATGAAAATCTGTTGGAGAGATATATGGGGAATAGGAAAGGTGAGAAACGCATTACAGTCTAATTTGAATTCATATAAGAAAAAAATACGAATTTTCAGGCTAGTGTACGTAGTGAGAAAAGAATAAAATTCAAAATTCACTTAAAAAAAGAAAACATCTTCTTCGTAATAAGCTCTCCAAACATACTGAACAATCTCTAATCGAAGAACAGCGATCGAACAAATCATTCGAAAATCGTTTAAACGTCGAATGAACACAAATCCGACATTTTATGTAACAGGAATACATTGAAAGATATTCAGAAATTATTGATAAAAAGACTAGAGAGAGATGATTTTATTATCGTTACAGCCACGTACAACGTATATTGGAAAAATTCGCCGTGCGACGATTTTATTTGGGTGTCTCCCGTTGAACCGTAAATTTATTAAAATTCACACGTTATATCGAAGTAATGCTGAAATTAATGCCTTTTTACTAATACGGCCACGTGACGCTGTCTAATTAATTCGTGCCGGCGACGTCGACGGCGTTCACGCTGGTCTAACGAGCACCAACAAGGACCAATTAAAAATTCCGCCGGCGAAACGTTCGATATATACCGAATGTGGTAAAGCGTGTTTCGCGCGCACATCGTTCTCGGAAGATTTTTCGATTAACGACCCTCGTATCTTTCGCGATCGTCTGGCGTCGAGCACCGAGTCCAAAACTAAAACGTGGCAATTTCTTCCGATTTTCCGTTTCCTGTGTTTCGTTCGATGCTGTGCCATGCCTGAATAAATATACAATACGAGCCATAATACGCGGCACAGAGGGGAAGTAAAAGTACCAACAACAAGTGAGAGAGAGAGAGAAACTGCATCTCGTAGAAACCGGTGAAGAATGAACGCGCGCGTATTCAGTGAAATGCAAATTTTTGTTTGCGCGTTTTTGCGGAATACCGTTGGCCCCTTTGTGGCATTGTAACGATACCTCCGTTCTCGCGGAGGTACGGCCGTGTAGCGCGAATTGTTTGGAACTTTCCAAGTTCTTCCACTCGCTTTTCTCGGCGAATATTGTTAGGTCTTTTTGGCCGTGGCCGGGTCTTGTTTGAAACGCGAAAGCACGAAAAATAAGACCCGAAAAATAAGAACAAGGCACCGACGATGCATTTCTTGACGAGATTGTTTGAACTTGCACACATACACACACACACACACACACACACACACACCCCGTGATATCGAGAGAAAGAGAGAGAAAAGCATTCAATCCGCCCTTTTACTTTCAGACTTTGTTCAATATAAATCTCACGGAGGATTTTGCATGTGTATGCAGTTGAAGTTCAACGATATCGATAGCTGAAACATCAGCAAATACAATTTCTCGATCGAGTCTCGCCCGTCTTTGCGCTTTTCCATCGTTCTGCGTAAAAATCGTCCAACTTCGCCGATCTCGAACTCTCTCAAACTAATCACACGTAAGAGTCGCTTCTCTTCGATCGAATTCCCTCGAAGAGGAAAGAGCGGTGGCGTTTAGCGATTCGGTTGGACGTACATACGTGCCGGAATCTCTCCCGCTGGAATTCGACGTTGAAAACGAACGAACGTTTGCCGCGCCGCGCCTCGCCGCGCCGCGAAACGACACAATTCTACGACACAATAATTCGCGCGGGAACCAGCTTCGTTGTAAATCACAATTACGTGAAAATGGCCGGGAACAAGCTCGTTGGAACTCTTGCAGTTACGATCGCGTAACACCACCGGCGCCACCTTCTAAAAGCGGCCCCCGACACCAAGTAATGGCCACCCACTAAATTCTAATAAATATCAGCAGACACAGGGAGCGAGCCTGGGTCCCTTCGTGAGCGACCTAAGTGTTATTAATCGTGCAGGGCCCCTGCCAGCGTCTTCGATTTTAAACCACCGCTCGCGCCGCGGCGAGCGAAAGGGCAACGTGCTAACGCCGCGAGCCGTTATTTTCAATTGCGGGAATCTTTATGTACTTACCCTCCCGGGCAAGTTGGAGGGAGAGAGCGCGGAAGAAGATCGGCCAAGTTACGATTGTTACCGACGCCACGCTGGGTTCATCGAGACGTGTGGACGTGATAAAGATCCAATTTTAAAACCTGTTCTCGCTGAAAGCACTTTGTAAACTCGGGCTTAAGGGCCGAGGGAATGAAGTTTGATGGTTCGTAGATTTAAATGACGGAGACTTTGATCGAGGATTTTCTCCAGGTCGGTTGTTCTTATCGTCTGACGGTGGAAGGAGAATAGACGGGTCCGCTGGGGAGAAGAAGGAGTTGTGCTGCGTGATAATATCGTAAGATAGTTAGATCAGAGTTCTGATTCAACAATTACATCTTCCGTTGGTCATATATTATTTAAACGTAATTATTTTACAGTTATTTCATTCAATATCCCTACGTAAGCGTAACTGTCGTAAAATTGTATATCTCTGTTACTTGCCAAACTGTGTGTCAATTACCAAATTGATTACTGTCGTGCAAAAAATATTTGCCAACGTTTGGCGATGCTACAGATATTGACATTGACACGCGTAACATCGAGACGCATCCGCCATTTCTTCAATGCAAGCCTGAAAGTTCCTTTAATACCCGCTTCCTCATAAATGTTTCAACAATCCAGACCCGGCAGTTTCCCCGGGCGTTCGTTCAAACACGAATCAATCCGCAAATCAGACAATCAAAAGTTACGCAAATTTCGAGAGCGAGAATACTCATAAAGTATGCGATGTTCAATTTCCACGGGCGTTTCTCATTTTCCCAGTTTCTATTAGAATTCCTCGTCTTTGCTGGCTCCCTGGGCGACGAAGCCGGGAGAAGTCGAGGCGGCGAAGATAAAAGGGACGCGAAATTTCCGCCAAAAATCAGCAAACGAGTCAGCGCGGTGGAATAAAGTTTTCAGCGTGAGGGGTAATACATTCCGCGAAGCCTGTTTTCCCCCCGGAGAGGCGTCTGTTTCCGTTTTAATAATCCCGGTTCTCGTGAAATAATTATAATACCTTTCGGGTGTTTCGAGGGAAACGTGCAGCCCTCGCCCTTCGCGCGGCCACCTCCACCCACCCCCACCGAGGAGGAGCAAGTTCCGCCGCTTCTTCTCAAGGAAGATAGGAAACGCCAGGCAAGGACGGCACGATGTACTCTCCAGCCGGAATTACTACGAATGAAGTTCTTAATCTTAATAAACTTCAAGGTCCCCGCGCCTTCATCCACTTCCTTACGCCACTCTCTCCCGCCTTTTGCTCCGCCGGAGTTTATCTGCTGTCAGTTGATTCACAATTCTCGCCTGGATCTTATCGCCGGGGATTCTGTAGAACCGTGTCATAAACGTGGCGGGTGAGACGCCCACCGGGATGGGGAGAGGCCAGAGCCGGTGGCATCCGCGCGTCCTGAAGCATCGCCGTATCTTTCCGCAATACCATTAAGGCCACTGAAATTGCATTCAAAGGAAAGGGATCAAGGCAACGGTGAAAGATATACGCGGGCTCTTATCTCTCTCTCTCTCTTTCTCTCTTTTCTTGCGTCTTTGACGTGAAAATCGTTATGAATGCAATCGATACGATCGGCGTCGGTTTCCCTGTGTGCACGCAAGTGTCGATCCTGATACTTATTAAAAGTAAAAAAGTATTGCGATTGCAATCGACCGAGCAGAGTTACAGCGACGTGTTTATGTTACAATAGTTAGGAAGATTCTAAACGCCTGTCACTTGCGTATTTTCTCTTAGCTTCCCAGTGTATGGATTCCACCGAAATATTCTCTCTCTCTCTCTCTTTCTCTCTCTGTCTCTCTCACTCTGGTAGTTGACGTTTGACCTCGTATTCGTGTTGTACGGTCTGTCGAAGAGAGATTGGATTCATAGAGGTGTTAGGGATTAGAGGTAGCTGTATTTAATAGGCAACTCCACCGCTAAATATCGCCCGTTCTCCCCCCTCTCCCCCTCCTCCTTCCTTCTCTTCCCTCTCGCCCTCCTCCAAATCCTTCAAACTCGATCACAATATCCTCTCGTCACTCACGGCTGTACATCTCGAGCAGTCGAGCGGGTAATCCAATCCGATTGTTGCATGCATCCCGGAAACTCTTGGCGGAGTTCCGAAGTGTCCTTTGGAATCCTAATGGCGCAACATCTGATGTCACGTCTTTCGAGTTTACTCGATACGTGCCACGCCGAGAGTTAGAGGGAACAACTCGACGAATCTATGGGGCTCTCTCTAATGAAAAAAACGCCGTGAGCTTACGTTCGTACGTTTGTCTCCTCGCTCCAGCGAAAAACACCTTCGATCTTCGACGTGCGTCGGAGGATCTTTCGTTCTTCAAAAGAGAGATCGAAATGGTATCGTTGGGAAGGAAAATTTCCTTCGAATGAATATTCTCTGAAAAATGTTACCACTGAATGTAAGCGGGAAGCGCCATGGTATCTACGATGGTTATCCAACGTTCGAGGCAAGCGACGTAATCCCACAAGAGACGACTCATTGGGCCTGCAGCTTTCCCTCGGCCACTCTAATTCCCGTTTCCCTCGCGTTAATTGAAAACTTTGCGATTCCGTCCCCGAGCAGATATTAACATTCATCCCGGCCGGGAACGTTGTCTAACGCTCCATCCATTAGGAATTACATCCATTTGCCTAACACTGTCTCGCCTCGAGTCGAATACTGTCCCAACGAATACCGTTGCAGCTTCTCGAGCTTTAAAATCGAGACCACCGAGAAATTTCACTTTCACGAACGAGGACCTATTCGAATATTCGCGATATACTTTACGATTAATCTCACGAAGAGAAGAATGAAATTAACTAGCTAGACCCGCAGCTACGACGTCAAAGCTACGACGATTTCGAAACGTCAATTACAGGTGAAACGAAGGAATCGACGACGAGGGGTCGTTACCTCGTCGTTACCTGTGAACCTGGCCGATACTCTCGAAACACCTGCTGGTATCGATCGGTCGTCCGCGCTAACGAATTAGCCAGGAGTGTAGTCAGCCTCGAGTGCTTCGATAATTACGTGTCAAGTACGAAAGGTTGTTAGAACGTAACGTCCGTCGGTGGGACGTAGGTTGCGGCAGCGTTAAAGAGTCGAAACGTGACCGAGCAGTTACACGTACTGCGCGGCTCGTTTTCGCGGTTCATTCAGATCCCTTTCCCCGTCAACACGGCCTCTCTACGGCCATAGATACTGTATCTGTCTACCTATCGGCGCCAGTTTTTCCGATGAATCATTTATCTCCCGAACTATTGCGAAACCAGCCGTCGAGCCTCGAGCACCAGAGACTTGGCTTGCAGAGACAGAGACGACTGGTATTGTTTGCCGGTGTCGTTCATTATTCAGTCAGCCGCTAGTTCTCGAGATGGATCCTCGAAATCTCGAAAAAATTTCCTTGCTCTCGCGCGTAAAGCGAAGGCTTCCGATGGTAATCGCCGGAGAGAGAGAGAAAGAGAGAGAGAGAGTGAGGGGGGGAGGGGAGAAACAGAACAGGGACGAGAGACGTACATCGGAATATATCAGAACATCATGGGATTGCACGTTTCATTGTTGACTGTCACTTGTCGTTCCGTTTAACTATTCATTCCATTTCTCTCGGAACGATACTGTACACTTGACACGATTTCTGAACTGTTCCCTCGTTGCTAATGCAGCGACCGTGGTATTTTCACTTCTTTTGTCCTTTTCTTTCCTCCCCTGTATCTATCCGGTCGGCTTCCGTTTTACATCAATTTCGAGTGGGATTTTCCGCTCGGGGTTTCTTTTCCTTTTTTCTTTCTTTTTTTTTTTTTTTTTTTTTTTTTTTTTTAACCAAGGCAATCATGTTACTTCGCTTTGCGTAACCTTTTGTCAGTCATTTCCTGATATAATCTGCTATTTCATTCTTCCTGTTCGGATACGAAGGTATTGAGGGAACCAGCGATATTAAATTAAAATATTAATATTAAAATATTAATATTAAAGACACGTGACGCGAGAGGCTAGAATTTTTTTCCGAAACTCGGAATTCCCATCATTCCACGTTTCCATTTGTTATCGTTTATTCTGTCAATCGACGGTATTCTGTGTCTAATTCGAGCGAGTATCGCTAAAACGATTAATTGTCCTCCGTTTCAGTCGAATATTTTTAGAGAAGCATAACGTATTGTATAAAACGGTATGGAATGAAGGAACCTCGAATCTCTTTCTCTCTCTCTCTCAAATCGTAATCTCTCTGTCACTTTCGTATTTATCCTGCTTCATCAGGTCGACTCTCTTTGTGCCCTTCTCGATCACATGATTAGGGGATGTAGGTCCTTTTCGGTTGAAATGTTTCGCTGGACAGAAATCAGTTCCATAAAGTAATTTTCTTCATAATTTTAAGTTTATGAACCTAACGATAAGAATGTTATTTGATTATTTTTATATTTGTTTTATTATACATTAATTTAAAATATTTTTAGAGTATAAATATTATGTTTAATTTCCAATTAAAAAATTTATTTAATTATAATGTATATAATTTATATTATATTTATTATATTGATTTCAATATTTACTTTTCATTCAAATAAATTTTTTTCAATAAATAAAAAGTTTAACTTAGAGAAAAAATTTCTGAATTTATATTACCATTTTCAATATCTTTTTTTTAAATTATATTATTATTTTTAATTTTTGATATTCAATAATAATTGCATCACGTTTATGCGTTTATACGGGCCCGACTAAAAGAACGCTCTACAATTTTTTTAGAGGACGCTTTAATATTTAATATTAATTTGTGCTAAATATACATAATACGTTTGTACAAATGTTAAAATGAAAAATTGTATATAAACATAAAATTACCTTTGTTAAGTTTACACAATATATATAATAATTACATAATATATCTGTCACAATATATAATATATAATAATATACACAATATATGATAATATAATAATATCATAATATATCTATCACAATATATATAATAATTACATAATATACCTTTGTTAAGTTTACACAAAATATCATAAGCACAATCGCTTATGAAACAGTCGACGTCGATTGCAACCTGTGAACGTCTCAGAGACGTCATCGTCGACTTTAGCTTAGAGAATGCACGACGTCCTTGGGTTAATAAAAGAGTGCGAGTGCGGAAGCGATAACGCAGGGACGACGAACCGAAGTGGAAGGACTTGGTTCGGTTCATTCATTCGCTCGCCCGTCCCCGAGCTTGATACACCTACGAAGATTAACTTTTAAAGTGCTTTTAGCAACCATGCCTCTGGAAGTCGGGCTTTATTACTCAATTTGGATGATAGACGAACCGGCGCGCGCGAATAACGTGCACCGGGAGGGGGAGGGAGCACGTGCTCGCCACATATTCTCGGCCCGGACGGGAATATTTGGGAATTAATGAGACGGCGTTCCTGCGGTCGCGCGTGGAGAATTTGTCAGCTGGTGTACGCCGAGCGATTCGATCCTTCGAGGGAAGAAATGCGAACGCAACGTGCCTGATGGAGCGCGGAAAGTCGTTTCGCGAGTATGTCGCGCGCTGATATTCAAGAGGTAGCAAGGATAAATAGTTTGGCGTGCAATTCGGAGTGCGGAGAGGCCTCGAACGAAGTTTCCTTCTCGAGCGTTGTTCAACCGGTGTATAGTTGGCCCCTGTTTCATTAGACGGAAGAATTTTCACGAGAGCTTGATTTTGCGTCAGCTCGTTAGAGATCGTCGAATTTTGCTTTGGTACTTCCATCGAGAAGTTTTATAATGTATTTTAATATATATGTGTTTAATATATATATATATTTATATTAATATTAATATAAATTTATATTATATTTAACGTTATGTTTAATTATTTATATTATATATGTAATATTTAATATTTTAATATAATACTTTCAAAGTTTGAATTTATACAATACTTCGAAGAGCGAAGACTTTGGTTTGTTGGATATTTCGAATAATAGAAAATTTGTTGCATAAAACGTTGTTACGTAGCTGTGCAAAATGGCAGAAGTTAGGAAACTAGCAGCAAGCCGAGAGAAGTGTCTGAAATATTCTTAGAAATGTAACGGTACAGTCTGCATGTAAGAGACAAAGGATCAGAGAGAAATGGGAGGGATTTTGGAGAACAAATGGAAAGTGTCAAATGCAGGAAAAGAGAAGCTTCAGCGCGGAGTGAAAGACATTCTCATCAGCGTTGAGACAGAGGGCAGACTGTTCCTTTGACTCAGTGATTCGTTTGTGTAACCTAAGCTTTATTCGTCAGCATCTCGAATCTTAAAATCTTTGTTCCTCGTTTTCAAGTGCTTCTCTAAGATGCATTTCTTTCTTCATCTTCTATTTTGATTTCCTACTTCTCTGATGGAACATCGTACTCTGACACTGTTATACGTTTTGTAGAAATGTATAACTGTGATTTTGACTGTTCCATTGCAATATTCGTCACTCTGAAGAAATAAACGTGTGCACGATATAATCGATTTCTCCAATTAAACAACAGTTTCCATTCATCAGCGGTTCATAGTACGTGATTTTCGCCAATTTCGAGAACTTACCTCTCTGGGGAGGGAGGGGGAAGGGGGGGGGAGGCGGATGCATTTCACCGGAATTAATTATCGAAAGTAAACACTCGTCTGAAAAGCCGACGCGTACATATGTAGAAATTAATTTAAATCCCTGGGACGCGTTGTCATGTTCTCGCAAATTAGCCGTTTATCTCAGTACGATCAGCGAATTGTATTTTTCTCTTCTTTTTCTCTTTCTTCTCTGTGAATCACGCTTAAACCGAATTACGAACTTATTACTCGTCCAATTAATGCAACGAGAGCGCGCGATAGAGGAAAACCGACATACCGGTTCGCTTTTTCATTCTCGTTTGCCGCTACGAGAAGTCGCCAGACGTTATAAAATTACGCTTAACCGCTATTTCGATTTACGCTCGGCTGTTCAACACAACGATGAAAATATTCGCGTATTCAACAAACGATATACGCCATTTCGAATTAATGAGAACCATTATTTTCTTATTGCGGACGGGAATGAATTAACGTTCGAGTTTCGTACGTATATCACGCACAACTTAATAAAAACGTTTTATTGAACGGAATTTAAATTTTTGGACATCGGTGTGTCATTTCAAGATCGTGTTCTTTTCACCAGATACACGATGACCAAATTTCAAATCTCTGTAAAGACTTTGGAAAAATAATATTCTTACCACCATAAGCGTTAGGCGAAAAAATATTTTTTACATCGTCACAAGTCGGAAATATTTTACTTAAGTGGCCTCACTGAAATAGACCACCTTACATATCCAATGATTTCATGTGACGTTCGATCCGCTAGCCTCGAGTCCTAATCTCACCGCGTTTCTCGCGTTGCATGTCAGACGTTTCGAAGCCTGTCGATCGATCGCGTATCACGGAATCGAGCGAAGTATCCTCTATTGCGAGAATTTTCTCCGTTCTCGTTATCGTCACTTATCGAAACAAGGACGGACTTTCGCGAACAATTAGGCCGCAACCGTACGATAATTACGCGTTATCGGGCTAATAATTTCGCCGGTAAGTGTGTATCATTCGCTGGCAAATACAAAGCTCGTCTTTATCTCTCTCTATTCCGACGTTTAGAAAAAGTATCTGAATGCGCCGTTCCACGTAAATTCAGGCTGGCCGATACCGATTGTACAGGCAACTTCACCTCATTTACGGGCATAAGTGCCGGTATGATTATCGAGCTGCATTATAGTCTGCACTCAACAGTAATTGCCATCCATTACGGCTCGATCCATAATCGAGCGAGAAACGCTCTCGAGAGCGAGCTCTTTGTCCCCTCTGTACCGATGCATACCGACTCCATCTTTCCCATCGGCGACGCTTGCAGCGACTGCGTCGCTGTCCGCCATCTTCATTAACCGGCTGACTTAATTAGCCGGTCGTTTCGCGACACATAATGTATCCTGCGAACGGAGGGAACGGTAGTTTCGCGTCGATGTCACGACGAAGACACGTTTCGTTGTTCCTGTCGCACGATTAGAAAAGAAAAGAAAAGGAAATCCTCGTGCTGCGCCAATGGGCATCGCGTTTGCTCGAACGTGCCAAACGTGTAACGTGGTTGTCGGGGAAATTGAAAATTAATGAAAATTAAAATAAAAGGATTGCACGGGGGGAGGGAGGGAGGGGGGTGGTGATAATGGAAGTCACGTTCATAATTTGCTCTGGCCTACATTTTTCCCAGGGAATTACCCGTAATCCTTTTTTTTTTTTTTTTTTTTATTCGTAGATTGATATGGTAGAACTCCACTTATTGGAATCCATCGTGGGTCAAACAGTTCGTACGATTGAAGTTCGCACAATAGAAGTTCCGACGAGTGAATTCAATCGGCCGAAGTTCATTTAACCGGGCGCCGAGTGAAAATTTTCGTTGGAATGAATGGGAGCTTAGATAAGCGGTGTTGGATTATGCTACGAGAGTTTCACGTGTCTCTTTAAATTCTGTAGCATCGACGATGTTGAACTTTGGAGCGTGTTTCGTTTTGTTCGATTTACTTCGTCCGATTTCGTTTCTTCTCTATCTTTCGCACAAAACGGCACGCGACTGTTAGCATTGAATGCAGACAAATGAAAAGAGTTATTTCGTCCAAAGCGCGTCGTATGAAATATGTACGATATCACGTAACGATACATCTCGTCGAATGCGAATGCGAACCGGTTGAGAACGAATATATACATATCTTGCGAGTATACGAACGAAACAGAAATACTTCGAGCAAATAGAATTGTTCGTCGAAGTGGCGAAATTTATCAACAGCTTTCCACCGTCTCGATCGAGGAAGGAAATGGCAAGTTGGCTAGCAAAGGACAAGCAACCGGCACCTAATGGCCGGTAAATTTTTTTTCGGAGCTGCGACGAGTTTCAGCGTGAACAGCGTTCGTTCATTGGACGCATCAATCGGCGATCGTTCCGCCATTACTTCGATATCTCCGGTGCCTGTTCGTCAGAGGTTAATGCACCCCGATCGTCAAAGGAAATCATGAATCCCATTTTCTCTCGACGGGCAATTACGGTATCGAGGATCGATCTATAACCAAGCGAGAAATGGTCCCCGAGCGATCCTCTTTGTCCCCGTTCGGCGTACGGAGCATCTTCGAATTAACTTCGTTATTGTGCCACTTAGTCGGCTATTTCGTCTAATGCTTCTTCGTGAAGTTGGACGTTATTGGACGAGGCGAACACACTCAAGACGACATCTTACGTTAATTAATTAATTGCCAGCGGAATATTATCTTGCGAGTGTTGCGTCGTTCGTTTGTGGTTTTCTTAATTCTGCTTTCGTCGTCGAAAGAAGTTTCTCCGAGCTATGACTAGACTTCGAATCGGACACTCCTCGACTCACACACGAATACTTCCTAAGCAAAACATAACCACCTTTCTGCAACCAACTAAATCACCACCTAACACTGCATGAATTTTCGATATTTGCTGCATGAATGCAGAAAATATTGAAACATAAGAAGCAAATACGAATTAAACCAAAGCACCGCTCTAACCTGCCAGAAACAACAAAAAAACGTTGTAAACTACCTAAAGGAGACCCAATTACTAGACCAGATATAAAGAGAAAATTCCAGCACGTCGCTAAATACCTCATAGTCGATGCGTATAACCCCCATATTAAAAAAAAGTTTCTCCGAATACGTACAATGAGCTACTTCTGTCTTGATATCGACTCTGTTGACGCGACAGCATCTAGTACGTCGGTTTGCTTTGAGAAGTAACGACAGTTCTGGATAAGGTCCACCGTGCCTCGGGGCATGCCAACATTGCAGTCTTTGTACGAAGTTCATTAGCTTATGGCGCGCTGTCCTCGACGAACTTGCTGGATATTATTAGGGGGAAAAGCAACGAGGAGTTTAAACAGTCGATACAATAATCGCGGGAAGAGTGGGCTGGATGGAAGCAAGATGGACGAGACTAAATAACAAGGTTTAATAATTCGCTGTATTTAACAGTGATCGCGAGTCATCGCCGATCTTGCCGAGTTTGATAAATGCTGATCTCACTGGGCAAACTACGAAAAATTTCTCGCGAGGTGGATTTTTTAAGAGACCGAGCTCCATAAAAATTAATGAAATTTTGATCGAAACAAATTAGTAACGAATTATCGTACTATCGTCGAATTTTAACGGGAAAGGAGATATTCAACCTGCGTCAGAAATAAAAATAGAAAACGTGGATATGGTTTTGTCATACGCAGCGATACTCAACGTGAGAAACAGAATCGATTATCCGAACAACGGGCGGAATAAAAGTAACGATAACAATCGATCACGTTAAAACGCGGAAGAAAAATATGTCGGGTAGAGACATATTCTAACACCGATGCGAAGATATTCCCGCGTGGAAAATTGCTTTGCCGACAACTCGAGAGAGTTTCGCATATTTCCACGGGATAGAGTAAAGACAGACATTTTACGACAGCATTCTAAACAAGATGACCGGAATGTAACGTCAGAAGCATCTGCTTGAAACACTGAAAATTCTTCGCCAGAGAATTCTCTGCATCGCTACCGAGATGTCGAAACGCGCGTTGATTTCTGTCGATAACGTAGCATTTTCTTTCTTTCTTTTTTATGACGCGACACGGTGTGTCACATATTCTGTTGCGTGGAATAATTTTTGGAGTTTTTATTGTACGTTAAAACGAAACATCCGAGATTATATATTCCGAACGCTAAAACTACCGAAAAAAAGTGGTCAAAAAGTGACCAATTTATAATTTTTGTTAGATATTTTTAAAGATTTAAATAATCTTTTTGTCAAATATAAATGAAATGTATGCTACAATGTAAAGTTTCTCTATTTCTTTGACTTTAATGTCTCTGATGGAAATTTTAATCTTACAGTTCTAGTGTTAATGAAACGAAACGATAGAGTTTCTCGAATTAAAGTTCAATAAATTGATGGAAACAAAATTATACAGCAAGTTTCAAGGAGTTGTTGCGAAGAAGGAAACTTCAATCTTCAAGACAAAATTTTTTGACGAATCGTTCGAATTTTGACAATTTTCGAGAAAATGATATCCTCAGTTTCCTGCTATAAGATACGAAATTCTTGAGAAAGAAAGACACACTCAGAATTGTCAAAATAGACGTTTCTACGTTTTAGTTGTATAATTTTTTCCTGAAAAAGTTGCAACAATACACATTACTGACATAATCTTTCCTCGTTATCGGTTCAATTATGCTCAAGTGAGGCGAGAAGAGAGAAGGAGAATTTTTCGTCGGATAAATAGAGGGAAATTCCTCTTTACTCCCTTTCGAGCGCTTTCGAGCTCTTACGGGGCCCTCGTGAAAACGCTTTTGAACGCGCGTCTATTCTGCAACGATACAATTTCCAGTGTAACTCCATCCGGGCAATAAAGATAGCCAGCGTGTTTCCTAAGTATCGGACTTCCTGGCGCGCCTCGCGTAATTAGCCGCGTTTCGCGCGCATAACTTCTCCAGAATTGATCCTTTTACGCGTGCATTATATGCGGCGGCGGGGGGGGGGGGGGGGGCTCAAAGCGGACAACGTAAACTATCGGCGCGCAGCCGGCTCAATTAAATTGACTTTGTAGGTGAGAAGCGAGCACGCCTCTATACGGAGATGCGAACGGTTGGCGGATCAAAGCATGCGCGGTGTGGCCGCCGCGGCCACCGCCGGCTCGGAGGAAAATGGAAATTTTTGCAGAGGGCGAACTTTATTCCAATTATCCCCGCTTCGTATACACGCTAGTGTATAATTCCGATGAGATTTTCAACGGAGGCCGCTCGCGTTCCTCCGAGTCGTTATTATCGTGGCGAAGATAGCGTACACACTTTGTTCTCTCGGGCGTGAGGCTCACAATCAGGCGCGAGTTCAGTGCTACGTTGAAAAATCGTAATTGAGACGACTATAGAGGAGACTACCGTATCAGGTGGAATAGCGCGAATCATCGTGGAGACGAGACGGCCACACCAAGTGGCGTGAAGCCTTCGCGTTTTGGCCGGGAAAATCAAGTTTCCTCTTGTGCCGCGTCACGTAGCCTCCTTCCCGATGTCTCCTAGCACGTATGATTCACCGTTGAAGAAGGTCTACTCGGAAAACACACCGTGGGGTGAGACAAGTGGAAGGGAAACGAGTCCCAGTGGGGTGACGGACAAAAGGAGCGAGAAAGACGGACCAACAGCCTCGAGGAAAAAGGGTGCCAAGTCCTCCGGGACAGAAGGAGTCCCTTATATCTTGTCCCTGACAGGACGTCCGGTCGGCCATATTGCTGACTCTCCTTCCTCTATCCACTGGCTCTCGTCTTTCTCTCCTTTTCCTCTCGTCATCATCGGACCGCGTTTTCTCTCTCCTCCGCGAGCTCTCCGTGGTATTCGCGATAAAGGAAAGATGAACAGGAAGAAGAAAGGGCGAGAAAGAGGAAGAGAAAGAGAGAGAGAGAGAGAGCAAGCGACAAAGGAAGACGGAAGGAACGCGGAAGGGTAGTCCGAAGGATTAGTTTGGCTCTTGCACGGACAGGCTGCTTAGTATTCGGGGCGGGCAGTCTGAAATTTAATTTCTAGACTTCGGCGCTGGCTGAAGCCAGGCCTATGTCTACAGAGGAAAATGGCGGACAGTCTGGCCCGGAATGGCGCGTGTTTGAAGCCTTCTGCTTTATTGTCGGATCATCCTTAAAGGAGAATATAAATCAATGGCACTCGGACCGAACGAATCGTGGATATCCTACACGATTGTTTATGATTTAAGCCGTGATGGCCGTGCCACACTCATTGTCAGTAACAAAAATCGCTCACGTGTTGGTCCATGTAGCTCTACGCTTGAATGTGTTTAATCGTATACGCCTTGTAATATATATATGTTAGGAACAACTGGTTTAATTTTGTAAAGTACCTGAGATTTATTTCGTTGCTTGAAGGTTAAAACAATTTGGAAATATCAAATTTTACCAAGGAGACCGAAATAGTTTATTTTAAAGCATGTGTATTAAGATCAACATTTTAAATATAAATATAAATAGCCTAGGCGTCAACGCCTTTCACGAGAGATGTCGGGAAAGAGTCATCAACGATTCATCAACGATCAGTGAACAAAAATGATTTATGAAATCTGAGAATATTTATCTGAAAATAAATAATGCATCAGTCAATACTTTATTTCAATTTGTAAATAAATGTTTATTTTAAGGCAATCTCGGGATAAATAACTGTCGGAAATATTTTTTTTTTAGAGAAAATATAGATTTCTTTACTTCTTGTTAAACGTCTCTTTGCTGGCTCTTTGGATTACGCTTCTCGAATCATCGAATCAAATGACATCACGTCAAAGAAGCAATTGTGAATTTTTCGAAACGTTACGATGCCAATCACCTTGCTCTCTGTCATCGACGTGCTGAAGGAGCTAGCGAGGTAGTAACAGCCAGACAATTCCCGAAACTCCTATCTATTCGAATAATTGACACGTCACGGATCCAACATCGTGTCAATTAAGCAGATACTTTTCCAGTGTAACCTTATTTTCTCACGTTCTAAGGGGCCAGGTGATAATATATTAAAATTCGATCCGATACGTGCCAGTCTTTCAAAATTAACGTCACGTGTTCAGAAAGCTGACAAGGAGCGCCGCTGTCTAAAATCACGGACATCGGTGTTGGAATTAAGTAGCTGTAGCGGGTGATGCTTTGATTCGAATTCCTCGACCGACTACGGGTGTACTCGTAGCTTGACGCTAATTAAATGGGCGTCGAAGCGTGGAGATACGTCGATGATTTCGCATTGTGGAAATAATACACTAATCCTAGCTACTAAAATAAATCTCTGGTTGAAATTTTTCGTGCTAGGATGCCTCGTGGGTGTTATCAGAGATTTTCGATCTCTCGTCCGATCTACATGTCACGTACTCGTCGCTGTACTGTTCGTACTTGTTATTCGGGTGTTCGGAAATGATAATTTAACTTAACAGCAGTGGACCGTGTACCAGTCTTGTCTAATCGCGAGATGATACATCTCACTTTATTGTCGAGACTAACTTTGCTTTATTCAATAGACGGAGATTATTTTACTTTACATCACTTCGATGAGAACCTTCGAGATTCTACTTTGATGGTTAATCTCTACAAACTGAGATTCTGAGATTCGCTTCGATGATCACTCGAGTGAAATTCCGAGAGATCCTAATGCCGTCCGCGAGCCTGTTTTGTACAAACTGGCTAGTTCGTTTTAGCCAATCACTCATTTGTCTAGCAACCCTAATCGTTCCAATCCTTTGCACTCCAAACATTTTTTTTTTTTTTGGCAATTTAAAAATATCGAGTGTAATGCAACATAAGAGTTCCTCTGATAAAAACTGATGTCGAGTCACACTCGACGAAAGAGTGCAAAGGACTGGAACGTCTTTGATAATATTAAAAAACAGACTCGCGATTGATTTCGCGGGTGCTTCTGAGTGCTCGATCTGGTAAACATATTGAAGAGGTTGAAGGTTAGCTATGGTATCTATATATTTACATTCTATTTACAATTCGTGCGAGGATGGAGGAAGAATGTAGGATTTGGGTAAGATTGGAGGAAGAGTTGTGCGTTTCGTCTCAGAGTCGCTACCTAAGATTCATCAGTGGGGCTGCTTGGCAGCGATCCCTTATCTCAGACGCTTGTTGTTATAATTATTCGCTAGGCTGGACGGTCACCCATCCTAGCGGTGTTCCGCACTCTGTTTGCTTAACATCGAAGATCGCTAGACTTCACTTGCGGCTTGTACGAGTCGTTGTTCGAAACTCGTACTCAAGGGATTATAGGCCGCTACAATATTTTCAAAAATTATCAAAAGAAATACTAAGACCAGACCGCAGTTCAGAACTCGAGAACGTTTTGTAGCGACCTATAGTCCCTACACGAGTACGAGTTTCGAACAAGCCGCAAATGACTGTGCGCCTAACGTCGAAGTCTAGCGATATTCGATGTTAAGCAAACAAAGTGCGGAACATTGCTAGGATGGATGACCGTCCAACCTAACGAGTAGTTATAACAACAAGCGTCTGGGATAAGTGGTCGCTGCCATCAGCCCCACTGATGAGTCTAGGCAGCGACTCTAAGACGAAACGTACAACTCTTCCCCACCTTACCCACTTCCTACATTACCTTCAATCACATTCCTTCATCCTCACAACACACACACACTTTAATCCCTTCAGTTTAATATGCGTACGCGGACACGAAGTGTTCGATCGCGAAGGAAGTCAAAAATCAAACTGGAGAAAATATCGGCAGAACGGGATCGGCGGGAAAACAAATAAATCCAGGTAGTACGCACTTCGTCAAAGCCTCTGGTTGGCGTACTCGTTTCGATGCGATTGCACTCGGGGGGGGCATTGTGCATCGGCGGTACTTCGTCATCCAGGGGGGCCTGTCGTTGACGTTTAATGGCCGCCGCGACGGTTCTCTCCGGTAGAGATAGATAAAAGGGATGGGCGAGGGGTTGCCGGTGGAGGAGAGGACAGGGTTATCTGGAGGGGAGGGGGGGAGGGGGGAGTGGGCGAAGGGTGGGTGGAATCGCGAAACGAGGAAACGCAACGAAGGGAAGAGGCAGAGTGGCCTGTCGAATTCCATTTCGAACGATCGGCCGCCAACGGGGGGCTGGCCTGGCTTCGATTCAGCCCGATACGAAATTCGTATATACGCGCCAGCGTGACCGGACGTCACGCACAGAAATCGCTCGGCCGCGATTCTGCCTGTCACCGAGCATCATCGTCCACGTGACATCGAGAGGGACGAATCTGTCCGCGATATTGAACGCGCCATCGACGCCTGATCGCGGTGCCACCGAGCCCGGCTCGCTTGTTTTTCAACCGAGCGCTCGGTTCACGATCCGTTCCAACTGGATCACTCGTGAAACTCGAGCACGCACTCCGTTATCGTCGATTAATTGGTTCCCCGGTAGATGAACCCGAAGGGCGAAGGGAACGCCTGTTGTTTGGCCCGGTTCGAGCCGAGTTCCCCGGCGTTGTTTTTCTTTCTTCTCCTTCTTCCACCTGGAGTTTAACAGTACAATATGATACTCTCTAGTTGCCTCTCCAACTCTCAAAGTCCACCAAGTTCTTTCTCGCGTTGCTGATTGGTTTGTTTTTATTTTGTGTCGCTTGACAGTGAAGGTTTTGAGTCGTTGCGTTGTGTAATTTATACGTCGTTTCACCACGAATTCATTCAACGCCAATCGACCAACACCGTGATTACCGCGAAAAAGTTGAACGTCGGGCAAGTCGATACGATCGCCGTTGACATCCAGGTCGTCGTCGAAATTATTAACAGAACGTTTCAGCCGTGCTAAACAGGGGGATAGGGCTGTTTAGCACGATATTCCGCAATTAGTCTCCGACTCGCGATGGAAAACCCCTTCACGTCACTCGCTCGAAGATTGTCAGCGGTCTGACAATTCAGTCGCACGCGGCCCACTCGTCTCTGCTTCGAGGGTTTCGAGAGTTTTCCACAGCGGATCCCTGTTAATATATGACACGTTGGCGATGCCGTTGACACGTCAAGTAGCGTGCGTAGTGAGGATTGTTTTTTTTTCTCTTTCTATCTTTCTCTCTCTCTCTCTCTCTCTCTCTCTCTTTCTCTTTGTCTCTCCTTGTCTCTCTGTGCAGGTTCGACCGCACTCCTCTAAGCGGGAAAGGATTTCAAAGCGTAGACAGATCTGTCGTCGACACGTTCGCGTGCGATTGATTCGATTCGCGACGAGCACTCGAGAGCTCTTTGCTTGCAACGCGTGCTCGCGTGAATATCGTTCGTGATGTCGACGCGGCTCGATAGATTATTTCGGTAAAACGTTTCAGCGATTATCAGGGATTTAAACACGTCCAATCGGGACCGAGCCGATTCAAGAGAAATTCAATTTGTCTTTCTCTGCGGGAGAAGCATTCGAAAGTAGAACGCCGCATGTTCCCGTTTGATTTTTGCTTTCGACGTGAAGTAATTATCTCGCGATCCGCAAACAAGTCGCGAACGCGTGAACGCGATTTCATCTGTCGAAGTAGAGAACGACAGTTTCAAACGTAAAGCGATTACATCGTCATTTTGTCGGCTGTTGGCCGCGAGCAAGGGAAAGAAGAACGAGAGTGCATCGTCGTTTTCCTCTGATGGAGAAACGTCGTGCTGGTACAGATCGCCAGGTTAAATACGCGGCTCTGTTTCCTCTCGAACAGTGATAGACTCGACGATGTTGATCCAAGAAATGCAATATCAAGGAGAAAGCTTCGTTCGGTCTTCCAGTCGATGTAACGATACACCGAGAGCGGGACGTAACCTCGGGTACGCGTGGTCGTGAATCAATATTTTCAATTATCAAGTATACTTTCGGCTGGAAGTCTTCGGGAGGCACAAAGAGTCCTTCGTCAGCCGAGACCGTTGTTAGCCGTTGCCGAAGCACGGGGCATAGCTATTGATTTTCCCCGGCAATCCTGAAAATCGACTCCTCGGGTTCCCCCTTAGCCTCTGCTCGCGTTCTCCACGCCGGGATTTTCGAGAAGTAATTTCGTTAGCCTGTCGTACTTTTATCCCCTGTCAATACCTTGCCCCTACCCTGCCCCCGGCCCTTGCCGGTGGTCGGCCCGATGTTTATCGGATTTTAGAAATTAGCCTGAGGACACGCGACGACGGAAGGGAGAAAATCCCGGACGAGATTGCCGCAGATCGGGACCACCGCGTTATTTCACGAAACGACGTCGAAATCCCATCGCGAGTTGGCCACCGGGTGGGTCACTTTATCGAACATTCCGCAAATTCTCCGATCTGTCTCCGGGCCGATATTGTACTTACGGCTCGAGGCCGAAAATTTTTCTCGATTACGTATCTTAGAGTCGCAAGTTGGTAATAAAGTATCGGACGAAGTTGAGAACCAGAGAGCAGAAAGGATAGACACAGTCAAAGACACTTTCGTTTTAAGAGCATCGGTGGATTTAATCCATTAAGGAGCAATGCGTCGCGATGTTTAATTTGTTATTCATTTTTCTCCAATCAATTTGTATCGTCAAATATTATCTCTCAATATTGTAGCTACAAACTGAAGTTCGTTTGATATTCTTTTCCGCTTGGATTCGGTAATATCACAGAAACGTGAAGAAACGTGAACTCTAAATAGCCGAGTTAAGCGAGGAATTTTGGTCGGGCCATTTGAATTTTACTTGTTTGATTTGAATAATTTCCTCTTTGGATGGGTAGTGGAGATACCCTCCAGAAGGTGCTTTGACGCTCGCGAAAGCTCGTATTATAATATTAAACAAATAGCACGGGAGCAAACAAAACACGCCGTTTCGCCGTTCTCTATTTTTCTGAAATTAAAGACCCGACGTCGTACGCCCCTTTCGTTCACCATAAAAGTAAAAGGAGGAAAGCGGTGGACATTTTTTTTTACGCGGAACAAGTACGATCTCCCGGGTAGTCCGGCACTTTATACGCAAAAATAAAGACATTACGCGTAACCGAGGGATGGGAAAGAGTAAGCGGTGGGTTTACTGTTTCGAGTATCGTGTAAAGCTCCGCTGAAATGTAAAACGGTAAAGAACGGGCGCGACCGTTTCACGCAAAACTTTCAACCAGTTTTTTACACTTTAGTTCCGCACCGACTGGACCGGCGTTGCGGATACGACGCGTGCGTTCCCGAGAGGAAGGAACGCGCAAAGAAACAGCGTACGTATATACGATTTACTCAGGGCAGGTGTGGAGAAACAGAGACAGCAGAAGACGAGAAAAGGAGAAACGGAGCGACAACGATAAAAGCATTTTATATGCAGCCGAGGGTAGATCGTCCTACGGACTAGTTACGAAATCGTTGGCGATAAAATAGAAAGCCGCGAGACGCGGAAAAGTAGACGTCGTTTACCGAAGGAGATCGCTTCCCGGAACGGTGCTGCCGCGTCTGACGACGAAACGACTCGGACTACTTAAAACACGCGGGGAGGCAGTTTATTGCGGCTGTCCCGCGGAACAATTTGTTGCTTCCTCCTGTTTTGTAATTACTTTCACGCTGAGCCGCGACCGAACCCGAGCGAACCGAACAGTCTGTAATAACAGGTATCGCGGTATCTCGGGACGTACTGACACACAAGCGCGAGTGGTATATTTTTAAAACAACGCTGTTCCCCTCCCGGGGGGAGGACGAGCTCGAGGAAGCGCGAAAGAATGGAAGGGAGAGATAGGGAAAAAAAGAAGGAGAAGAAGAACTTTATTAGTACACTTTCGCGAGTTCACAGCCGCCCCGGACGTATAAATTTTTCTATAACTCGCGCCTCGTTGAGGGGGTGGCAGGGGCAGCTGCGCGAAGCGACGCCGCTTCTTTATGTATCCGAGGGCAAGGATTAAATGAAAATCTCTTCACCGAAACGAAGTGTGAAGCACTCTTCCCCTTTAGTTAATAGTTTCAATGGTAAACGCGCTTTGCGGCCACCGCGCAACTTCGCCGGCGAGTAGAACGCCGTTGGAAATTTGAAACGGTACGGTTGAAATTGCTAATGAAGGGATCCCGCGTTTTAATTAATGTTACGCGTTTGAACGTGTTGGTTTCGGACGAAAGAAACCAAAGAAGTCTTTCGTGGGCAATAACGAGAGCGACGAACATTCCCTCGATTATTCTTCCGCGAGATCTCGCAACGCGAGAGATTAATGGAGAGCCTAGGCACCCCCGTTTTCGCTCGTCGAACCACACTTTCCTCGAGCAGCGGCCGTTGTCATGGTTTATCTCGCTGCAGGAATTTACGACAGTTTCGGAAAGTTTCTCCTCCTCTGGACTGGGCCGAGATCGGTATTTTTTCTTGGTCGATTAACCGAGACGCCCGAGCCGCGTGGTCTTTCGTATCGGCTCGTTCGACAGTGATGGATGCCGATCTTAATAGTTCGAACTCGGAACACGTACGTCGTACGTCAGGATGGGCTGCGAACTCTTGGAAAGTTGCACCGGTAAATGCTGCAAGTTCAGTAAACAGGATGAAATGGCCGGCGTGATAAACGGGGGAATGAGCGCGCCGCCCCCGTCCCCGCTTGATGTTCCGATGATAGCTGCGGACAAAGAAAGGCCGCCGAGAGATACGCAGAGAATGATACATTTTCCTCTTTCTTCTTTTTTTCTCTTTTTTTTCCTTTTTTTTTTTTTGCACTCTATTAAACGTTTCGGGGGAGGATAGCTCGCAACAATGCCGTGGAATCTGGACCAGCACTGACCCGATTCCTATATCACCGCTGTTCCAGATGTTAAACTGAAAATAGAAAACGGCGACTGGCCTCACGTATAAAACAAGATTCCCCCTCTTGTTTATTTGTCCTCGTCTCCCTTTCTCGCTTCGATTCCACTCGATTCCGGTACAATTTTTACACATTCCCAGAGCAATTTTGCGAGAAGAATTTGATCCGAAAGTTCCAGGAACAAACCGTAACGACTCGAACAACTTCTCCGATCGCGAGACAATTCCCAGTTATTCGATTAACTTGGAAGCGACACGCGAGCTGCGCCGAGGATACTGATAAGCTGATATAAATTGATTCAACGAGACCTATCTTACTTCGATCGGAGATAAATCACTGGCTGCTTAAAGTGGAACTTTATAAGCGAAAAACAATTGAAGCAAAACCATCGGCTCGGCATCCGGCCGGTGCTTGACGAATCGATCGACTGCGCGGAATAATCGACGGCGGTTTCGAGTGCCCGTTGGCTACAATTCCGTGCAACGACGAGAAATCCGTTCTCCGTCCGTGCGTGTTGACGATTCGCCCATCAACGAAGGGTCCATCGACAGCGGCGTTGGAAGAAGGTCGGAGGTGACAACGGACGGAACCCAACCCATCTCGCGTCGTCTCGACAATGGCTTTTTGTCCTGTTCCCTTCAATACGTCTCTATCTCGCGTCCTCAATGCTTGACTGATGCCTGGCCATTTTACACTTCTTCCTTTTCACCCGTTGCCGAGTGCCTCGCGCCCACTCTCCCAGTCCGTGACGTTCTTTGGTCTTTCTTTCTCTCTCTCTCTCTCTCTCGACCCTTGCGTTCCATTCGCTTCTTCCCGCTGTTTTCCTGCAAGATCGAACCCCCGCATTTTTCACCAACTTCTTCCCCGCTGCTTTATTAATATCGAACCATCCTTCCCAAGTCCGCGTTCACGATCCAGTCGAGTCCCCACTGGGTAATGTTGGCGATAAAACTGAGTGAAGATCCACGCTGGGGAGTGGGATAAATAATTAGAAGTTGGCGGTCGTTGCGCGGACAGAAGTTGGCGGAAATGGGGAGATCACGCGCAGATGAATATAGATTCGTTGGGGGAGTGGATTTTTTGGAACGTTTCATTCTCGCGGCAAAAAGGGAAGAATAAAATTTTCTAAAAATTTTGGCAGTAACTTTCTAGGAACTTTTACCAGCGTTAGCGCAAGAATGCATCGAATATTCTCGAGCAATTGGCCGTCGCATCTTTTTATTGACGTACCAAATTATTTATTTGTCAATTTATTTTGGCAGTGTTTAAATTGACATATGTTTGCTTCGTCAAAGACTCCTAAGTGTTTCTTCTTTCTTTTTCGTGCAGGTTTAAAGTCTCATCGACATCGAGATCATTAGCAACTTATTCTAATAATTCTTTCTTTTTTGGTTAATCCGCTAAAAAGAATGTTTTGGTAAAAATCTCACTTACTACTATCTTCGTTCGATTTGATATTGTCCATCGGTTTCATTCATCCTTGGCGTTAGTTTTTGCATAAAACGTATTGTTGTCCGCCTATCGCGAGCCTATTTTTAAGTAACGAATCTGGATCCTTCGATATACCGCTTGGAAATAATTAGGGTTGCCAAGCGAATTTGATTGACCAGAGTGAACTAGCAAACAGGCTCGCAGGCAAATGAGCACTCGGTCAAGCGAGCTAGCCTTGGTAAATCAAGAACAGTTAGTATCAGTTAGTCTCAGTTAGTCAAGTCGGGCTCGAGGTATCATTCTAAAAGTGTTACCTAATATAAACGCGAATCACAAGAGTGTGTATAGTTGCGTTGCGAATGAATCATTATCTTAGACCAGTGGTGGCTAACTGGCGGCTCTTGCCCCTACTCTGATCGTTAGTGCTATCCCCTCCACTGCGTCGATCTCCCCACTGCGTTCAGAGTGTCGCGGCCATGATATTTGCATTAGGCATATACGTATAATTGTTTTCTTTATTGTAGCTGCTAAAATGAACGGAACACAGGGGAACATAATTATACGATCCGAGTGGAAAACTAATTTTCATGATAGGGGAACTGGCAAACTGATTGTGAGTGAGCAGTCTTATTTCTCGAACAGTCATCAATTCGATACTCGAACGAGTACAACCACGTGAACAATCAGAATAATCGGAAAAGAAATTCTAATAAAGATTTTTTAATATCAATTTTTCAACTGTCTTTTCAAAAATTCTTCGATTGTTCTAGGAACGTACGTTGCCCCGCGAATCGTATCGATATCGCTAATTGCGGCTAATCGCGTTGTCCTGCTGGCGTCGCGAGTAGAACGCGGCACGACTTTTGGAATTTGGCGCGTCATGGTAACGACCCACTTGCAGATAATGAAGAATTGCCACGGCACGAGCGTCGCCGTCGCCGACGGAATCAAGCGCCTGGCAAATTGCTTAGGTAAATTTCCAATTTTCCGCTGTTAGGAACGGTGACGTCCAATCTCCGACGTTCCCGCCACATACTTCGGTGTAATCGAATCGAGATTTCATAAAGTCTGTCCCAGGCGAGGAGGTTAATTGCCAATTGATCCGGGGAACCCATGACGACCTGATTTTCGCCGGGTTGTTTGTCACCGTTGCCAGCGTTGTCGAGGTTAGGCGCTCTAGGTGAATCGGGCGGTGATGGTATCGTAACTCGTTTCCCGAACTTCTCGCCGGAGTTATGCCGAACGAAAGTATAAACTGGATACACCGGGGTTGACAGAGATTTTCGACGAAAATTGAACTTTCGAGCACAGCTCGCCTCGCGATACGTTCTGTCTCGGGGTATCACGGTTGCCGTCTGTTGCGTGGCAAGTTTGACGAGAGACGATAATCCGCTTTGAACTTCCCAGTCCAACGATGACTTGCCGTCACCTTAATTCCAGCGTCATTCTTGTAAAATTTACATGTAGATTAGAAAACAATCGACTACGCTCGGAATACATCCCGCGCGCATTATAATATTCATGACTCGATGGCGGACCAGGGCGAAGGAACAGGTCCGACATGTCAAGCTATCTTACTTAAGTTTTCCGCCACTGTCAACGTGTAATCGGATATCCTTGTTTATTATTAACGGATGCATATCTATTACTCTCGATCGCTATCGAATGTCGGCGTTCTCTTGCGGAAATTTTTAATGATATTCAACTCGGTATCGGGGACATTGAGTTGACGAACGAAGCGTCTGCTATTTTTGAGTGCGGTTTCAATTAAGCGATTCTATTGATCTGCCCTCTTTTCCAATTTAAGAATTCTCAGAGTTCCATGTGCCGTGTTATAATACAATTATCGATACCACGTGACTGGTAGAGTTTGAAGCGAGTACAGTGAACCTCAATTTGTCAGTTTTTCAATTCGCGAAACGAGGACGCGAGTTGTTCGCAATTCTCGTCAACGATAAACTACTAGGATAAGACGTTAAATTAACGGAATTATTACGTTCAGAGGTGTGTGACCCACCGCTTGACGCTGCGACGCACGATTTCTCGCATTAATAATACGTTAATGCGTTTAGCTAGGCGCCCTGGCGATTTTCGCGCCGGCGTACACAGCGCGGACGTTGAACTTAATTGGAAATTTATGGCCGCGCGAAGGATTTTTACGGGCGATTCGTTTTTGACAACAACCGGCCGCGCGCGTTTTCGCGTCGCGGGACTTCGGGACGTCAGTTCGCTCGTTACGGCGGCAAGTAACGAGCGTTCCGAATTGGCGAAGCCATTTTTCTCGCGAACGCATCTAATTGATTGGGCGCCTCTATACCATTGTTCGTTTCTTGATTTATGGCCCTCGTTGCCCCTGTCCTGGGAACGTGGAGCATCGAATCGCTTGGAACTGGTACCGAACCGGTCGATCGGTTGCCCCCGTGTCTCTCCTCGTGAAGCTGACTTTGTCTGCCTTATCATTCGATCGTCGATCGCCAGTACAAACTTTCGTGCTCGCGAATTCCACAGGGCGGGAGGGAGAGGGGGGAGAAAAAATTTTCGCGAAAAAACGTTCTCGATAGAATTAGAAGATTAAGTTGCCAACTTACGCGGAAGGTAATAAAAGAATATTGCAGAGGTATCGTATATATAATGTTCGAAACTTCGATTTCCCACGGACGTTTAATTAAGGTTTATACGAAAGAATTTCGTCCGCTTTCGCTGTCGAGACTGTGATATTCACGAAGGAACATCGCGAGAAACTCGTCTTCTTCTTTTACGCCGTTGCGTTTATCGACGATCGTAAAACGGGAACGCCGCGAGATTTCGAAAATCGGCAGTGGGTGTTAGCCCGATGAATAAAGGGTGTAAAAAATTCATGAAACGATAACGAACGAGGCGACAGATATTCGGGAAACACGGTTACAGTGAATATCGTTGTAGGAATTATCCGAACGAGCCGGGCGAACATCGAGGCAGTGAAACATGAAACGTAGTTATTTTGCACGAAGAGCAGTCACAACAACGGGCAAATCGTTTTTCCTGAACGATCTTAATTAGAACGGTCGCCGTGCGCGCACGCACGCACGTACGCCGAGCCGGTGCACGTGGCTAAATATTTATGCGATCGTCGAACGCAATTCGCCCTTAAAAACGATACGATTGCTCGTTCGGATTTCGACAAGTTGACGTCTGTTTCGGTTGCTAAATTTATGCGAAAACATCGCATTCCCCGGGGTGGAAATGCTATCGACCTCTGTACAGATATTCCACGCTCGACACTGCCTTTATGGCAGGCGAAGTTTCGATTGGATGACGGAATTCGCGCGATTTGTTTCACTCGTAAAATTAACGCTTCGACTTAATTATTTTCAACTGTTCCACTCATTATCGTTGACAGCCACTTATCGACAGCGAATTTCGCGGACCAGTTAAAACTGTGACATTTAATTGTACGATCATGAATATATATTGCTAAAAATCTAGTCTTTCAATTATTTATCCCTTTTTTTTATTTGATATCTCTCAATTCGTTAGCGTAAATCTTTCAATCCATCTATGCTGTTAAATTTCCCCAAATTCGAAAATTTTATGAAATCTAAAGAGATTCAATTCAGTTATAACGTTACGATTCTTGGTTCTCACTTTTGGTCCATATCGGAATTGCAGATGTTTAGTGAAAATTATATTATACAAGGAAAGAAGTATACGATTTTTTTTCGTCTGTTTTCAAATAACACGGGAAATGGTATTTTCGCCCGATTCGAGGGTTAATGAAAGTTATTTTGGAACAATGCTACTCTTCTTCTAGCAATTTTTGTTCCTCTTTCTTGGCGATCAACATCAACAACGACCGCCGCGATGATTCGATCGATAAAGAAAGTTCGCGCCAAACTATCGTTCCGGAACGTAAACCGAAAGATTATAATTTACATTGCGCGGAGCGGTGCAACGGTATCGTCGAAACTTCAGTCGTATCCGGCAAGTTAAGGAGCAAATGAAAAAAGCCCGAGCCGTTTACCCCGATTCGTCCGCAATTTTCGTCCCGTGAACGATCCATTGCTCGGTTCATAATGCCCGCTCGAATGTTCTTCCGGTTGTTGCCGGCTTGCACAAGGGCCAAGGGTCCATTAAATCCCTCTCGCGTTTAAACTTTCCCGCATAAAATCCGCATTCAAGTCGAGCGTTGAGTTCTTCTACGACTCAACATCTCGTCAAACGAACCCGGAGATCATGAACCCGCCCATGAATCTAACCTAAACCTAACCACAGTTTCGTTCCATCCGTGGAATTCATTTCTGCGCGATTAGTTGACAGTTAAGTCTCAAATGACCATCGATGATATTGAGTGGTCGATAATGACTGTGATAATATTATTCTATTTACCTATTTATCCATTTATATTATTATATTTTACATTATTCTATTTACTTATTTATCACTGTGATAATATTATTCTATTTATTTATTTATCGTGAATTCTTTATTGCGAATGTGTTCGACTGATAAAACTTTTATCCGACATTCTCCGCTTGACAGAAGCGAATAATCGGGCTTTAAACTGCCAATGATCCAATGACACCACTTAAGAGTTACTCGTGACATTAGAGTGATGGTAGTTAATGAAAATGGAGCGTAGCGATGGAACGGTGACTGGCGGAATAACAATAAGTTCCATGCGTTTACCAGAAAGTTTCGGGAAAGTTAACTTTACAATATCAATTACGTACCTGATGCTGTACGCCTGGGCGTTAAACATGTTCCGTTCGAATGTTTTCTTAATGACGTCGAAAGCGTTTTCGACCATGTCTAAATGTGCTGCCCTGGAGAATGTGCTCACTCTGAAATTCGAGCATATTCTCCAGGGTAAATACGTTCTCTGTGTTTCATATCCCGATGATAGGTAAAAACTGTTCTCAAACTAGATACGATAGCTCTGCTCTTCGTTAGTTACTGCTGAGAATTTCATTTATTGCCAATAATTCCCTATGGAACAATTATATTGGTTTCATTATTCACGGTAGATATCGCATCGGTGATTAAAACTGAAGGAAGCTGTCTTTTCTTGCTGTAATTTATAAGATGTTCATTGTCGCATTACATTTTCCTACAATCATCGATGCGTAAATATTACAAGATCGTATTCGAGAGTAAAGAAATGAACAAAGAATGGCAACAATCGAAGTTGTAATTAAGCCAGTCGAGTGTCTGCTCGAACTGTCGGTTCTTTCTTTGTCAACTTCATCGTTGATCGTTATACCAACGCTGAAAATATTATTTATTCCTTCCTATTAACCACGAGTTTTTCTTCGCCGATATTTTGCCATTTCATCAGTTCCAGAGAAGATCATATCGTGATAATGTACACGCTTGCTTCATTCCTTCCTCGTTAACAAATTTATAACATTAGTTTCCTCCGAGTTGTCCAAAGCGAAGAGAAAATTATGGAAAAACGTGAAGTTTGCTGCTTTTTTGAAAAAAAGAGGCCCGCCATTCGCCTTTCGTTCTTTTCAGCACGCAAATAAGCAGCTAGATTGCTTAGCGAAGTTAAACGAACTGACCTGCTCACGAAAGCAATTCCCGCCGATATCTCGGGCCGTTTATGCTTTCGCCGTTCATTCATGTCAATGAATTTTAAGTTCGATCGAACAGTAGACGCCTCCGTGGAAGATTGAGCCGCTATAAAAGAGTTCGTAGCGGAAAGGGACGATCGTAAAATGGAAAGACAATTAACACACAAAGAAAGAGAGTTTCTGGATTGAAACGAACAGCGGAAGATTCGGTATTACCATTTCAAAGTGATATCTGATTCGATTTTTTAATTTTGCGAGTCGTCGGTCATTGATTTTCTAACAACAAGCGTCGAAAGTTACAAATTTTCGACTTCTCGGGCTTTCAAACATTTATGTTTCGGACGTTCAATCTTTCAGATTTCGAAATTCTGAACTTTAAATTTCCACGTTCTCGTATTTTCAAACTTTGAAATATAAATATTCAGCGTTGAACTTCGATCGAGTGCAGTGCTTGAAGTTGCCTAACAGAGTTCGTGACGTTCTTTTCGAAGAAGAATACTAATCGTCGATTTCCATCATTTTCGTTGGCAACCAAGAAACCAGTTCATTTGGACCACAGTCAGTCGTTACAGTCTCGGCGAAACTCCCACTGGACGATCGAGGTCGAGAATATAGCGCGAGCGCGTATACCTCGGGGGTGGCATAATCGTTTTACAGCCTGTGGGAAAGCTGTTGTCTGTGTAAAGGGTAAAGGTGTCGCGAAACAAAGGGAGCTCGTCGTCGCGTTTCGTTTGCTCGGTGCTTAAAACGAAATTATTGGCTCGACCTGGTTCGATAACGCGGTTGGAACTGTGACTGTTGGTAAATGATGGACGAGGTTCCGGGCATTCTTTTTTTTTTTGACGGATCACACGTTGATACGTTTCACCGTTATAAATTCGAAGTTAAACCCTTCGTTTGTCCGTGGCGCGTGGTTGTAACCAATTTGACTCGGTAATCATCGATCTTCCTTCCCTCTGCGTTTCGCGTTGACATACTAATAGCTACCTTTTCGCCCGGCGTGTATCGCGCGTGATGTGTCGCTGTTCCAGAAACACACCATTATCATGCTGATACTGATGAAATTCTTTGTGATCCACCGACTCGTTACCACGTATGTACTAGTACACGTATACTCGTCGAAGGTTCCCGTAGCCGTGGAGCATCAAGGCCAGCGACTTTCCATGCGATTCACGGCGGGCCGTTTTTCCCAGGCAAAAAACACACCCATAAAGCTGCGTACCCTTCGTTGGAGAGAAAGCGCCGGCTTCCCTCTGTCGCGCTTCTATGAATATTAAGCGATCAGGCTTGGACTCTTGTTACGACTTGCTTGTCGGGCGAGTTAACGTAGAAAATTGAGTTCACCCCAGATTTTCATCTCTCCCGTATTGCCGGCCGTTGTTGCGCACCTCTCTCGCAACTTCGATCACTTTTCTGCCATTTTACTTTCTTTCTCTCTCCCCTTGCCTCCCCCTCCACACCCCACACCCCCCCTGTTTTTCAGTTTGCGTATACATGTGAAAATTTCTCTCTCTATGACGAACCATCGCGTTCAACAACGCGAGAAATTCGATAGATTTGTGTAAAATTTTGCAGCTTGTTATTTTTATGACGTCTTGTCGGAAAAATTCTTTTTCAATGCAGCAGGGTAGGTAATTTATGCAGAAGAATTTTTCGACATTTCGTGCCGGAAAAATTAGCGTTTGTAGTCTGCTGTAAACTAATTTACGTCGTCTAATAATTTATTTAGAGTTGTTTGAAACAGCCGACAGCTTTTGATGTGAAGTTGGAGTAAATAGAACGACGAACGAAGAAAATATAACGCCAAAGGGGGAAGGAGGCTTTTAACTTGCAGATGACAATTTACTCGAGGACAGGAAAACGCGTTTCCGTGCTCGCTCTTCAAATAATTTCCTTTTAGTAAATTGAATATATCTCGGATTCGCTTTGCCGTTGGTGTAACTGTCTCCGTTCGGTAGCGAAACTGACAGAGCGGTCGATTGAGACGCGTCGCGTGAAAGAATGCTCGCGAGAGAAATTTGAAGTTTCCTCGTCGCGCCGTTTTATCGGTAATCAATATTTCATAAATGAATCTTTCACTTCGCGTGTGTTCCCTGAACAAACTTCTTGCACGCTAAATGATGCTCCACGACAGACTGCGAATTTCGACGTTCTTATAAACGCTGTTCGACAAACAGAACAGTTGTAAAAATCGTTATAATTTGGACTATCTCTTCATAGCAATTTTGTACTGCGACGTTATCACCTACAAGCTCATAAAACTCCGCGGCCTAATGTATCTCCCTCCTCTTATCGATCGCTCGTCATCTTCTCGAATTTTATCACGCCCGAAGCATATCAAATTATATCAAAGTACACTTGCGTTCAAAGTGTATCGCTACTTTATGCCATTAGCGCGTTCCATTGCAACCTTAATTTTTCCATTACGTGCGCACGTACGTGATCGATCTTTTACGAAGCAGTTGCAGGCCGTGGTAGAACCACTGAAAATCGCGATATTCATCGCTGGTGATCCTCGGGCGGAACGTTAATTTATCTCGCGGTATAAACCGATATGATAACAGCAAATGGCAATTCTCACTTATGCGATTCCGGGAACGGGTTTTAGGTTGGCGATACGTTGGGGGGAGGGGGGGGCGGAGAGGGTTGGGAAGGGGGTGGCGCGCTGTTGCATGCAACGCGGTTGTGGATCGTGCAAACAACGCGTGCAAGTTATTGTAGCGGTGTGGATTATGGAGCGGGACCGGTGAATTTCTCCGACCAGTAGCATCGGTTTCCAATTTTCCAATCGAGTATCTTCGTCCCGGTAAGTCTGTATCTGCTTAACGATAATTAGCTGGTGATCTCGTCTGGTGCAAACGGCGCGTTGTGTTGTTGTGTGCCACGAACGGGAACACGCTGCTTTCGAGATCGATTACCCGACGAAAACATCCATGGCTTTGTAATCCGTGTCTTACTTCGGCTAATAGGAAGATCGATCGCGATTCAGGCAGGATTTGCATCATCCTTCGAGCGCGCTTCATCAACGCAAATAACTAGTAACGGCAATGTATGCACGTGTGCGTGTACGTTGTCGCTCAGACTTGTATCTCAGGGCGTTTTTTATTTTTAATATTCAGTACTTACCGTAAATCATTACGGATAATGTAATATAACGACATACAATACGTATAATGTAATATATATATAATAATATAGTGATACAACATATTGACATGTTTTATATTTATTATACTTAATTATAATGTATTATAATATGATTGTAATATAATTGAAAGGTGAACGTAAATAAATGTATTTTGTATTTAATTTAATTTTATTACATGTATATATCGTAACGTAATAATAACACGATACACATATATTACATAATATATTGTATCTTTATTGTATGAATTATGTTTTTTATATTTATCGTTTAATTACATCGCATGTATTGTATTTCTTATATGCATATTATGCATCTAATTTATATTGTAAATGTGATATTTATTGTATATAATGTATAATTATGTTTATCATACAAATACAGTCCTAAGATTTCTGGGCGGGAGTGTACGAACGTATTATTACTCGTCTTCCATAAAATACGAACGTACTATGGAAGACGTCTCCCACAGAAAATCTACGATCTTCGAGAAACGTAAAAGTAATTTAACTTTCGGATGGCGATGGTCATTTGAGCGTCGGAGAAGAAAAATTGTACAAGATGCAATAATAACAATACTCTCAAATACTTCTTTCCTTGAATTGCTATGTAAATACTGGAATAACTTAAAATGGCAGAATATTTTATAAATACGTATCACAAAAATATCCGCTCCCTATGGGTTAGTGTGATTTATAAATTTGGCGGGTGGAAAGCGATTGTAGCGATTTTATTTCGTTCTTCTGAGAGAGATTCTCGTTTCACGTCGTTCCCATTTCACATTCAAACGTCTTCGTTCCTCGAAAAACGATTCTCATTATTCGAATCGTGAATTTCTTTGATGTTGCTGGACAGAGGAGAAAAGGTGGGAGGGGGAGAGAGGGGGAGGGGAGGACGTGGTTAGAAAAAAGAGGTGACAGGCCGTGTGCTGTCAGCGATCGCGTCAAATAGTGCACAGGGTGGAAAAATGGAATGATTTTGTCTCTTCCTGGTTCGCTGCTTTTATACGGGGGCTATCGCACGACACAGATCTCTATTCAAAGAAATATCAAAGTGCTGAGTTAGACCATCCAGACGCTGATTACCGGAGGGGCTGTCCTGCATTAAACGTGTTCTACGCCGTTAACGAAATTTATTCGCTTTGAATATCTTCGCCATTCTATTTACGTTCTATCGCGACATCTTTCGTAAATTAATCACCCTCCTATAAATAACCAAAAAAAAAGAAAAGAAAAAATTACAATATTCGTCCTATTTTTTAATTTTGTCCTTCTTTCTCTCTCCTATGAGATTTCACGAATCGTACGAAATTCATTCTCTCTTTGGCTCCCTTTTCAATAAAATATCCATTTTTTTTTCTTTTTTTAGGAATTGCTTAAAAATCACATAGGAAATGAATCGAAATCTATGATACCCTGCAGAGTAGCCCAGAAATTAAATGTGAAATGAAACGTTCGATCGAAATGCACGGCATGATTAAAACGTATCATTTCAAGAGCTTCCTAATCTGAAATGAATAATTAAAACGGATAATTAAACGTACTAACTTTAATCAAAATTCTCTAGCTTACTGCGTCATTAACAACGCGTCGTCACATTTAAATTCCCGCTGTTTCAAGGGACCGTGAGACAAATATTTCTAACATCCAGCAAATCAGTCAGGTTACCCTTCAAGCCGAAATTGCGAAATCAATCCCAATGAAATCAGCCAGGGGAGGTAATCACCTCACCGGAATCCCTTATTACCCGATTCAGTCTCCCTTGATAAATATCAGACAGGTATCAGACAGGGCGGAAGCTCTCCGGCGCGCGAGCACGAATAAACAAAGGCGAGATTAATATCGTTGACGCGGTGCTCGATTAATTCAGTCTCGCGAACCGCCGCCGCCGCCGCCGCCTCCGGAGACGGAGACAATTTCTCCAACGGCGAAAACTATTCGACAAATTCCCAAATACGATCGTCAGGGATTTACTCTGGTAATTGATGCTCGAGGACGCGCTTTGAATATCACGCCAGCCGCTCCTCTACGCTTTTCTACGCTATATGTGTGTGTGTGTGTGTGTGTGTGTGTGTGTGTGTTTCAATATTCCATGACGCTTTGTGCATCGAAGAGAGAGTTCCACGAGCGGCGCGAGTTGCCTCGTCGCGCGCGATCCGCCGCCAATGGAGATTCGCCGAGGCCGTCGTCGATTTCTCCGAATATATATCGTTCGTTCAGTCATACGGAAATAATCGACCAATAAAAGACGCACTTTCTCCCGCCGCCGCGTCGGTCGATCCAGTTTCTGGCCAACGTGGCTCGATCCAGTTGTCGAATCTCTTCAGCGCGCTGGTTTCCACCGCATTTTTCCACTCGAGAATAATTGGTTTCTCGATCGAAATGCACCGTGAGTTTGCTCTCCCTCCCCCTCTCTCGCAGCTTCCGACGAAAACGCCGCCGAACGGCTTTCTCTGTCCGTCGTCTCTTTGTCGTTCTTCCACGCTTCTTTGTTCTCCTCGTAATTTCACCATTCTCTTTTCTTTCTTTCTTTCTCCATGCTTTTCTTCGTTCCCCTTCGTCAATTCGATCTTTTTTACCCTCGTAAGGTACGTCGTGTGTAAGGTACCGGTAGGCGAAGCGAAGAACAGATTGCACAAATGCCAGGATGGCAACGTAACTCGGAATCGATTTTGACTACGCTCCTGGATTGGAAAACTGAAATAGAAAATCAAGACGATTCGGACTCGGGAATGAAACGAGGTAAATGGAAAATAATGACCCATTTCTGCGCGTTACTTTGTTCTTTATTTACTCGCGAGGAAGTTAACAATTTGCGATCACGAATCATGATAAGTTTGACGAGATTTATTATAGTTGATCGTCCTATCATTATTAAAGAATTATTGGCCATCGTTATTTCATTCTAAAGTAAATTCTCACGTGATTGATGGCTGACGGACAAATATTTCTGTGGACAGAGGATTATCAAATTCCATCCGGGCGAGTAATTCGCGTTCAAAAAGTTATTTCGCAAATATCGCCGTTTCGCCATCGTCGTTCACCTTATGAGCGAGCACAATATGAAATAATAAGTCAGAGTCAGAGTTAATGTAACGCGTAATATATATATATATATCGTATAAAAACAATTTTCTTTCCGATTTGTGTTTTGGCAGGAATCGAGGATTTGTAGCGACACCGCAGCTAGTTGCAGCGGAACGCCTGGAATCGAAGTGACCCCGATTTACGATCGGCTTGCTCGGTTAGGGGGTGTAGATTTCATTTCAGTGCCGCGTGACTATCTCAAAATCTATCGGCGTTCCGCAATTATTGGCGCTTGATAAATCTGTCGGATGACACGCGACGAGCCTGAAAATGTAGCTATTTATCTACCTACGTGGTGCCGAACCACTGCCCTACTTTTTCTCCTTTCTTCTCCCTCTCTCTCTCTCTCTCTCTCTCTCTCTTTCACACCGTATTCCCTCACGAATTTGACACGATGGCCATATATTTTTGCGAGTGCAATTTGTTACCTTGCGGATCGTAGCTCACGCTGGGAAATTCTAGAACGCGGAACGACCTGTGGCACGTTTCTACGTCAACCCGAGAAGAGGAAGAAAAAGCTGTTTCTCAAATATAATACATGAAACGCCACCCATTCAATATTCTGTATCGTACAATTTCTCCAAAAAAATGAATTGTTTAAATGCACAGATCAGTTTGGGACAGGAAAATGAAATAACGCAGTGAGCGTGATAAAAGAACAAGACAGAAGTAAAGAAATATGAATCACAGTGTTCGAAAAAAAAATATAGAAAATGTATGTTCGAAAAACAGTGCTGAATCTCTATATTTGTATCTAGATTTCCAAGTTCAGAAAAATCTTTCGAACACACCGCAAAAAGTACGTTTCATCCTCTTTAAATCATCGTACCAAAACGATCGATCGTTTCGCATCCAATTCGTCGAAAAGGGCTGGATGAACAGATTCCCCCCAGCGCGATTTCCTCAAACAACAAGTTTGAAGACAATCCACGTTGGACGGAGGGATAATTTTGTTGATCAGTCGCGCAGAAAGGAAAGGATGTCGTCCCGATTTTAAGCCAGAGTTCACGGTGGGGAGGTAATACAAAAGTCATCGATCCAGCGAGCTCCGGAGACTCGGTTTTAACGGAGCTCCATCACTCGCGATCGGTGTGTCAGCTCGCAGATTGCGGGCAAACGGGAAACGTCTTCCCCATCTCCCCTCCTCTATCTCCCGTGTCGTGCCGTGCCGTGCCGTGGGAAAGCCGGAAGAACGATGGAGTCGCTGTGTGCAAACACAACGGGAAGACAATTCACCGTCTACTGATACATCCGCCACGGTTTACGTAACACGCCCGAGGGGTTGCGCGCGGGAACCAAGGAAAATGGAACGACAGGTTTCGCATAGGCTGTTTCTTAATGCGTTCTGCTACGTTCCAACTGTGTATGCCTCCGCCATATTCGAAATCGCAGCTATATCCATTTTGTTCAAGCGAGTTGTCCCTTTTTATTTTATATCGTCGATCCTTTTATTTCGATAGTAACAGCAAAAAGAGGATCGTCTTTTGTTTGGATTTTGAACGTTTCGAATATGTTACTGTATGAAAAATATTGGTGAACTATTGGTGAATTTTTAGTTGGCAATTTATTTATTTACTTTTCAAGCGACAATCAGACTGTACACATTGCGTACATATTTTCGTGGAAATGAGTGAGAGAGTGAGGTCTAGGTATTAGAGATTTGTATTACATGTTTATTAAAGTATTTTGAATAACATGTACATTAAAAATCCGTAGCCTAGTAGTCTTTAAATTGAGAACTTTCTCGTCAATTCGAACAGACACATTCTTATATAGAACAATATCACCCTCTTCAAATTTAACGTGTTCGTAGTTCGAATTTTAATTTCTTCTTCTGTATTTTAATTTCTTCCTTCTAGGGGTACGCGAGAATCCGAAAATATCGGTAACCAGATGATCGGGTCGGCCGGGTTCCCGAAAATTTCGAGATTCCCGAAAATCGAACTACTCTACAATGCTGTATAGCAGCCTACAAAATATGTAAACACACAGTACAATTTCTTCTGCCAGTAAAGTTATTGGAAACACGGATTCTAAGACTCGTGTGACCTGATGTAAACGAACGTGTGACTGCGTGCTTGGACATTATGTACGCTGTTGAGCAGTATCGCTGAGAAAGTCGGGAAGCTCAGACGTATATTTCAAAATCTGCGTGAATTTAATAAAGATTAAAAATCTTTAAGAGAAATGTCGAGTGATAGTGAGAGTGAAGTTGTGGTAGCAGAAAGTAGTGCAGAAGATAACGTGTAAACGAAGAAGGTAAAGAGAAGCTTTGTTTGCGAACATTTTCAGAAAAAGATGATACAGAGGCGGAATGCACACATTGTCACCATGAATTTAAAACTAAGTATGCAAATACTACTAGTTTATTACGCCATTTGAAGCACACGCCTCCAAACATCAGTACATGTACTAGAAAAGAAACTGAATCGATATAAAATTTGTCGCATGTACAAAATGATACGCGAAAGATTGTTAAACCAAAAGATATAACAGAAGGAATTGCTCGAATGAAGTTCTAGTTCTGTGATCTTTCAAAATAGTTGAAGGTGTGGGCTTTAACAAACTATTTATTCTTGTTTGTACCAATTCATTTCCGAATCACTCTTTCGAGAATCCCGACAAATTCAAGAATCACGAAATTTTCGGGTCCCGAAGAAAATGTTCCCAACCTGATATTTCGGATTCTCGCACACCTCTAGTTCCTACTTACACGATATAAAAAAGGAAACGATATAAAGAAGGAGTATTTTATCGCTAAAATGAAGAAGCAGTTGTTGTTGCAATGCAACAAATCGTATGTACAATTCGTATTACCAATTTGCATGTTTCTAGGCGTATAAATCGATCCTTACGATTGCCCACATCTGCCTAAGAAATACCCCGGTCTCTATTTCCATTTCGATTAGCTCTCGTATTCAGCAAATCGAATAACACCGCATGAATTGTTCATTTGCAACTGTCTAGCAACGAAACGATCGGGAAGATTAAACCGCGACTATCGTTCTCGTTAATCGAACAATTACCTTTGTTCGTCGATTTCTATTCTATTTCTTCATTCCCCCCTCTCCCCCTCTTTTTTCACTCGACACACACACCGTCGACGGTTACTTGATTGATGGGCCCTCGAGTTAGGGAGAACGAGATGCTTTCGTCGAGATTATGCGCTTCTGCTTGCAGTGGCTAGCTTAATTTTTTCCTCCTTCTCCTTTTTTTCCGCCTCTTCCACGCGACGTGAGTGAATGACTTTGAAAAAATACTTCCGGGAGACTCTGTGGGTCTCTACGCGACAGTAAAGAAGCTCGATTTCTACGGTTGTGTGGAAGTAACACACCATCCGCGTGTGAAATATGTCTATTGATTTACAATCCATTGAGTTGTTGGATTGCTATCTAGATAGCTGTTCACTCTTACCACCAGCACGTTGCGACATACACGTGCAATAAGAATTCCTTACGTTTATATTTTGATATTTTACAGCGGCAATATTAGGTTATGACAGATAAAATTTCTTGAAACAAGTGTCAATCCTTGTGGTTTTCTTATCACATATCAGATTCGATGTCATTTTCTACTTTTTTTCATTGGAAGTTTCAATTTTTTTTTTTTTTAATCCATCTTTCTGTAATGAAACAATTGACAAAACGTTTCAGCGAATACGGCAAGCTTCAAGTTTTAAATCGAGGTTCAACAAGGTCACGTTATTATATTCTGGATAACTTTATATATATTTACAAAACCGGTCATTGCAAACGCGATACTTGCATTTTACATGGGAACATTTGATCTGAAACTGTTCTCCGAAATTAATACTCGATGTCCATGGTTAAGTGTTTACGAAGCCAGAGGTACAAGAGGGGTGGTCTTCGTCTTTGGTATAAATACACAGAATATCAGGAAGTCAGGCGGCCAAATATTTGGCTACCATAGTTAATAAAACGTTCATCGAGCTACACCACGCTTAGCTTCTGTCAATACGGGAACCCTTGGCAGTAGTTGGAATTTTGTTGATATTAGAAAAGAATATTGCATAATTCAGGATCGCGAGCGCGCAGGTGGCGATGGTGGGCGGAGAGGCGACGCTCTTCCGGTTTCCTGCAGAAAATCTATAGAGAGGCGTATTTACGTTGTGTTTTGAGGCTCACGCTCGTAAACAGAGTAACATGTCAGCCGCGTCGTATACACTCGTATAACAGAAAAATAACATCGTATATAAAGACGGAAGGTTTTATGTAGAGGCGCGGCCGGAACCGGGGAATTTATGTGGAATCGTGCGCGGAATATATTCCGCGCTAAATGCGCCTATCTTGCCGTTTCTCCTCCGAGTATCGCGATATAGAAGGAAAAAAGAAAAAAAGAAATGGGACAAATCGCGGAACTCGAGGAACGAAAATATCAGCGCGTTGCGCTTCCGTTCCTTGGATATTTCGATTATTCGTGCAACTTGGCGACTCGATCGAGTAAATCGATTCGATCTTGTTGTTTGCGACTGGTCTCGCTCTCCAACAAAACGAGAATCTCCGTTCGTGCGTGAATAATACTTCCACTTGACAAAATTTTATTTACCTTCTGTGGTTTATCCTCGCTCAAGACTACTATTAATCCCTCTGTCGAAGTTCCATGCAAATAGCCTGTTTATTACCTAGCAATTTGCTAGCGAGAATCATACCGTTGCAATTTTCATGTGTAAATGAAGAACAGCTATGCATAGTTAATCACGATAGGTGTGTGTTCTATCGACCGGAAGCGCGATGACGCACCCGAGAGTGGAAACGCATCCAATGTGTTGCGAGAAAGGAAGGAAACTTCGCGGAGAGGACAAACGTGTTGGGATGAAAACGCCGGGAGAAATGAAACGAAAGGAAGAAAAAGGTCGATAGTCACGCTGCTCGTTAATGCAATGTCGCGAGTTGGATGGAGTAGCATGTAAGGGCAGCGAGAAAGCAGTTCCTTCGAGCTTCGAGCTTCAGGGTTTTTTTTTTTTTTTGATCCGAACGAAACAAGCGTAACGTCGCGAGCGTTGTTCCTCGCCTCGAGTTTAATGCAATGTTCACAAGGTGCTGGCGGAGAACGACTCGATCGTTATATTCGTGAAATAATTATTACGCGTCTCTCTCTCTCTCTCTCTCTCTCTCTCTCTCTCTCTCTCTTTCCCGGGATGACGGTGATAATCTCCGGTGGGCGACGATTTATCGAGAAGAACGTGAACGACAATGCGACAATCTTCCAACAGCGGCGCTCGAATTGCTAAAAAACGAACGCTCGAGATAAACGAGCTCTGAAAATGTTCTTTCTTTCCTCCTTTACTCGAAGAGCAACAAGAACGCTTAATCCGTTCGATTCCATTAGTTGTTACATGGACTTTTCCCTGTTGGCACTTTCCTGTTTGTACTCCACGTTCGTTCGGTATTTCGCGTGTTTTGCATTTCACCTACAAGAGGTCTTGCGGTCCTCTTTCTCTCTCTCCGTTTCGCATCTTCTTTCGCTTTATGTTCTAATAGTACGGCTCGCTGTGTTGGCGAGAGGATCGAAAGAGGAGTCAGTTGAAACAGGGCAAACAGGTACTGGAACTCGTTTACACGGTTGGAAGGATGAATGGAAGAATAAAGAGGCAAGGGGATCGGGCGGAACGGCGCAAAACGCAAAAATGCAGGATCTCGTCGAGCGTTGATCGTTTGTTACCGAAGGAGGATGATGGCAAGAGGAATCGAAAAATCAGCGCTGGTCTGCGTGCAAGCTGAGACGAAAGAGAGCGGAGGAGGTGGATAGATCGAAGGTTGAAGAGACGTGAGAGAGAGGGTGCGGCTGAAAAAAGCTCATTTTCGCGGCGTTTATCGAGTAAAAGTACATCTTCCCACCCATATTGCACCCGGAGACCATATGTTCCGGTAGCTCCGGCTCTCCTCTTTGCCCCCGACAAATACGATCGTTTTTATCCACCTTCTTCGCAGTTTCCTCCGTCCCTCCTCCTTCGCCAACCTCTATCGGCTTGTCTGGGGTAGCTGCTACGTTTTATAAAGTACGTGACTTCCCTGTATCGATGCGTACCGGTATCCTCCGTTTCTCCGCTTCTTTTGTGTGTTTCTCCTTTTCCCTTCTCCTCCTCCTCCTCCTCCTCCTCCTCTTCCAGCTTCTCTCCACCGGTCTGAATCATTGTTTCCCATCGCCTTCGTATTCCCGAAGGTCCGTCGATTCCGTGTTGCATTCCAATTGGCGCGCGTCGCGGCTAATACCATGTATCGTCCGATAGAACTATCGCGATAATATCGAGTCCCGATACTGCTCTCCCTCTTCGAATTTGCTTCCTCTTCGGAAGCTCCTCCGCTTGATTTTATTGAATGTTTGAACGCGCGACGGTACACTAAGCGTTGCGTGTCTTTCCTACAAATGGGCGAGAGACATTTTCCAAGGCTGCGCACTGCAATTTCTGTAATTGATATTCGATACGGCTCGTATTGATTTATAGAAAACTGAGCGAGAAATAGATGACGCGACTGGCACAAACGACGGAGTTCTATCTACGAGCAGTAAGAAGTAACGAGGAACGCTTGAAGCGTTTGAAATTTTTAACATGGCCGCTCGATTCCAATCTCGTTCTCATCGACGAATCGTGAAAACTACAGGGCGCGCGTAACTTCGAACACTCGCGATCGTTGGGAGTCGCGGAATTCCTACAAGCCAAAGATATTCGTGTTGGATATTCGTGAATCTAGGGAGTTCGCATCAGGCTCCAATTCGGGAATTTCGTCAGTTCACGACCGTCTATGTCAGAATCCGCAAGTCCAAAGTTATCTCTATCGCTTAAGTCTTAATCGTATTGTGAACGTCGTGTAATCGAGCAGCCTCCAAGTATTCAAAGAGCTCGAATCTCTCACATTCTGGTCGTCATCGATCCCCCCGCAATGAAAATACTTCGAACAATGACATATTTTCAAAATTCTTCGAACAAATATCTTTGAATAAATATCCAAATCTTTCTTCTTCTTACAAAAGATCCTAATTAACGTTGCAAATGCAGATCTAAAGACACAAAATTGCTTGTATTGTAAATATTCAGAACGTAGCGCGTAGAAGAACTTTCCATCGAGATTTTTTATTTTTTGAACGGCATTTTCAGAAATGTCAGCTTCCGCAAAAATCCACGATCTATTCGTAAGCATCAAAGGGCGTTTCGATAACAAACAAGAACATCAAGTGAACACTGGAATCTTTGTAGAAGTATAAAGACTCGGCAGACGACAAGGACCCAGTCGTTGAATTCGATGAATTTTTGTTCAACCGTGAAACAACGTGGGTCAAGCCAACCATTAGTCGAGATACGTATTTTTTTATCTGTGATCGCGACTCGACAGAACGAATAATGGATACTTAACTGCCTTGTCGAACAACCTTTCGCTATACTTCAATCTATAAATGACACCTTGCACTCTTGCTTCGGGATCGTCGTCCTGCAACGTCATCCTATGTCACCGTAAATATATATACATAATTATTCAGTTTATCTACTAAACTGAATTATAAATAAATAAAAATGCTTTTCAGCATTTTCGTTTAAAACTCGAAACGAGCCCACTCGTTCATTTTCTTCTCGTTGAAACGATCTCTTCAATTCCAATGGCGGAGCTTCCGTGAAAACAAGGGCTCAGGTTATGTACGTATAAGATTCGTGACTTGCATTCAAGGGGGAACGAATTTTTAAATTTATTACTAACCTCACGAGAACCGATCGTTTACGGTTCTTTGTTCAAGAAACGGAGAAGAAGGTTCCAGAAATTTATTTAAAATTTCCACTGCTGGGATTCAAATTCATTTAACGAGAAATTTCGTTGTGTCATTGCTGCCACTCAGTGTTCCTCATGTCGGTAAAAAATATCGCGCGTTCGACAGTTCGAAGAGACTCTGAAAATTGTCGTCGAACCGAGAAAGCCAAATGCAGAATATAACGCGGGATCGAGAGATTCCGAAAGTAATTACGATTCAAAAATATTCTCCGAGCAATAATTATCGCGCAGTTTCGCAAGCCACTTCATTATACAACCTGAAAACACGCACGGACATTCTCCATCGTACTGGACGTTAATTTTTCTTTTCTTTTTTCTCTCTCAACGCGCTTGAACATTTTTGTTCTGAGACAAGTTGGTTACTTTCGTATTTCCCACAGAAGTTAACTTTTAATCGAAAGTTGAAGCTCATAACTGACGTAATTTTGTATGCAAATGTTATACCTAAAAGTATGGTCAAACATTAACGATGCTTCGCGAGATGAAACGATTCCGCGGGAAAAAAAAGGGTAACGACAGCAAAATGCAACTCGGTGTTTGTTTTACGGCCGTAAAATTTCCGGTCGAGACGTTCGAAATTTTTCGCTACTCGTTTCATTTCATCTAGTTTATCTCCCTTTTTTCCTTTTCTGTCTCTTTCATGAATGAAAATCCGAGGAACGCTCGATCGTTTCATTGACAAACAACGATATTTGTTTTCAAGTTAAATCTGCCGAGGGTGGGAGGAATCTATTTCCACCGTTGCTTCCTATAAACGTATATACCGAAAAAATACAAAAATCCGAAATCGATACCGTTGAAGAGCGAAATTGCGCCGGCTGGAAAATCTATCGAGGATGAACGTCTAACGTTAACTACGTAAAAAAATTGTGTGTGTATTGGTGCAATTACACGGCAAAATTGAAATTAAAAGTCGTGTCGTGTGTCGGGGTTTCTTTCTTTTGCGAAAGTTGCTGGCACATATCGAAACGTCGTGAATCGATTGCCGATTTCGCGCTGGACACGGACGAAAACAGCGAGACGAGGAGCCACCGTCTGATCCCGCCAGCATTTTGTCCGCGGAATGCGCGAGTTGCAAGTTAGACTTTGTTAAAATTTCACGGTGCGTCTGTCACAGACAAAGAGCCGAGTCCAGCCGAGGCCAGACGAAAGACCGATCCGTGCGGCCAACTATACCAGCCACCTCTGAAAAATGGATACGACTCGAAATCCTTTTTACTCGGTCTGCCTCTGGAATTCTCGCTCGCGACGCGTTTTCCCTCTCGATTCCTCTCTTTATCCAACAGTGTCTGAGGAATTTATCGAACGCCGTGCACGATGAAATTTTGTTTCCGAGCACAGTGGATCTGTATTTCTTCACGTTGCTTTCTTTAACCCTATTTGGATTCACATTAACATTAAACCTACCACACCGATCAAATTGATCATTTTTCAAACTTTTGCTTACAATTTTCTACATAGAACGTTATTACATCCCTACTTGTCTTTACGCACTTTCCATGAAGAAGTAAATACTGAAAAATTCATTGTGTATATATATATATATATAGTATTTACTTCTTTTCTTATCTTCTTTTTTCCGAGAAATATATTTCCAGTCAAATTGACCGGTCGAAAAATTTATGATATTTACTCTTCTGAAACTGTACAATCGATTCATGAGAAAAGCTATCTGAATAGATGTGAATAGAATGATTGATAACAATGTTTCGTTGCAAGAGCATACGCAGTTTTGAGTGACACAGTGGAATTTTATAGGAAAGAGCGTCGCAGTATGAAAGTTCTAAAGTGTTTCCTTTGCATTTCAAATTATAAATGCAAATTTTAAAGAAGAAAAACGAAGTACTTCTTCACAATACTTTGACTAAATATGAAATTTTGTATTATTCCGTGGCGAATATTTATCCTAAAAATATCAAGGCATTGAAAATAAGGTTATTACAATATGAAAAAATAATTAACATAGACGAAGAATGTTTAGCTATCGATGAACAGAAACTTTCTGAAGTTATTTGACACGTCCGACGAATTAGAGGATTCTAATGGATAATAAAGTGGAGAATATCTCGAATAAATGTAGAGAACAAAAGAAGAATATTGAGTATTGAGCTTCAAAACTGAGAGTGATGTAGAGGACCTGCTGTCGACTATTATCTACGTTCAAATGTAAAAAAATATTACTTTTTTTTTACAGATCAGTTATTTTGACTGGTCGCGAGAGAAATAGGTTAGTAGGTTTACATGAAGTGTAGGTTTAGTGATAATGGGATTGGATTTACACTAATACGTAGCAACAATGTATTGTTTCGTTCGTTTTAAAAATGGCCATTTCCAAGAACAACAGCTTTTTGAAATCAGAATGGCAGAACAGGCCGATAGGAAGCTTGGTTTTTTAATAATTAAAATGTAGAACATAAGGCTTGCGCTGTAATTGCGCGACCAGCGTTCCGCTGTATTCTGTCATTTGTGCAATTTGTTTCTTTGATGTGTATACCGTGCGGCTCTGATTCTCAGACTTGTAAGCTACTGTTCTATAACCGTTCTACTTTCTACCTCTGTTTTTAGATCGTTTTACAACAGCCAATTATCTCACAAACATGTGTCCGCGTGTGTTGTGTTTGACTTTAGAGCGCTTCTGCGGCATTTCATACCGGATCGCTGACCTTTCCCTCACGATTAATCCCTCTCGGTTATTTTCGTAAAAATCCTCTTTCCCCCGATCGCTTCAAATTCTCCCCTCGATAAATCATTTCAATTCCTAAAATTCCTTTCGAATAAATTTGAACTTCGCTCTGTAAAAATCCTCCTACGTCAATCGTTTTGATTTCAAATTCTTTGAAGCTCATTCAAAATGTGAATCTGGCCGATAAAGAAATCATCGATTGAAATTATCAGTCGGAGATACGAATGTAGAATTGATCGATGCAAAGTTGATGAGGGTCTCGGGTTAGGTGGGAGGGGGAGGAGGAGGGGGAATTTTACGGTGCACCGTGAATAAATCGACAATGACTTTTAATCAGCTCGAAACCAAGAAGGTGGGTGCGATGGAAATCGCGGGTTTCCGTGGCTCGCCTTCTCAAAGGACACAATAGATCCTGTGCATAATAGAGTGCCTAGGTTTAGGTTCAGCGCAATGGCTTTAGGGTCGGAGGAGGTGAATGAGACGGTTAATTACCCTGGCAAATTAAGTGGAAACAGTCTGATTAGTGGTAGCTGTCTGCCTCCTGACGGTATTCCGCAAGTGGCCGAGCACTTCCGCTCCTTCTGTTGTATGCACATCCTTTATCGGCGTGTGAAGGGGGCCAGGGAGTCGCAGTCAGGGGAAGGGAGAATTAGATGGTCGAGAGGTTGGAACTGAGGAGCACAATCCCGTGGTTGATACGCTCCTCTCGCGCGAATCGTACTCCACGCTCAGCCTCGATATCTCAACCAGACGTTGTTGATGTACTCCATCTCTCCATTGTGATATCCCGATACACCGGTTGTACGTGATTTATAGCGTCCCTCCCCCTATGTGATGCACGAATTTCTGATCTTTTACAAGCTACGAAACGTACGAGGTCTGTTTACACAATGATTTTCCGGAGGCGAATGAATATCCCGTTGTTCGAAAATAATAATAATACGATTTTACGTACGTACGAAGTTGTTCCTGCTGTTTGACTTTTACAAATTTCCAACGTGAAACTGTAGCTGCAAAATAATTAGAGGAAAATACAGGAATGATAATAATTCCAGAGTGGGGGAGGATGGTAGCAAATATTGACGAACATCGCGCGATGAGATCTGGTACTAGCCACCTGCTGACTTCCGGAAACCGACCAGGGTCATGCAAGCCGACCCTGAGGTCTCGAAAGCTGATACCATCGGTCCGAGTGTCACGGGGCGCGACACCTACGATAATAGGATCATAGCGCCGGGCTATCGACTATTTCGCGGTTTTCGAGGACGGTGCGCCATCAGTTCCGGGGATTTCGTGGGATAAACACCGACCATAGAACGCGATATCCTGATATCCGGTCCACGGACCATTGAGCTTGCTCCATCAACTGCGAATTTAGAGAAAACGCCAGTACCAAACTTCGCCGCCGGGCGGAGGAGGAGGAGGAGGGGGGATCGATAACCGTTACAGGCTTCCACAGCACGATTCGACGATTTTCGATGGTGGACTAATTAGCGCGAATGGTATAATGGAGAGGATTCGACGATCCGGTGACGACTTCGATTTCAAATTCTCCAAACGACACCGGTGTCTGTGTATTCCGAGTTCGGAGCTCATGATCGCAGGTAGCGACCGACATCGCCCGGTAACGACAACCTTACGCTAGTTTCGAGATCGATAACAGGCCTTATGGTCGCGAGATCCGATAGCTATGACCTCGCACGACACACCGAAGTTGCTGGCATCGGTTGGCTCGTACCGCCACCGGCTCGATCATCAATATCAGGTGTCGTCAATCTCCGAGGTCTCCGATGTCGTAACTTGTCCCCTCGAGGTTAACAATACGGTCTTCGGTGACCGGTAAACGAGGAGTATCATTCTTCGGCGGGTCAAGAAGCGATATTACTACTGGCGCTGGGAAGGATCCGTGGCGGCTAAACTGCAAACCGCCCACGTTCGACGGATACGAATGCTATCCGTGGCCATTAAAGCTTGACGAATTCATTCCACGGTTTCCACGAACAGGATGGCTCACCGGAGTCGGATAAATGTTTCAAGGGTTTGCCTTTTCTTCGCGCTCTGATCGTTCTTACCTGCGAATCGAATGATCATTAATTCATGCATTCGCGAGCGGGGAACCGCTCTTTGGATAGGTGAAACGTTGTTCGTTATGTATTTATGCGAATCATCGCGCTATGCTGGATGTTCCGCGAGGAGCGCAGCTGGAAATATCCAACAAACGAGACAAGAGGTCTCGCTATATATATATGTATATATATATACACGTACAATATTCTCTGGAATATATCTCCTTTGAAGACGGAAGAGACACGTGGGAATTAAGTCAAACGCGATTTTTGACTCAGTGAACTGCGAACGGGTCGTGTCGAATACAGTCGTGTACTCGGAGATATTAATTTTCCACGGGTCGCCTCTCAAAGATCCTCGTCGCATGGTCGCGATGAAATTAGCGTTGGCCATCAATAATTCCACGCTCCGTTAATACCGTTGTGTCGATTATTAGCGAGTTAGGTATCCAATTGAATATTCCATGCTGGTGTAATTACGGTATCCCGTTGTCTGTCAACCGTTACATAATCGCCGGTTCGGTTACGCCTAGCGTTGGACTAATTAATTAGCCGTTTCAATGTCTCTGCTGGAACAGGTAGAAGGACAAGGGATCAGAGTGCACCTGTCGATCGTACATCAATGTTTCAATACTTTCAGGTACTTGCTCTCCCTCTCTCTCTCTCTCTCTCTCTCTCTCTCTCTCTCTCTCTCTCTCTCTCTCTCTCTTTCCCTTTGCGTATCGACAGCTATCGATTGTGAAAAGAGAAGGAAAAATAGGGAGAGATAGAGGGAAATGGATAATGGTACGTGCAAATGTACATGTTGTTGCGTTATGCAATGTGACACGCGGCCCATTGTACGCCTCTAAAAAGGAATATAATATGAGGGCACGGACGGTACGACGTGGCGCGTCGCGACGCCTCGAATGCGATGTTACGTAACGCGTGACGTCACGTTGCATTGTTATAACGAGATATTAATAGCGAGCATTTCTAGTTGAAAGAAAGGACCGGCCAAGCTTTTTAGCGACAGTTACGCTAATGTCGGCGTGAAATAAAGAGAGCGGACGTTTAATTTTATTTCACGCGTTGTTTTGTTAGACACACCACGGCCACCGAAACGAGCAGCTTAAGCGAGGGTGATGAATTTAAAGACCACGCGCGCGTCTGAAATCCACAAGCTGCTTGTTTTGCTTCTGGTTTTTTTCTTTTCTTTTTCCCTTTATCTTTTCGGCAAGATCCGAAGTTTTCTTGAAATTCTGATTGATTAACAGGATAAGAAAATTTCAAGGTAATGCGATTCCGTTTCTGTTATTCTTAATAACACCGCGCGGTATTGTTTTTAACGGGCGACTTTTTCGAAACTGTAAAAGGATTCGCCGCAATTATTATGCTAATGCCGGAGAAGTAAGGCGAATAAGAACAAACTTGGCGCAATAATCCCCGCAATTACCTGCTCGTTTCAAAGTATTACGCGTAATAGGACTATACAAAAGACACCCCCCCCCCTTCCCTCCTCGTAACAGGAAAAATTAATGATGGCGCGCGCGTGTAGCGCGCGTAATTAATCACGCGTACACGTGAAAGGGCGAAACGTTCTTTTGATACATTTCACGTGAATTTATTATTTTAGACGAAACGTTCTATTAATATTCTCCGCGAATGCTAGTACAGTGTTATTAATATAAATATTGACGCTGACGGAGCATTCTATAAATATTAATAGAACATTTTGCGTAAGTATTTCATCCCGGTCGACTAGTTGCTCGAAAAATTACCAACGTGCACAGAGACGCCAACTTTATATGTACTCGTGCGCGCCGAACAGCCCGACGAGCAAAATATTCAACGTCGAAAATATTCAACAGATTCTTCTTTTTTCTTTTTTTTCTTTTTTTTTTTAACAACAGCGTGATAAATAACGGGAGAAAATCAAAGTTCGCTCGAGAGTGGTTAACATGCACTCGCCACAGTAGAGATACGCGCCAAGCACGGAAAATACTACGAATTTCGCGTAGGAACATATCTACGATCGTCGAATTTATCGTATATACGAACCACTTTCCGAGAAACCAACGTGCCATAATGTCAACGTGTTCCCGCACACAAAGAGACCTGCCACTTACACCGTCGTTACCGCCACATCAGACTGTATCACGACCCCGCGTGGACTCGAGTTTTACGCTCGTTAGGGGCACTTGTCGAGGAATTTTACGGGGATCCCCCCCCCCCCCCTCCGCCCCTCCGCCGGCTTGTTGCGTGTACGCGTCCCATAGCGTGCGATAATCGCGCGGGGTGGAGAGGCCCGAGGACAAAGAAAATCGCGCGACGATTAAACGTTGGAGTTCGTGTGTACGCGGAATTAGCATTGTAATTGCGGAGAGTGAGGTTGCGGTTCGACCAGACCCGTGAACCACCTTCGCCTCACCCTCCCGCCAGCAACCACCCTCACCCACACCATATACCGTTCGCCCTATGACCAGCAACCGCTGTCGCGCCACCATCGTAAAACGCAGGCTGCCGTACGCGGCCTGATCGACCTGCGCTGACCTATCCTAACCCGCCCTGCGGCCCGACCTAACCTTCCGCTCGAAAGGGGAAAGCTCGATGACCGAGCGGTCCGTGGATGCTTGAGTCCGGCTCGTTTGCCAGACGGTGTATCGCGATTTTCATCGTTCCCGCCGCGGTCGATCGATACCTCCGGACATTGAGAAGTGGCAGGCAACGTTTACTGCCCGCTGCTATCGATCCTCTTTCACGACGCCGCGACATCGGTCGCGTCTTACGATCGTTCGATGCTTTGGACGACTGTGTGATAGATACGGTGGAATTTTCACAGCTCAACGCTTCGTCGATTTCCATCCGCCAATTTTCTCCAGTGTCTATTTCTACGTGTTTGTTGCATTCGTTGATAACGTGGATTAGTGGCAGTATCACAGGTCCGCGACGATTTTTCGTAAAATTAATTCGAAGAGGAGGGAGAAGGAAGGAAATGGTCGATAAATGAAGGGATCGTATTATTGGGAAGACTTTATAGTTTCCTTGTTTTCCGAGAAAATTGTAGAAAGGCTTGCTGACTTTTACTGACCATAAATATCGATCCGACGTGGAAAGTTCTCTTCATTTAAAATGCATTAGCGATCACATGTGACCTCGCGTTGTAAAATCGTGGAACGACAGTGCACGTTTAAAGCCTCAGGTAAACAGCCTCAATTAAATTTCCTTTTTCTTTCGAGGAATTTTGAAAAATACGACGCTGTTAAATCTACTCGTAAACTTTTTCATATTTACCTAGTTTCATTTAGTTTCAAAAAAAAAAAAAAAAAAAAGAAAAGAAAAGGAGAAAGAAATCGAGAAAAGAATTCTGTTTCTTCGTAGAGTTAGAATCACTGGTAGATTACGCAGTTTTCGAGATGCGTTTCGACTTTAAACTATCGCTCGAGCGCGCAACGCAGGACATCGTGACACAGGTACGTATGTATGTACATACATCTTGGTAATGTCGTATCGGGTCTTGCTCGATCGAATTGGTAATTAGTCCCAGTTGGCAAGTTCCTGTAACGATGCTTTCACAGCGATGGTACCGGTGTCGTAGCCATAGCGTGTCATGCGAGACGACCGTATAACATCACGGTCAAGCAATATATCAGCATAGTAAAGCATATTACTCGTTCGTGTCGCTGAAAAAAAGCTTCTACACTTACGCAGATGAAACAAATTGAAACTCACCTGTTATTTCTCGTTCATAACGGTTCGTGTAAGCAAATCCAACCAACAAAACATTCGTTCCAATAAAATTTATATATTTAATTTTTACATTGTAATTAAATTTATGTAAATAAATATGCAAATAAATTACGATCATTCGTAACTCTCCATTTCAAAAAACTTACAGCTATAAGAATCAATTATTTCGCATCGGATCTAAATAATCAACAATTTCATTTTGGATTTTTCCTTTGGTGTGCCAGCGCGCGTGAACCATCGCGTTCGATAACCATCGTAAACCCGATCATTATAAGTGTCTCTGTTCGTGCAGACACATAGTCGGGCATGGTTTTGCATACAGGATGTACCAAAAACATCGCGTCGAGACGATTCGGGGCGCCTTCCTGTTCGCCCGGCGTGTTTGTACAGCTTTATAAACCGCTTTGAAAGTAACGCTCGGAGGTATCGGAATTCTTCCTCCCGTCTGCCCTTTCCGGCGCGCCCGCATAAAGTGGAAGATGCCTCGCAAGCATCGCGGTGAACCGTACCGCATCCGGCTTTCTTCTTTCCGTAAATATGTAGGTTACTCCTTTCGCTTGGTTATTTCTTCGGCGAACTCGATCCACACGGAGAACTTTCCAGATCCATTATCCGGTTTCACTATCCGGTGAAGGATTGTTTAATCCAAGTGCGTTCGGTCGAAACAGGTACGAACGCTGCATGAACGCGCCTATACACCGGGTATGCATTCCGAGACGAAAGCTTTTGGATATTTTACAGCGTAGGAGCCGAGTATCAACGCCTTTGTGAATTTTATACTTCTTCCGTATTAGCCGGTTTTCTCTGTTTCTCTATTTATCTCATGGAAAGGTAACAGCCTGCATACTGCTTTTCATCGGCACTATTCGTTTGAAGTCTGGAACGTGTTAAAGAACCGCGTTTCATGCTCGTTTCATACTCGTGCGTTTCGACTCGTTCAACATCAATTTTTCGAGTTTTTCGAATCTCTTGAATTTCATATTTTTCTTTACATTTCCCCCCGCGTCCCTCTTTTTTCCTTTTCTATTTTCTAATCAAGCATTTCACGCGCGTAGAATGTTTTCCGCTGATATCTCGTCGAGGTAGACGAAGCTAAAAACGTCGATACAATATTCGCCCGAAGAATTTATCGAGCGGATCCTATCGAGTTGCGCTCGTAGGTTTCGGATGTTGCGCAATCATTTCTGTATATTCGAATTTGGTTTCCTCCGGCTTGCACAATAGCCGCATCGCGAAAGTGTATCGCAGGCTGTCCCTCTGTGAATGTACGTACGCTAATTACGAGTCAGTGTGCATCGATCACTGCTGCAGCTCTCCGCTCCTAAAGTAATTAGCGTAAATAGCACCGTCCGCGATAATTAACTATACATATACGTGTGTATATATATATATCGCGTTACAATTGGATCGAGCTGCCTCCGAGTTTTCTAGAATTACCCACGAACGTAATTCTTAACTTTTCCAATTATGTTTGCGCAAAGATTTCGAGTAACGAAGGCAAACATCCAAGAAAGACTTGGTTGCAGACCAAGACTCATCCGCGGAACGAAAAATTTTGTTGCAGCGGATCGTGAAAAATTCCGGCGAGGAATTCCACGTTTCTCCTGGACGAGTTTAATTTTTTAACTCAAACGAAAGTAGCGCGACTCGGAAACGGAGAATTTTGCTTAGACTGCTCTGCGTAGGGCAGCCCAATTTACGTGGTGCAAATGTTTGACATCCGACGATGTGGCGTGTTTCTACAATCGTTTCGACATTCGAAAACTGATTCAGACGAAACCTTGACGCGGAAATTGATAAAATCATCGTTTCTACTCTGTTCAATTAACCTCGTACCTGTACTTAATAAGAGGCTCGTGAACTTCGTTTATATCGTCGCGCGATAACCCGACATTGATACCTTCGATCCGCGCCGGTAATCTCTTTATCCCCTATCTCCCAATAATCATTAACAGCGATACTTATCAAACCGAATTCAAGCGAAACTCGATATCAGATTTACCTGAATCGCGAGCACTCGTTTGCATTAGCCTCGCGCGGTTAATGTTCTAAAATCCTCTAGCGCTCTTTGAGGCATTAACACTTCGTTAACACTCGATCGACGCGATCGGCGATCCGGTCCGGTTTAAATAACTTTCGATAGTTCGCCACCAGCAAAACCCCGCCGGTAAATCAGGGCAGACAGAGTCTGGTATCGAGCCAGAGCCTCGATCTATAAATCGCATAATAGCAGCCGCTTTCGAACTCCTTTCCGCAATGTTCCCAATTAACGATCGATTCTCCTCGGCGTTAGGAGTTGGCGTGCGCGAATCGCGAGTAATTAAGTCGAGGTACGCGGGAGATGGATTGTCATCAGGGACGAGAGGAACAGCGTCTCGCGGACAGGAGATATTCCTTTCTTGCCAAGGATAATTTCACGAGCGTGGCGCGTCGCCGAGGAGTTTTTAAAAATGATTAAACTTGGGATCGCCGTCCAAGCTCCCGAGGACTTTTTCATTCCTCTTCAACTTGAGCCTTCTTCTCAACCTGGGGGTCGGTCTCAGCCGGACGCGACGAGAGACGAGGGGAGAGAGATCTTTTTATACGACCATGAGGATTAATGCCGGCTGAAATGCGAAGGAGGAAGTTGCCACGAGTCGTTCGCCGGTTTTTACGATACACGGACCTTCTCAACCACCCCCTTTTCTCGTCGACGCGCCACACCGCTTTAACGCAGCCGCTATTCCTCCTCCTGCCTCGGAATGTCATAACTGGATCACAGCCCGATCTTCGCCACGGATACCGGGTGTATCATTAGGCTGGCAAGCCTGTCTGAGCATTTTCTTCGAACGCGCAAAAGTTTCTTCTTTCCTGCCTGTAATTACCGGGAATCCCTCTGCCTTGCTTTGCTTAATCGAAAGTCTGCCCGGTAAGACGGCGTCTACCTACCCCTGTCTGTTTCTCCGTTGAGATTCGTAACTCGGGCGAACTAGCGGCGGCGACGGTGCAAAAGGAAACGAGAACGCCAGACACCGAGCTGGAAAAAAAAAAGGAACAAGTAGGGCGCGACCACCCTAATTTTGGAATGTTCCGCACGTATCGGTCTCTCTCTCTCTCTCATATCGTCTCGTAATCTCGCTTATAGTCAATCGTTCTCGCAATTCGTTTTTCTCGGACGTCCCGCTCGTCATTGGTTTCCATTAACTCGACGCGATCGTTCCGACGACCGAACATGGAATCCGAGGCCCCGATATATATTTGGCAAGAACATTCCGCAAACAAGCGGCATCCGATCTTAAAATTAGACGATCCGATAGCCATGGATTTGGACCAGATTCTGGAATAGTCGGAGCGGCTAACGTTTGACGTCAAGTCGCCCCCGTTCTAATTCGAGTTCCGTTAAAAGGAGCATCGATTGATGCATCCTTGCTCGGGTGCACGGTTGCAAGCGGATGTTAAAAAATATATGGTACGAAAAGAGGACGAGAGTTCCTTTCACGTCCCGTTTAACGAGTGAATCGTGCAACATCGTAGCTGAATCCACGTGGTCCTGTGCTTCTCTCTCTCTCTCGCTCTCTCTCTCTTTCGGTCGCAATTAGCCGAGACGGCCCCCTGCCTCGTATTTAAATCGAATCATTTACGGTATAACAGCTCGCAAATGATCCACTCGAGCCGGATAATTGGCCACGGCACGGGAACGAGCGGTCGATTTAATGCTAATAAATGATCCACTGAACGGGCGATTCTATCGATGAAAGGAAGCGATTCTGCGTTGCTCCTCATCCCGCCCGAGAACACCGAACGCCTCGTCAGCCCTAGTTCCCTGATCAAAGGGATCGAACTCCCTCAGGTACGAATAGCAGAGAAAGTAGGTCGAGAACGAAAAGGGATATACGCGGCGATTCGAAAGAAACCGAGAGGGAAGATTCTCACGGGGCGAGGGTGGACAGGAACGCGCGGATAGGGATCCCGGAGATGAGAAGTCAGATCGGAGAGATAATTAGCTAGCTGAGCTTCCCCCGACAGAGTCCCTGTAGGGGGAGTAGAATGGTAGGCTTCGGGCGTGTATCGTGTTCGAGGGTTGATGGGGTGTTGCAGGGTAATTGTAGATCAACGTACAAGTGGAAATTGCAGAGTCGACTCGTTGCGTTTCAGCGATCCGGTTGAGCGAGGATTCACCCGGTTCTCGTGAATCTCTTGCCACGTTTTCGACAAGTCGTCTCGATCTCTCGTTCTTTTTTCCCGTAAATACTCCACCAACGACGCACAGACGAACTCGACTCTCGTATCGATTGGCTTCCAATATTTCATTGAAATTTACGCAGCAAGTTTAGATTCGCAGGTAGAACAAATATCGTTGAATCGGCCGTAACGGAGAGACCGTAATTATGGACGCGAGAACACTTTGAAATATTTAGCACTAATTACCCGGGGGGTTGGCATTTTTTTTAACGCTCCGAGGACGATGGCCTGATAAACCTCCCCGATACGTTCGTTCGTTCGGCCGCGTTTAAAATTCGATTCGAAACGATCGCCGGACTTTTTAATAACGCGTTTCGCCGCGCGAGACTTTGTAATTTACCGTCGTCGGCCGCGAGCAGAAACGCCCGGAACAATGTTGCACGCGGAACAAAATGTAATCGGTTTGTAATTGCGGCTCTGTCGTCGAGATTTCGCCCGTTCGTTCGACAAAAGCATGGCTAATATATATTTCAGCATGGCTAATTGCAACCAGGGAACTACACGTGACTGCGGCTTTACGACTCGTGACGGTTAAACGTTGGAAAAGGAGTTGGAAAGGAAAGGTCGTTTGACGGAAACGTCGTCGACGAAACGATGTCTTTCCACCTCGATGTCTTTTCACGACCTGCTCTTACGACGATCGTTAGCCATTTATAACAACGACCACATCGTTCGATTCGATGATCCGATTAATTAACGCTTGCAGCGTCCCAAGTACTTTCAGTAGTATGTAGACTGTATTTGGTCAGACGACAGAGCTCCGTCGTTTGCAATAAATCCTTCTGTAATTGGCTTGATATCGGACACATTCTAATTTGTCTTAAAACAACAGGCTACGATATGTTTTATGAAACGTCGTTTCGTTTGATCATTGTGCAAATTGTAACGAACGAGAATTATTGCTTCCTTCTGTGTGCAGCTGTTTCTTCTTCTCGTTAATAATTGTACAACATCCGGTGAGCAGCGAGAAATAAAAATAACACAAACGGACGAAACTTCAAACCGACGAAATTTCATTTCCGTTTCATAGAATATTCGAAAATGGTAGGCGACGGTAGTCGTATTTTGATCGTCTATCCGCTTCTCGATTACTCATAAGTTAATTACACTCATCTGTCAATTACCTGACCATCATCTGGCAAAGCAATCAGCTTCTTCCAATTTTATCCGTTATTTTAGAATTCCAACTTCCTTAACGATTAATAACTGCTCATCAATTTGCCATTGGTCTGTTTTCAAAATACGTTGCAAAATTAAATATTAAATTCGCGAAGTTAACAAGTTTAATACTTGTTCTCAAAAGTAAGCGCACGTTTGAAATTTCAGTTTTAACGATCGAGTCCTTTCTCTGTCTATCTGTCAATCAGTTTCTACCAATTTCTTCTAAATCCCTTTCACATATTCCAATACTGTTCGTACCCGATTTGTAATCGTTTTCACTCCTCCTTCCCCCCCCCCCCGAGAGAAAGAATAAAAGGTAATTATCAGAGTTTGTTCGAATAATTCGTGTTTGCATACGGAGGGTGTGGCCAGGTTGAAAGTTGAGATAACGACGCGTATCGAGAGGATGAAAGAGAGGGATAGAAGCTAACGAAAGCGGACGTTCATACGCGGGGAACGTAAAGTGGAACGTAAGTTGAGCGGTAGGCAAGCTCGCGCGGACTAATCAAGTGGCATGCGGAATAATTATGCTCGCTTTCGCAACTAGGAAATCTGCGCTCGGATCGAGTTTGCCCTTTCAACCATCGGATAATAATTGTCCCGGTTAATGAATCGTGGAGGAATGCCGCTTTCCGCTGTTATTGGATTTCCCGGCCTGGCTCGCTGCCGGTGCTTCTTGCGCTCACCGAGCCGGCACCATGACATTTGAAGGTTGTCGGTTTGAAGGCTGCCGGTTTCGACAAATCCCTGACGCACGAGATGACCGGTAAAACTGTCGTTCACGCTTCGTTTCGCGCTCGTCGAATTAATTTCTTGAATCCACAACAATCAAAAATGTTAATCGAATATTTGAAAATTCTTTCTCGTTGGCTTTCAACGTTCGGTAATAGAATCCAGCGGCGCAAATCGGTTAAGAGGAGTTTGGAATTTTCCAAAAGTTTGATCCCCGCAGTATAATTAGAAAGCTAATTTTTGCACCACGCTGTATCAATTTCACAAGGCCTTGATTTACCTTGACATCCGCGCAAATTCAATTCACGCAAAATACCGCGAATTAATATAACGTAACGCGATACGATTTAACGTCAATGTAATTTAACGATTATCAACATTAGAGTCGCCGCGCTGCGATTTATCCAAATTTAGATTTCCAATTATCCCCGTTTCCCGCGTGCATTTTCTTCTATTCCAGCGTTATCGCGAATTAATCTCGTAATTTCGTTGTAACGTTGAATTCGAAACGGGCCGTTCAGCCGGCCGAAATTCATACCCAATTGCGCTGACATCGGTGTTTATACTTTTCGAATACTATCTGAATTTCTGCGCGCGTTAATTTCGATAGCGGTCGCTAATGCCCGGTGCAGACGCGTCCGGCCTCGGTAGCCATTACTCTTCCGGGAATAGTACGCGCGCGTACGCGGATCGTTCGACGACTTCGCCACGAAGAAAACGTGCAGCCGCGCTCCATTCGATAGACGAGCAAGATGGATCATGACGGATGATCGGGTTGCCGAGGGAAAATGCGGGGCCACCCGGTAAGAAACCGACACCGCCGCGAATCGAACAACCGAAAGGATGCTCCTTTTCACGCGATCATCTTTTTCCTCAGTCGAATGCGCTTTTCTAAAATTTTTCTTCTCTTTTTTTTCTTTTTTTTGTACGATGTACGACGTGAAACTTGACGGCGGTGGCTATGCAAAAATCGAAGCCACGCTCAGAGGGTATTAAATTCGACGCGATTGATATTAATGGATGAAATGAAACGAGAAGGGCTCGAATGCATTTTTTCATCTTTTGATATATCTCTCGATTGAAATTTTTCTGAAAGATTTTAATTAAATTTTAATTCCATGGGGGTGGGACGAGAGCGAGGCAGGACACGTTTCTATTTACCACGTTCTGTCGAACGTGTTCTATTTAATCTCGCTGCACTTTTATCAAGAGTATGCGAATAGAATCGATACTCGACTACGTTACCGGCACAAATAAACGTTAGACCCGGTCGTCCACCGGTGAGAAATTAATCGAAATTCCACGATGCGTTTAACGTGACACCGAATCATGAAATTCCTGTTTGCGCGTATGAATTTCCAAATTTCATTTGGCCTCGGATCGTGTGACTATATTCCCTTTCGAGGGACCGGAATCTAATTTGCGACATTTGAAACCGGCACAAACGCAACCGAATTTCCAAACTGCTATTACGTTGCAAAGGGTATCGTTGGACGATCAATTTTCTTCGAATAATTAATTACTTCTTCCAGCGTAAAAATTCTCAGATTATTTCCACGACCGGTAAATCCCTCTTTCTCTTTCTCTTTCTCTCATTAAAACGCTCTTTCCTCAACGCTTGTTATTTCGAAAATCGGTGGTCTAATCAACTCCTGAGAAGCAACTCGAGTCCAAACAGGTTGCGTTTCGAAATCATCATCGCTGCCGCGCTGATAAGCCAACATTGTTTTCGATAACAACGTTTGTTCACGTCATTAGCGGTGCGTGACGCCCGGGCTTATTAATTTTCTCTGGCGAAAATGTTATTTAATTAAACGCCGCTGTTAATGGCGTGTACACGAAATATATCCAACCTTGAGGGGGGAAATTAGCACGTTATCGGCCGGTAAAATCTCAGCTGTAAGGGTGCCACGGAACTACCCTTACACACCGTTATCTACCGCGTTCTTATCGCGATACGAGTGCCCAGTTATGCACTGTCGACGCCCATACGAACATAGCGGCAGTTTAAAACGATCGTAAACGACGATATAGAAGACGTCCGTGCCGTATGGGTAATGACCGTTGTTAAGGGACGTCGATTGTCGAACGACCTTTTCACGACACGACCTTCTCCTTCTTCCTACCGCGTCCTATCGTGAAAATTGCCCCGTGAATCCAGCCAGTCGAGGATTTCCAACGAATTCGTATCCACAACACGTTTTCGACGAGAGTGTTACCAATTTGTTTTTTTTTCTTTTTCTTGCCGAAACGAAATGTCATCGTCGAGTCATCGAGCAAATACACCTATTTGCTAATAGCTAGTCGAAACAGCGACGCATTCGATGATAATTCTTGTTCATTGAACATGCGAGGTTTCATCAATTTGAAACGATGAACGACATGATCGATTAACTAACCATTGACTACGAAAGGCCTATGACTACACGTCCTCGTAGATTTATCAATATGTACGAAAGGCGTAGGCCCTCGAAATTTTTCTTTTAAATTAGAACACATTTACTGATTTACTAACATAGAATTTATCATTTCACGTGACACAACAGCTGCAAATAGCTTCGTATGTTTTTATTAATACTGTTCTATTAATATTATCCTCAATTTCGTAACACTGCTCTCGTACGTACACTCGTGAGTGTTTGTTTATTTCAATTTCTGATTAATCTTATAACTTTTTAACATTTATAACTATTCGTTCGTTACTTTTCTAAATAATATAGCGTGCCTTAAAAATATTTGGCATCAGGAAGGAAAGGAAACGAATAAGTAGCAGGGATCGCTGTCAAAGGATTAAGAGAATCGAGAGAGATCGTCGAACAACCTGAAAATCTAATCGGACCGAGTTTGCCTGATCCTCGCACTGATTTTCGCACTTGCGTTGATAATGAGCGCGCCGTTTTGGCCGCTTCATGCATTAATTCATCATTTTAGTACAGATGATCGACGTTTCGAGTAGAAAGTCATCGGGCACATTGAATTTTCGACGCGTTTTCACGGAAAACTGCGTTTGAATCGGCCGATACACCTCGTGCTCGTAAACGGCACGGTCGAATGGTTCGCGGGAATCGGCCCTTGCCCCTCTGCTACGCGAGAGGGGGAGGGGGAGGGTCAACTCTTCATATTGCGAAACGAAGTGTCACTCGGGCGACATCAAAGCGATTGCCGGCGAAAAATTTATGAGGTCGGTACGTTGATATTATTTGGTATTGATTAACTTCGTCGAATATCCAGTTTGACGCTCGTCGCTACGCGCACTGAAATGGCACGCGTATCTACGCGTGCATCGCTTCACGCGTGTTATTAGCGCGAGCACCCGTTGCGAACCGGCTGGAAAAACACATGCCAATCAAACGTCCTTTATTAACGCACCTCTCATTATGTATCACCTTTCTGTGAAAACACAATTAACGTGTTTGAGTCGTAACGTAGAAGAATTGATATGAGAAATGTTCGAGGCAATCGAACATGCGAACGATCTTTGATTGTTGTTCCAAATTTTCCAGACAGACTGCAAAAATCGTCCGTGACACTCGCCGAGATTTCAAGTAGAGATCGATGTAAACTTTATTTCAGCATTTCGCGAAAAGCACCTTTGTCACGTTTGCAACAAAAGTTCCTTGTTCTTTTCGTATCTTCTTTCGAAATTCTACAAAAAAAAAAAAAAAAAAAAAAAAAAAAAAAGAAAAAAAAGAAACGTGGCAGACTTGACACAGGCAAAATGGATGATAGAAACGTGGCAGACTGACGAAATGCTGAAAATAATCTACACACCGTTGGAGAGGATCGAATATTCAGAGCGTTGACTCTTACTACTGGCCGACTATAAGCGGCGCGTTACTACTTAACGTGGAGCTGTTTACCGTAACGCAGTAAAATCCCCCCTCTCCCCGTTGTTATAAACTACATGAAATATGGATCGTATCGCGGCGATTGCATCAGCGTGTATGGCAAGAAAGGAGCTAACCCCATTCCTGGAATAGCTACGGCCCGAAGAGGATAGACGAAGATCCTCCGGCGATACGTATTTCGTACACATCATGTCGTTAAACTTAAACGAATTCCGGCGAAACATGGCAGTCTACTCTAGTTATCCTTTGAACGACTTTCTCGCGACTGCAAAGAGAATGTCGAGCGGGTGGGCACATTTTGAGCCTACTTGAACACTATCGAGACGCCACGGCAAGAGCGAGAGAAAATATGTAAATCTTCCTCTTGTTTCGACAAATAAACGCAATATACGCTTTATTTTGGATATCTCTCGCGAATTAGATGTCTGCATCATTACAAGTAACATTTGAAATAACCTTTATGATATAACTTATTTCAATATAATTAATTTTTCGAGATTCATATTTTAATACAATTAATGTTGAAAGTGATCGTAGTGTTGTAATTATATTGTAATAGGTAAATTTTTGCAATTTGATTCTAATTGATCCAATCTAACTTGATTTTATAATAAATCGGGATACGAAGTTATTTCATCGTGGACGCTAATGATGCAATGGTACGACTCAACGTAGACGATTCACTGGAGACGTAGAATCAATCCGATTCGAATCGCGCACGCTCTGGCGAATTCTTTTAACGACGAAACTAACGAAAGTGAAACACGTTAATTACAACCAGGTTTCCGGCGTTAGTTGAAAAAAAAAAAACCAGCGTAACTTCGTTACACCGACCATTTGAATCGAGAATGGAGACTACGAGCCAACCAATCAATCACACGTTCTGCCCATTCCGTACGAATACATAAACACTTTTCCTTGGAAATTCTCCAAAATTCCAGCATTTCGTTCATGGAAAATTCGAAAAGTAGGTCGCTAGGAAAGTCTCTCCGCTGGAAAAACATTTTCAATGCGCGGTTCGTTTGATCTGGCCGGCTCGAGGATCCGGTTTTCACAATTCCGTAGTTTTCGTTGCTCGAACGTCGACGCATCAGAGGAATCTGCGTCAGAGGTGGAGAGAAATAGGGAATCGCGTCGAAATGTAACAACTTTGGACGACGTTTTGTGCGCCTGGAGGGGGTTGGTTGTTCAGCCGCTCGAGAGGATCAGACATCCGCCGTCGATTCGCGTATCTTCGGTTGAAAAGTAAAAGGAGTCGTCGTAAAATGGTAAAAAACGGCCCTTTATCAAGCTGCTCGATTCGAGTTCGCGCGACATGGGACGTCATCCATCTCGACCACACCCTTCGGATTGAGAATCCGACCGGTTGGAAAGTCCACGGGGGATAAGGAGAAAGCCGCTCGTCGTGGAGAGGCGGAACGATTGACCCGAGTGGTTAGCGGAGTCTGGCGATTTTTTCATGGAGGATCAACTTGTCCGCCATATTAATGACCGCGGTGCTCGGATTATTCGTCGAGGTTAGCCAGCGGTCTTCCTTCGGGCTGAAGCCAACTTTCTCGGAAAATTGATTGCGCCTCTTGGAGAATCTCTCTTCTCTACGTCCCCCTCTTTCTCTACTCTCTTTTCCATTCAGAGGAAAACAGACGTAGCTAGAGAAAGAAAGCAAAAAGGGGAAAAGAATAGCCGAGAGAGAGAGAGAGAGAGTTGCTAAGGGAGAAGAGTTGACGTAGTCATCGTCGAACGAGAGAATTTTCTTTCTTTCGACACGATCGTGGCTAATTATCCTCCGCCGAGCGATTCCCCTTTAATTGGTGTTTTCTCATCGACTGTTCTCTCTCCCGGCGGCGGACAAAGTGTCTTCAAAACACGAATTTCCGCCGCAGTAATTCAGTTTCGCGAGTTCTTTTTACCTTGAATTCTCTCCCCTTCGATTTAAAGCGAAGCTTTGTTGCGAGTAATGTCTCCTTGTTTTTCCGCCTGCGAAACGTTCCCGCGGATCTCGTTAAAGGGGATCGTTTCCGAGATAGAAGTCTCCGCGTTCCCTCCAGATGGTCTGGATATTCGGTTAGTCGCTTCGTACCGGGTATGTCAAGGGGTGGAAAAAATTGTGCAGCCATTTTGTCAGCAGAAATGCGGAACGATTACGTGGAAAGCTGCTTACGCTTGAAGCGCAAACGCTGAATGACGGATCGCAGAGGATGAGTCTCCTATTGGCAAGATTTCGGTGTTGGGTTCTTGCCGGTCGAATTAATGCTTGGCCAAACTCGTCTCGTCGCGAATCGGCTTTACATTGAGTCGAATCCCTTTTCCGCCCTCTCCCCCGCCCTTTCCCTCCGAGGAAATGGAAACAAAGGGATGGCAATCGAGCTTGTTTGCTGCAACGTTTGTTTTCTTAGTCCGATATTAAACGTAACATCTCGGAGAGCGAAAACGTTCACGGCCGGAAGAGTCGCGGATTTAATCATTCAAGAGAGTTTTCGAAAACGTATTGTTAAATTAAGAACGTTGAATTATAAACAGATCCAAGTTCAAATGATGCAGTAACCATTACATTTCATAATACTTTGATTAATTAAGTTTAATTGTGTCTAACGTTAAAAAAAGGCCCAACACTGGTTTATAAGAATAACAGTATGATTTGCGCCAGTCGATCGTCGTGACTATGATTCTATGCTTTCCCGTTTGGATCTTCTCATTCTTCCAAGAAACCGATCATAGCTGACATAATGTTTATTCGTAATTTCCTCTGCGATATTAACGACTGTCCAGATATTTTGTTTAGTTAAGTTTAATCATTCACGTTCCATGTAGAATCTCTTGATACAATTGTTCTTCACATTCAACAACAGTAGAAATTATTATTATTTAACGCCATAAATCGATACTAACAATATGTGTAATAGCGATTTTTTTTTCAACGTTGAGACGTGTTGTTATTCGAAATCTTCATGCGCGGAACATTTTTCTCTTTATTATATTTCTTTTATTCGTCAGCTACGTATATTCTATCTTTTGTATATCAAAGTGTGCAAAGTATATACGAAAATAAATACATAGCAATGCATTTGTTTCTTCGAATAATTTACTCCATTTTAACTCACTATATAACTTACTTTATTCGTTTCGAGTTCGATATTCTTCATAATTAATTCTACAATTCTCTTTGAATTTTCTTACGTACCCAATTTCCTAACGATAGCTCATTTCGTGGGATTACTGCGAATGATTATTGAAATGATCACGCTGGTTATACAATAGTCGTAAATATAACGGAACAACAGTAAAATGGCATTGGCGAAACTCGAAGTGATATTTCTCCCTACATTGGCCATTGATACGATGGATTGATTGATCGCCACGAATGACGAGACTGAAATAAATCGTGATGGCGATCTCGTGTTGCGAGTAATCACGTTGATACGCGAAGTGAAACTCGAAACGGAATTTTGCTATTAAATCTTGACTTATCTTAATTTTTCTTGCTCGACCTTCTACGTCGAGTTAGGTACGATCTCTTTCAAGATTTACCTAATAAATAAATATTTCTTTCAACGTGACCTAATTTACTTAATTTACTTGATAAATAAATATTTCTTTCATTATGGCCAATGTGACTTTGCCTCGAATTCACGAATTGAAATTCAAAGGGTGTCATGTTTAACGTAATTTCTTCTAACGATAACGATTGCACGTTTCAGAAATTTACACTGAAACGAAATTCTGTTTATCGAGTCGGAATAAATTCTATTTATTCCGCTAGAATTTGAACAACATCCATCGAATTATGATTCGTTCCAAACTTTCGACGTAAAAATTACATTTCAGCCATCGATTTTTTTCAGAGTAACGAGTACGCCGCATGAAACGTCGTTGTACTTTTCTATTTTTGCTGTCCATTGAACGAAATATAGCGATACGTATCATGTGTCCTACGAATCAATCGCATTCTCGTTTCAGAACCGTGCGAGAAAACATACTGTTCCTGGGGCGCGACGTGCGTCGTGTCGGAGAACGGGAAACCTTTGTGCCAGTGTCCAACAGATTGTCCTTCGACTTCTGAACCTGTCTGCGGCACCGACAACATGACCTACACCAGCCATTGCCATCTACGGAAAACCAGCTGCCTCGAGAGAAAAACTACACGAGTGAAGACTCTGGGCGTTTGTGGTGAGTGCCGTTTCCTGTTACGTGTTACAGCTATTCGTCGCGATCTTTGAAGTTTCTAAATAAACAGGCAGGATATTGGGAGAAAGTTCGATCAGAGCCGCAGAAATAAAGCGTGACACACTTGCGTCGCGATAGTGAGAAACAGAGAAGAAAAAGAAGAAAGAAAGAAGTGGACTGCGAACGGATAATTTCTGAAATCTACCATCTACTGTACAATCTACTATCTAAATCTAGTTTGATCAAAAGTAATGACAACGACACTTGGAAATATGAAAAGCGTTCCTCCGATAAACGTCATTATTACTGGATAGATCTCAAACGAATTGGCGTCTTCAATTCCACTCGGCAACGAATCTTATTAACAAATCAATATTAATTTCACAAAATTATTCGTCGTCTCTCCACGCTTCTAGCATCAAAATATTGATATAAATTTAAAGTTTGATTGGTACTGTGATTTTACGATACTATTTTACGATTCTACAATTTTACACGCGTCTGTCTAGAGACAAGCCTAGTGTACCAAATTATTGCCCTCTCGAAACAGAAAAAAAAAAAAAACGCACTTGAGACACTTTTTCAACGACGAATATTTCGAAATAGGAAATAATTGCATTTCTAGCTTGAACTGGGACACCCTGTACATCGAATCAAGAGAAACACGGTGAAATTAGTTTCCTCTGTCTTTCTTTCCGTTTCTCACTAAACAAAACGACGACGACGAGGATACGGGCGGTCGCGCGGATACTTCGAAGTGGTGAGCGCGTTTCGAGCGTTTCGATTCCCTAATGGCGTTGGCGGGTGCTCGCCTGCGAAACTTCCACCGCGCGGGTGCATCTGTCGATGCAAAGCGGAAACTTATTCCGCGATATCCTGCAATAATGATAATGTGCCGATATCGCGGGCGCTTTCTCAACCGTCACGTCACATTATTCGCGCTCGGGTATCGTCGGCCCGCAAAAATAGAGACGCAGCCTCTCGATATGCCTGCATCCGGCTGCATCGACACGTGTCACACGGCTAAAACGCGCGCGAAGGATACACAAGCGGAGGATTTGGTATCTGGGGCTGCGTAAAATCAGGATTGACGTGTATCCATTTGTCACGATAGTAACTCCGAAGAAACCGGGCTCCGTTTATTCGTTATTCCCGTCGCCGTGATAACGGGTAAGTCGGTTCGTTTCGCGAGATCCACGCGCAGTTTCGCTCTTTACTCGGTGACTGTCGGTGTTTGTCGGAAAATGAATTGGATCAAATGAAATTCGAGACAGTCAGAACTCAGGAATAATGAATCGTTGAAAAGATCAAGCTTCGAGCCGTAGTTTGTTAATCACGTTGGTCGTCAAAAATTCATGTCGCCGGCATTTATACTCGGACTCGAAGCTTGTGAAAAATTAACAGCATGCCATCGGTGACGGATTTAAGCCGGTATTCGCAGCTGAAGTAACGTAAAATTGATTCCGAGTAGCACCATTTGCGGAACGATGTTATTTAGGGGACATCGTACTTAAATCGAGCCAACAGCTCGGATTTCTTTTTATAATTTGCTGATAATTGTAAAAAGTAGTATAATATCTCAAGAGACACTTAGTTAGTGAAACCTATTGTATAATGACGACGTAAGAAGAACAAAAGAATTTCAGTAAAAGAAATTTCCCAAGACAATGTCAATTGACACTCATTGGAAGAATTCACATAAACTAGGCTTCCTATTGCTTCTTGCGAACGTTTAAAAAATGATGGAGGATATTATTTCTCCAGTTATTTTAAGTTTAAACGATATCACACGTTAGAAAAAAGATAGTGAACAAAATTTCGCGTTAAATACCATTCGAGTGATTATCTCTAACGTTGCATCATTTTACTTGAAGTGATGCTTCGTAAATGAATTGTGTGGTAGATGATACATAACAAAAGAACAAAGTTCTCAAAGACAAAGGATTAATTGATTAAAAACAACACGTTTGAAGAGCACAAACTTCGGCCGCGAACGCCGAGCCGAAGTTAATAAACCGGACAATGGCCATTTTGTTTGCGTTTTGAAATTCCAAACGAGCTTCGGCCGCCGCCTCCCGGTGAATCTCGGATCAATTTTCACGATGTACAACCGGCGGGGGTAAATATAAAACGCGTGTATCGGCACGCGGAGGAAATTCGAAGGCGGCAGAATTGGCGCGCACACGTGGAGAACAGAGCGTGTGCACACGCCTCGGAACGTATTTTATCACTATCGGGGATCCCTTTTTACCTTGGCCCGTCCGGCGGGATCTTGCCACCATGAATTAACCATCAGTCGATACCCGATTTTTGCTCTGGTAGAAAGCTCGCTCTACCCCCGTCGAGGTCGTCGCGCGCTGATTCTCAAAACCATCTTTTATTCAAACGAGCCTACACACGCTTGTATCGACACGTATTACTCTCATTTTCCATCTCCGTCTCCATCTCAGCCGTCTTCTTCTCTCTCTTTTTCGTCCTTTTGCCTACCGTTGCCAACAGAAGCATCGGTGAAAATCTTACGGCTTCCCGCGGGTGGAATGTATTACGCGGATCGGGAGGAGAACAGCTGGTAAGCGATGTTCATGAAAATTAGTTGGAATTCTTTCATGTCCTCGCAGTCTCTTCGGGGAGGAAAGTCGAACGATTCGGAACTATTTGGAATTCACCGATACTATTCGCGTTAATTGTTTAGAGGCCAAATATTGCCCAGTTTGATGAAACTGGTCGCTCGAGCTTCTAAATTGCTCACGTTCGAGTATTTTGGGAAAGTATTTTGGTAATCTTCGTGGAGCGGAAATTTCGAAATAATCGAGATAATCGTTTCTGGTGTTCTAAGTGTAGCTTCGTTGCATTTTTTTTTTTTTTTTTCGAGCGTTCCCCTCGTTTCGTCGCGGAATTTAAGTCGGAAGCGGGTATATAAATAAAAATAGTAAATGGCAGCCGGCGAGATTATTAGATAGACATTCAACGTCTCTTATTTTATCTCGGCGAAAATGATTTAACTTTAGTTTCCCGTCGAGAATATAGATAAAGAGAAAGTTTATTAGCAAAATCTTCATCGAGTTTCGCGGGTTTAGTCGAACGAAGAACTCGTGCAGCTGCTAGTTTACTCGAACGAAGCTGTACAAGTACTTCGTTAAACAATTTATGAGTATCCGGTGGTACGCTTCGCTATCGTCTCTGTAGGATTTTATAATTACGCATGATTCCTTTCTGACGGAACAGAGAATCTCTGATAAGAGAAGTGGACTTGTTCGAGTTGGCAGTGGGAATATTTCAAAGTAAAATAAAATTAACAATCTCGAGATTTGAAATCGAAACTCCTCCCTCTCCTGCATCCCCGTAATTTCACTTTACGGCTATTCACGGATCGCTGAATCTTTACGCGGCGGGAGAATTAATTTGGCTCACGTGCCGTGAAATTTAATATGATGTGCAACGATCAGCGACGCACGATTTTCACCCGGTGGCGCTCGTTGAAAGTCTATCGAAGGCTTTCGACAAACTTACGACCCGCTTGCACCTCATCTTTCTTCCCGCGCTTTCAATTACCTTCGAACAAGCCAAAGATCCCGGAAAGTCTGGAAATGACACGCAAGGTCAGGACACCAACGAGAGATCTCTAACTCTCGAAAATCCAACTTTATGAAAGCACTTTGCCAGACTTCGGTTACGGAGAACTCTCGTCGTTTTATCAATTTATTCGTTCCATCGTAACAAGGCTTGTTGTTGTTTTTTTCCTCTCTCTCTCTCTCTCTCTCTTTGTTTTCTGAAACTTTTAAATTTCGTCGACGATCGATAGGACGGCCCCGCTGAAATTTATTTGGAAATCGAGCGCCAACCGGGCACAAACACACCGCTTTCTATAAAGCAAACAGATATTAAAAATTGCTATTAAAAATTCCGCGGCAGGTGTAACAAGTCCGATACGACTGAAGCAAATACAAGTACAGTGTACGAGGTATCGTTAATTCTTTCGCAATACGAACTTCGTAAAGCTTTCAGTGCTTGTTTCGGGTTGTTTGAAATTTGTAGAAAAAATTTTATCAAAATTTTTACATAGATAGAACTTACGCTATGGAAAACAGAAGGTTTCCTTTACAAACCTTGAAATAACTTTCCAACTTTTAACAAATCATTTTATTCATCTAGCTTCCATTTTAAATACTACTCGCGACGCGCTTTTACTCCCAGTAAGTATAATATTGATTCTCTCGAGTACCAATCCAACAAAAAAATAGTAGCAGATAGTAGCGAGGGAGAAGTAGCTTTTCCCCTCCTTTAAGTCTTTCTTTAAAATCGAATTCAGACTCGGACTGTTATCAATGCCCGGCCGTTTTCCTTATTCTCCCTCCTTAACCAGCCACTATTCTCTCTTTCCGTTCTTATCTTATCGGCCGTAGTTCTGGTTCATTGCAAGCTCATGCCGCGAACAACTTATAAGACGGCCGAGCTATTAAACAAAACTACGTTCGAGGTACGAGGTTGGTGTAGCGGGCTTAACATCGGCCCCTATCGTCCGAGTCAGGGGCTTTTTAAATTTTTATCATCTCATAACCGCGAGATTCATCGCTGATACTTACGTGCACAGAGACGCTTCTTCACAGGCTTGTTTCCACGGGGCGAGAACAACCGCCTCGACGAAACTTAAACGCGACGTTTAATTAAAAATAATCATGGACGATGATGCAAATTGACGTAATTTATCGCGAGAACTCCACCGTTTAATTGAGGGGAACGTATTTTTGTGGGAACGCGGCAACGCGGACGCGCTATTCGCATGAGCGCAAGACGTCTTTTCAAACAAGTTCCCCACGTGCACGTAAATTATTATGCGAGCAAACAATGCGGTACCGGCGTAACAGCATCGTGTAAAATAGCCGAGTGTCCCTGGTGGCTCTCTCAGACGAGTTTCCCTTCTGATGTTCTCCTTCTGCCCGCTACTCTCGCCGGCTTCTCGCTCACGTATTCCCCGTGTTGCTTAAAGTATCTACTCCACGTACATATTCAAGCTCGGTCGCGTTCAGCACCGTTATCCCTCATTTTTATTCTTCGCCGCGTACTTTCAATTTTCATTCCTCTCCCCGCCGCCACTGGTATACACTTTTTACTTCGAACTGCGCCACCGCTCGTCTTGCACAAGATTTTCGTCGTCATCGATATTTACCTGTCAACTTGAACGTATTTACTTTGCCTACCGAGCCAAGGTTTTGCAAACGCACACAATCATTCTTGTTCGAATGCGCGGTGAATTCGAACGTCGCCACATCTTTTCGCGTTTGTACACTTCTTCGTAGATACATCGATCGTTGTTCTTACAATTATGTCACTTTATGGCACTGTAATAATGCAAAGAATATGCAATTATGCAATTTATACACTTGTACAATTCGACGTTTATTCGAAAGCGCTCGATTGACTTCCAAGTGTCATTTATAGTCTTCGGGTAGCACTCTTATTCCTTCTAGGGACTTGGTAGTTCCTAGAAAGTCCAAGGATTCTTTCTGTCTGTTTTATGTTTCTCCTTTAATGTGAGTTTTATTGCGCCACCGACTTTCTTCGCAGTAACTTGCACGGAGTTTAGTTTCTCGTCAGTACTCGTTGTTAAATCGACATGATTATTTTGGATTTGGATTGAAAAAGTCTCACTTTTGGGAATTTCTCCTGTGCGGCCTAAGAGCGACTGTCGCAGCGAAAGTCTGGCTTGAGACTTGAGACTGTTTGTTCTACTCGTAAAATATGAAAGCATGGTTATGTGTGTGTATTCGGAGACGAAGGTTCTAAGAGCAAGATTTCGAGTAGAAAGTATCGAGTCGTGCAAACCTATAAAGGGTACAGTGGGTGATCGGTTAACGAACATAATCCGTTCAAAGACAATGTTTGCTATTCGAACTGTTCATTAACCGATCACCCATTAAATTATTTTAAATATTGAAAAATTAGAAAATCAATAAGAATGAATTCATATCTTTCGCGTGTAATCTCCTAATAATGTTGTAATTATATAAAATACAGTTCTACAAATTATTGTGTGTTCTTACACACAATGTCGCGGTGTTTGAGGTGTTCGATATCCGAGCATGCTCGTTGTCTGAACATAAAGATCTTTCGCGAAAGTATCCGTTGTCAGAACTTGTTCATTAACCGATCACTCACTGTATCAAATCGTGGCAGGGTGTAGACCTTGAGAGAATTATAGCGAGTAGCGAGTTGTGATAACGTGACAGTCTTAATATCTTTTGTCAGTTTTTCTCAATTCCCAAGTTAATAGACGTTTATATTTATTCTAAATCACTTTAACGTTGGTTAATTTCGCGTTGTTTTTACCTGATAATTTATGTAAATACACGCGCAACTTATCTCTCTTTCTCTCTTGTTCGATCGGGGTACACCCGGAAGTCGCTAAAACGTCTTTCTCAGTTAGTAACGTTCCCGTTATCCTCGGGTGATCGGTGACGATTTCACGCGAAATTCCAGACGAGTTCGGATAAACGAAACAGCCGGATAGATAAGGGAATGAAAAAGGGGGAGCGAATGATAAGCACGGGTCTTAAGCCGGAACCTTCGCGCGCATTCTCTTCGCTCGTTGTTTCGCCGACTATGCCGCGCCCTTTGGACCGTGTGCCGCGAATTTTCCGATTATTTAACGTGCGTTTTCACGTGAAGAAGACTCGCGTATAACACCGATTATGGAAATCGTTCGCGCTGTCACGCGTGGGAAAAAAATCGGTTGGATAAATTGCCAACTTCGATTCACTCGTAAACCCTCGTAAGCTTTTTTCACTTCTCGCGTTTTGTCGCCTGATTTCCATCGCCTTTTTTTCGAACGTTAAACGTGACATAAATCTTCAAGAGGCGGCGGCGAACAATGGCGAGCAGCGGAATGATGGAGAGCTTTCGAAACGCACTCGTGCAACTCATTTCGACAAAGAGGAACGCGAAGGAAAGAATCGGGAAACTGTCCAACGCAATTCAATTCGTTCGACTCGAGAATTCATTCCGAAACACTAGCTTTTTTTTTTTTTTTGCCTAAATGAACTCTTTGCACTCGAACCTTTGATTTCGTGCAATTTGTCCCGAGTGGAGAAAACCTATCGGCAAATTGTCCGTGTTGAATGAAGATTCGATCGCGTGCAAAAAAAAAAAAGAAAGAAGAAAAAAGAAAAGAATGAAAAAAATTCCATTGCACGAACATCGAACGCGAAATTAGAGGTAACGGTGTGAAATTATAAAATTCGCACTGCTGAAAATTCCATGGGATCCTCCCGGGTCCATGCGGTAAGATTATTCTTTCGTGTTTTTACTGGGCAATTGCGTATGTATTCAGGCGCGAAAGCGGCGAGAAATTAAATTAATCTTATCAGCTTAAGGGAGGTCCCTTCCGATCCGGATACCAACCCCTTCGTTTCCGGCTCACGTCACACCACCGGAAATGCTGCCGTTCCTGTTTCTTCCGCGTTGGTACGGTCACTTACCAGGCGCCGTTAGAACAAGTAGCCAAACTTCTTTACATACAGCTTTCACTTTGTCACACAATTTCGGAAAAAAATACGTTGTGAAGAGTTCTTCGTGGAAAATTGCAAAATGACTACGGTATTATTCGTAATAATGATAACAATATCCGAGAGATAAACGAATTTAAATGACGGATAATATCGAATAATTATATTCAACACATTCAACAACTATATTCGATTATAATCGGTAATAACGTTGAATAATTACAAAATTTGGGATATTGGTGTACGCGCTTAAAATTTTATCGTATGTCATATGGTACGGTGGAAAGAAAATTTTCATATAAATTATCGTATTATCATAATATATGTTCCGATCCTCTCCCCTATTCTCTCGTCTCGTTCCTTTTTCAATTCTCTCCATTCAACCTTCCTCGGTCTACCCTTTTTTTTTTCTTTCTTTCTTTTTTCAGTTGAAATATTTGTACAGAGGTACGCGAGCTACGCTCATTCACACACGCTTGACGATTTAACCGTACACTTTCGTACACCCGACCTCTCTTTTTATCACTGCAACGATAACGAATTAAGTCAACGGCTCGTACATTTGTTACGCTAAAGATCTGCAAAGGGCGGAGGAGGGGAAAAGTTTGCCGAAGAAGTAAAGCACACTTCATAAAAGGATCCCTTTTTAACAGAGAGAGTGCTCCCTCGAACCGGAGGCTAGCTTCTGATTTTGAATGGCTCGTTTAAGCGAGCCAGATTTGCATCGCGGACAAAGTGGAGAGATACACGAAGGACTCGCCCGGATGTAAATCGAACGGGCGTTAAATTAATTACCGATCGCGCGAAATTGGATTTCGATCGAGCTGGCAAAGATGTCGGAGGAGGGAGGGTTGGATCAGGGGGGCGATGGCTGTCGATCCGGTATCGTTATCCGGAGTAATTCGAGCGGCATTAATAAGTCGGACCCCGAGATCGACAATTTTTCCGATGTTAGACACCTCTTCCTCGTCTTCGCGTCGAGGTCTTCGTCAAAGTCAATGGGACGTAATTAAGTTAATCAGGGACTATCTCCTCGGTACACTTCATTACGTCCTCAAGCCGGTGCGACTTGGTCGGTGCTCGGTCAACTTTTACTCTAACTTACCGCGGCGATAAATCGTCGATATCGCCAAGACGTTCTTATCTCAGTCTGCGTTGCCAACACCACCTTGACAGAATCGAGCAAAGGGATCGCTCCTAGGCACGAACTTTACGAATTACAAGTTCGATGAAAAGTTCAGCGCGTTAATTGATTCGTCGCCGAAATAAATTCACCGGCTGAGGGTCCGATCGTTCTCGCCGTATATATCAACGTATTTACGGCCCGTATTAACGCAGACCGCAAATACAAGTTTCAATAAAACGTTATATATAAAGTTTCAATTAAAACCTTGATTAAATATTCGCCGACGTGAATGGCGTGTAATTAAATTATTTAGCAGACGGATATGAAACGTTCATAATGACTTCGTGGTCACGAGCCACGTTTTAGTTCGTCGATATTGAGGTGTACACGAACCATGTTCCATGGTGCACAGTGTAACGATGCTACGTACACCGGTTTGCGATGTTTCCTGCTTCGTACGCAGTTTGTTTGCCTAAGATTATGGAATTTCACTATCGATGCTATAGAAACTATGGCGTGGCTATGTACAGTGACTGACGAAAGGACATTCAAACATCATACCGTTGAAGAACGAACATACGTACGTTGAACTACTGTGATATTTACTATTTGATTATACCTTGTAATTTCTTACAAACGTTTTTATATCTTTACATTTTCACTTGATCAACGCTGTCGTTACAATCGAGTTTCACTACTGTGTTAACGAAATTCAAAACTGTCTTATACAACACCATCAGTTTTTAAATATTTTTACAAGCAATTATAAGTACATTAGAATGTGAATCGACTTGGCTACAATCCCGACGATAGTGTAGATTTCCATAATTTTTGCCACTCTATTGTCATACATGTATTTGACTATCAAGGGAGATCTCATTGAATATACGACGGTTTAAATAATCTCGTGAACGTTGCGAAATCTACTATCAAACATCTTATAATTTTTCACCCAGTTTTTACATGTATGTGTTTGAGAAACTTGATTAACGTGAGTCGTGACTGTGTCAACGAAATTCAAAACTGTTTTAAAACACCATCGGTTTCGAAATACTTTTATAAGCAACTGCAAGTATATTGGGATATGGATCGACCTGGCTACGTTCCCAACGACAGCGTCGATTTCCAAGATTTTTGCCACTCTAGCGTCAGACATTGGCCCCGTAATGTCCCTGTCGGTGATTGGGATGCAACGATATTCTCTATGTACCAGGTGAAAGACGTTCGATCCCCCGTATACATCTTCATTTTGTGGAATAGCGTCTTCAGCTACTTCCTTTCTCGAGTTCTTGGCCGGGGTTGACTTGTCCCGACGCTTGTACCATTCCACGTCTCTCGAGAGACGTGCACGAGAGCGGCAACGTATTCGCGACGGCACCGGCAAGCCCTGCAAAAATATCCACCGAAGGGTATAAATTCGATCTAAGTCCTCGCGGGAATCCCCCGGCCGTGATTTAGGCGAATCCGATGAAGGGTGAACGCCTAATGCGTTCCGGGGGCGTCGTTATGATAGAGGGAGCGCGTGTCGCGTATTTTTCACGAATTCCGCCATCGTTCGAACACCTTTAAACCCCGGAATTCTCCAATTCTCCATGGAGAACGTTCACGGTGTTTCGTGCAGCAGCCATCGAAATAACTAAACGCGGAATTTACTTAGGAGCGTGGCGTTGAAAAATGAACGAAACTGAATCACGTTATATTCGAGAATGTTTCGCGGAAGATGCCGTTAACAGAACGTAACTGGCTATTTATATGAAATTTGGCACTATTATTTGGATGGCACATCAATTGGGTAGTTGGGCGATTAACGATTGGCTCGTACATCATTTATGAGAAATTGATATGCCGATACTGGTGTTATTAAATAACAATCAATATTAATTATCAGAAAATATGCTTCAGTGCTTGACCCGCGGTTAACACCCGACTTTAATAACGACCGGCATATTATTAGCAACGGTGGGTGTTAGGTTTTACAGGGGTCGCAACACCAATTGCCCTCTTACAATCGCTATACGTGCCGAGCCAAATTTTCCATATTTTCCGTGTTTAAATATGTCCGTTACAATTAGCCACGCTCGTTCGTATTTCACGCTCGTGCGCGAAATTAATCGGGCAATTCTGTTCGGAATAATTGAAGCGCATATTTTTCCCTCCCCAGAGATTGAAAAGGTGCATAACGAACGCGAGTTCATCACCGTCGTTCCGTCGAGGATCATTTATTCTCGCGGGTTGGGCGCGAACTCCACCCCGAGACATTGCAACTGTTTCCGTTCCTATTGTCGAGTCGTGGATGAATGACGCTAGCCGGTGCTTACAGTCCATTTTCAAAGATATTTTCAACGTGAAGAGCGTGATTACTTTTGCAACTGCTAGTAGTCTAACACCGTTAGTCTCATACGGTCGACATCGGTTTGCCGCTGTTCATTCGTTTTTTTTTTGTTTTTTTTTCAAAGAGTCTAGGGTCCTAGATAAATGCAATCTACTACGTCTCTGCTTGTTCTGCTTTCCAGTCGTTTCATTACATCGTCCGGCCATGCACGACCTTTATTTTATTTGTCTGAACGTGTGTCTTATTCCGTTTATATGGCGGCCACGTACAACGTTATACTACTTGTCTGATCATAGAGAACACGTTTCTTCTCATTTGACCACGCGCGCGGGCTTGTTCCACTTCAGACGCTTGCCGTTTCTAATTATTTTCTACTCGTTCTGTCTACCTGGAGAGAATTATTTAAATTATTTCTCTGCATGTACCGCGTTACGATCTCGGCTGCAACGACGATACACTGCGTGCTAGAATTCTAGATCCTAATCCTTAGACTTTCAAGCGCCACGTTTTAATTACATCGCGAATCCAAATACGCGACTGCACATTTCTAAAGATTTCGGGGCATCCTCTCCTTTTTGGACAAGACGAAACTTCATCGGAACGTCTCGTTGAGAAACAAAAATATTACAATTATGATCTTGTTTTTTTTAAATATAACTGATTAAAGTACCAATAGTATAAAGAAATAACATTACGAGTGAAAAAGTTATCTTCATCGTAACGTACATCTCTTTGAGATATAAAAATGTTGTAATTATAATTTTGTTTCTTAAATATAATTAATCAAAGTAATACGAAGAAATATCATCACGAATGAAGAAGTTATCTTCATCGCAACATCTCTTTGAGAAACAAAAAGTATCATAAAAGTAATTTTGCTTCTAGAGTATGACTAACTAAAGTAATGCAAAAGAAACTAACGTCACAAATGAAGAAAACGTCATTTCTTTGCGGCTACGTACATATATCCTGCCACGTATGTGACTGTTATTGATTATTAATCGCGGGAAGATTATTAATTCGCAGCGAGTATCGCTACGAGCCCCGTGGATTCGGGGAGGCAGCAATTTAACGATCCTCGGTCTCGGCGCGCTGTGTGCGCGACTAATATCACTCTCGCCCCTAATTCAAGGCCGGTTCTCCATTCACCTCTCTCAATTTCGGAGGCGTCTTCCGTGCGCGCACCCGCGCTTCCTGCTACGCTCGGCTCTTCAATTATTACGGCCTGCGAGGGTTGCGGTATTTTCAAGGTGTTTTGACGATAACTGATGGGACTGGCGGGGTTCGAGCTATCGTCGTAGACGCTCGTGCCAGGGGATCCTCTCGTACGTACACGTACACCGTACGAACATTGTTTTCCGCGCCCGTGCGCACACCACCACCGCTGGTTCGTAGCTTTCTAGCTCGTAGCTTTCTAGCCACGTCCCCGTCACACCTTCACAATGGTAACGCGTTGCTCCCCACGAAATTTAATTCCGCCAGCGGCATTCTTACCCCGCGCTCGCAGACCCCATGATTTATAATGACATTGAACCGGCGCAACAACATATAGAATGCACGGTTACGCGTGTTATAAGTTTCCCCTATACCTCTCCAACCGCCGTGATATCACGAGGTGAAATATCGTCCTCGATGCGACACCGCGTTGGTTCTTGCGCCCGGCGTAACTTTCCCTCGAGCTCGATGAGCTGTTTCGCCGCTTGTTTACCATACGCGTGTGACAGTTGCGTTATAATTGCCGTGTAGCGAAGCCACTCCATCGTCGACTCGCTCTTCGGATGATGAATTCGCGAATTTAGCAGATCCTCGTTTTTCTGGCTATCTTACGGATTCTGTTTCACCGACGGTAATCACCGTTGGTTTAACGAATTGAAGCAAGTGGATGAACAGATAGTTTGGACAAGTTTTTGAGGTTCTTTTAACTATTTCAAGATACTTGGTATTTTTCAATCGCTCATTCTTACTTCTCCCGATTCTTTCTCTGCAATTTATTCGAATTTTATATAAATAATATTTAAATTTATTTATTATTTAATTTATTAAATTTACTTAAAATTAAATTTATATTTTAAAAATATACATATATTAATTTTATAAATAATTATTAAGAATTAAAATTTAATTTTAATTTAAATTATATTAAAAAGTAATTATTTTTTTTAATTAAATTGTAAGAAATTAATATTATATAAAAATAAATTATATTATTATTATAAAAATATGAAATTAATGAAATATTTCTAAACGTAAGTTTTTCAATTATACGATAGTATAGTGGGAATACGAGTGATAACAAACAACTAAGTGACAGAACTTCACATTTCTTTCCTATGCGGACGAAGAAACGGCATTGTTCGCCGGCGCGTATGTATACGAGCGGCACAAACAATTGGATCAAGGAAACGGTATTGTTTATCCAGGCAGTTTCTTGCCGACTCAACGCCATTTTTCTTCCTCTGTCTTCAGCCTTATCTATATAGTTCCATTCATGTGTAATGGAAACAAGCTGCGCGTGCGAAATTTAATTCTCGCATTCCCGCCACTATCCTACGGTTGGGCTTCGCCCAGGATTGATAACGACATTGAATTAGTAGATTCGCGTACTCGCCAGGCACGTTTTGTCATTGTTATTGACACAATGTGTACTATCACCGTGAAATACTGTGCACGATGCGTAGTATCGCTTATGCTCGAGTAGTTTTACTCACTCTGAAAAACACTGTCTGAACTAGCAGAACTTTTAGGGACCATCGACGTAGAATAAAACATTGTAATCGTTCGTAACAGAGAAAAGAATCGAGGAGAAGAATCGAACACAGTTTTTCTAGCTGTTTTAAATACTCTATAGATAATTTCTTTCCTCGATTCATCGTGTTTCCTAATATACTTGGACTAAGTTCTATCCATGGCAAAAAATTGTCGACTGAAACAAAAGTATTTGAAAGTATTCAAGAAGCAGTGAGATTCTTTTGTATTTGTGAGTTAAATTGAAATCGCTATATATTTCAAATGTAATAGTATTTTATATATTTCGAAGGTTACAAATATTTTTAAATATTTTCAAATACTCACGATTTGACCAAAAAATTTTTTGCCACAGGGAGCATATACAGCAGCACTATACTTCGTGTTGAAACTCGAAATTGTAATTACGTAATTTTCAGTTGGAGTGTTAAAGTTTCATTAAAGTAGGAAGTTAAGCTCGTTTGAAAGTTAACAGATATAATTTATCGTTAATGATAGAGAGTGTAATAATCACGTTAAAATGCCCTACGCCTGATAGTCCCAGTTCCAAAACTTGGTGACGCTCACAACTTCAAAACGTTCGGTCACTTATGAGGACGCATCAAATTTTTCAAAAAATTCTACGATATCTGTTAATTTTCAATTTAAGTTTGTTGAAAACGCAATGCGTTTACTCTTCAGACGGAAGAGCTCGCTCGTCCCGATTTCGAGAAAAATCTCGGAATAATACTCGGTGGCGGAAGATGCCAGTTGTTCGATCCCCGATTCCCGTGCACGCGTGCGTAGAATAGAAAATCCCTTGGTGGTGCAATCTTTACACTCGTTTACACGCGAGATGCGGGGAAAGTAGATGCGAATTGCTACGAGGGGAAGACGCGCGGGCGCTCTCGCCCTTGCGCGCAACGCGGAAATGCGCGACCTTATGGCCAGGCGCGGGTACGCGGGTACATGTAACCAAGCAGAATCGCACGCAGGGGAATTCGATGGCGCACGGTTCTTGGTTTTCAAGGCTTTCTGCACACCGGTGCACGCGGTATGAGTGTCACGTGGCGGAAACACGACAAGCATGTCGTTTACGCGGCAGCGTCACGCAATTTCATATCCGCACCGAAATGCACCTCTGGATTCTCTTCTTTTCTCTCTCCTCCCGCCTTTCTTTTTCCTCCCTGTTCTGTCTCTGTTCGTCTGCGAGAAAGCACGTACGCACGCGGAGAAAGCATCCGCCGAGATGAAAGAGACGCAAAGCGGACATAGATGAGGGAGTCTCTGATGCAATACCGAAAACATTTTTACACTTGTTCGTCGTCGAAATTTTTTTCTTTTTTTTTTTGAATGATAATTGTATCACTGACGGCAGATAATTTTCTTACTTGATAATTGGCTTCGGAATTATTACCAATTATTTTTTAACTTGCTAGAATCGTAGTGATCGTGACGCGATTGCCTGACCATACACACGATTATTCTACTGTGTGTCATCGAGTATTTCTATTATGAAATGTAGCGTGTTAATTATCGATTATTATTCTACGCCAGTCTCCGAGGTATCTTTACATTTGTATATCTCCCTTATTTTGACGTCGCATAAACGCACATTCGTGCAGAATTCTTGCACAAATGTAATTGTCATTTTCTTCTAACGTTGTCAATCTCCGGAACGCTTTCAAATTGTTCGGACTGCGCCAATGTAAAGGAATGCATATTACAAACGTTTCCCTCCTTCCAACCACCGCGTGCAAATATTATAATATCGTTTGAATCCAAGGTGAGAGGGCAGATGTGCGCGCTGGGAGAAGAACGTGACACGATACGGCTGCAAATCCTCGACGATATTAGATGGCAGACAGACGAATAGCTGTACGTGTGTGACGTACATACATAATCAAGGAGAGAAACGTACGTACGATTTCGGAAGAATTTAGCATCGGGGCATATTGAATTTCCCGACGTATCGTTTCCAAACGAATTCTCTTTCGCTCGTCGGATATTACTCGCGCAAATATCACTGTTGAAAAATAATCGTCACGGCTGCTTCTCGAACAGCTGCAGCCGCAACTTATCTCTCTGCTCGAAAATAAAACTCTTCGCGATTCGCGGCTAATTACGATAATTAAGATAAATTGGGAAGTTATTCGATAGTTTATTGGATAGTTTCGCGATTGATTTCCCAGTTCCATTTAACGACAACGTGTTCTCTTTCCTCGTTCCTTCTGCATCCCTGTGTACGCACGCCACGTGTGTTTGCGCGATAGAAATTGCATAAACTAGAGGCCAAGTAAACAACATCCACTATGATTGCGCACAGACGATACAGCCGCGGGCTCGTAGAGTGAAAGTTTCATTGTCGCGTAAGGATTACGAAACGGATTATGAGCGCTTTGCGACTAGCAAAATTCGCTAGGGCCGAGCCACGAGCTACCGCATCGTCGCGTAATTAGAAGAATTCACGGAAACCGGAAGCCGAACGTAAGATCGAGATAGTAACCGGCGTAACGTTATTGCGACACGGAAAAGAACCGATAGTGTTAAAAGTGTAGATGCACGTTGAACATTCGAATATTTGAGAACGATACGAGAGTGATATTATCCGAAGGGATTACATCTGAGAGAGAAAGCAGAGCGAACGAACGCAGAAATGACAGATATGAAAGCAAAATGAATGGATGTTTGCAGAATGAGAATTATTGAAAGGAAAGTCCAGTACTGTGCGATCGAAAAACCAGGAGATGTATTACTGTTTTATTACGATCTGGAGCTAATGGAAGGGAAAGGGGACGTAGGTTTTGCAGAGATGAGATCCACGGTTGAGAATAAATTATACGAGCCGGAAATTTCGACAAATTTCGTGGGAGAGCCGTCTTAATCCATTCCCGGGCGGAAGTTTCAATAAGAGCGTTGAGTTATGTCTCGCCATAAAGACTTCTATATTTTCGTCGTAACGTACCATTCTGTAAATCTTTCTCTATCCCTGACATTTTCTCCACCGTCCTATTCTGTACTTTCTATCTTCGTATTCATCATTTCACGATTGTTTCGCTTTCCTCCAGTTATATCATTGTATCATTTTACGACCTCGTTTTAGTAATATATCACATTTGCCAAGAGCTTTTCCCGCCAATTTTCTCAATTCTTATTTCCCCAATTGCCGCGACAGAGCTTTTTGGAGACTTATTTGAAAATAATATTTTACAGACGAGCACAGCCTCGCGACTAATACGAATCGATGGGGAAATTGACAGTGTGATTGAGAGTTACTTCAGTTTCTAAAAAACTTCCATTCTATTTATACACAAGTACAATGAAATTACGTGTATTGAGATAAATTCCCTTCTTAGCAATAACATAACGCGGCTGTCTTTTTATTTATCCATCTCGTATTTCATCTTTTGTACCTTCCTTGAAATTTCTCCCTCGTTCCGCTATCTTTCGGTTTCACCTTTTATCCATTGCCAGGCGAGTTAATCCCGGGAAATACAGCGCGGCATTTTTCACAGGATTCGAAGTAACAATCTGTAGGAGAGAAGAGCCCGTGGATATACGGGCACCTGGTTTATTTAACGCCAATGTTTTGGAACTTTATGTTCTTCGGCTACGAGTCGGAACGAAGAGAGACCACGTGCTGGAAATGTTTCTTTCGGTAACAAGAAGATCGCTCGCGCTTCTTTCAATTGTTCAACGTGGAAGAATCGTTCAGACACGCTAGGTACGAACGATTGTTGACTCGATACGATATTTTTATTTGTTACACATGAATGTGGCGCAGCGATTGAATATCGTTTACAACGATCGATCGACAACACTCGAGGTATTTTAATTAATAGTAACTGGAACAATGAAATAAAAGCCGGCTCTCATCGTACTCTATTCACAGTTTTATATTCCGGTCTAGATTCGATTTTCCAACAGAATAATTAAAACGATCGCGCCGTTCGTCGTATAAACAATCAGTCCGGCCTGGAAAATTAACGATATATCTATTTTCATTACACGTTTAATCACGATCGTGAAGAGCCTCTCTTTCGCATCTGAGAAGAAAATTGTTCTTTGCGATATCTATCTATACGCTCGATGAAAACTGCTTTCACAGTTGTCAGAAATAATTCCCTATTGGCAGAGTTAACTTTTAGTAAAGTTATGTAATAGCACTTGATAATTTTAACTGTATGTGCATGGCACATTTAAAGATGTATTTAAAAAAAGTCAGCGATGCTAAATCAATACTAACGCGGGATAAAAGTAAATAGAAACTCAGAGAAATTCGATATACCGCGTTTTCTACTCAGTTTCCTGTCCCCGCTGGTTTCAATTTTAAAATCAACTCTGTCTATTTTTATTTCGTGACCCGAATCTTTCTCTATCAACGAAATAGCTAATTTAATCACACGCACATAAACACACACTCATACACATGTAGTAAGATAATCGAGGTTGGAAAGTATATCTTCTCGCTGTGGTTGCAAGATCCGCGGCAACACGGGGTCCCAATTACGAAGTTACGCCCGAGCCACGGGAACTTATCGTTTCCTTTGCGTTCGGCCGGTTGAAAAGCAAGTTCCGCTGGCCTGTCGATAAGCTGTGCAAGCTGCAAGCCAGCAGGCAGAGTCGTGGGGGATCGCAGGAAATAACGTTGGTGGAAAGAACTCGAACATGGTCCGGATCGGAGTAGGGTAGTGGTAAGGTGTGGTAACGAGGCGAGGGTTTCGCAAGTATTGCCGATGGCAGGTATTAAAGCATTTGTCAGTTGGCTGAATATTAGCGGCCGCCGAAGCCGCTACACTTATTAGCGTGCGCCTCTATGCATGGCTCGGTGCCAACTAGTTACGAACCGGAGGTGAAGTCCGAACGCGTACTCGAGACCAGAAACCGGGCTATGCATACTTAGTGTCCTGCTTGCATTCGTCGCGGTGGCGCTCCCCGCCTCCACCATGGAATAACGAACTGAGGGGGAGATGCGGAAACTGATATCGGAGGAAAAAATGACAAAGCGTCACGGAGGAAGAAGAGAAAATCTGGAAAAAAATATCGATCGTTGAAACGACGCTGTTTTTTTTTTTTTTTTTTTTTTATATTTCTGTTATAATAAAAAGGAATCACATTCGTTTGAAATTCAATTGGGAGTTTTATCCAAGTCCGAAGTTCCATCGAAGAATCTTAAAGTTGATCGTCACGCTGGCTTCATTGAGAAAAAGCGTTACGGATACCACGATGTGAATGCAATTGCAATCGTATTTCGTTATCGTCTGATCTCTTCGTTACGACGAACTATTTCACTTCACGCGTTTCGCGAGCAATTGAAGAATACGAAATAAGAGCAATTGACGAATCACGACACGGACGTGCGACTCGATTCGCGAGGAGAGGACGACTCGGTGTATTCCAAACAAACTCGTACAAACCACCACAATTTCCGGGTCGCGTGAAATTGCGGTGCCTCTATAGCAAGCGCCTCACCTTCCATACTTTCTTCTCTCTCTCTCTCGACCTTCTTTTCCTCTGTTTCTCCCATAATCTCTCTCCGCCGCTGTAGTCTATCGCGCTTTCTTTTTCCTTCCTGTTTGTCTCCCACCCCTACGTTTGCACAAACCCGATACCGGAAATTCGCTCGCGCAAATTTCCTTTGTTAGCGCAGCCACGTTTCGCTTTCCACGATCTCGGTCTCGTTTTATTGAAATTTCGCACGTGTTTCGGATTTCGGCCGGAAACATAACGGTCCCCCTCGATTAAACTATCGATCGTAAGTCCGTGGACTCTGCAGAAAAATACGCCACAACGAGAGCAAAGGAAAGAGAGGTAGTAAAGTCGACTGTCTCGTAACAGCAGCAGCATACGCCCGACAACGAGAGAAAAATTAAACGAGTGAAAATACCGGACTCGGAATATTTTTATCGACCAATTATCGCAAAACATGGGAGACGCCTTATCGAATATCGAATATACGTTTCTATTCTATGCGTCGAACACAAACATGTCGTGTTTATATTATTTGTCCTCTACGTGTAGAATTGACTTCAACGTGTCTGGGCTTCAACATTCTACGTGCTGCGCACACACGCGCGTACTACCGGTCTGACAGCGTATTGCTACTTCTACGATGACATACGAACTTGTTCCATTTGTCTGGCGTGACCTGCGGTTGATTCTACTTATCTGGACGTGCAGCAGCCATTCATTTGTTTCAACAATATATAGGACTTATTCTACTTTTGCCGGGGTTATTCTTGTCGCATACGACAAGGTAAATTACACAAAGGAACCCCGTCGCCCCGAGGCTGTTATTAGCCGGCGGAGAAATTGCGAATTTACAGTTACTAAAATGTAAATAGCCGCCTCGCGTGAATTAGCAAGCCACTGGCAGCAGGCTCGTAATTTTCTGGATTTTAACTGGTTTCCGACGATTAAAAATACAAAACAGTCGGCGAGATCGTAATTTCTTTTTCTCCGTTGAATGAATAATTCCCTGATATACGATACGTGCCTGGCTGCCTGCACGATATCGCTGCTACTTTCCAAATGTTTGTCAGGAGAAGGTGAATTATTTAAAATCGCGAGCGAGCATCGACTTTCTCGTTCGAACTGGCTCTCATCCGGCTGGTTTCGGTCCAATTTTCGTATTCTCTCCATCTGCTCTGTATCGAAATTTCTCAACGGAACTTCCGACCCTCTTGACGCGACTGCCGACGTACAGGAGCGGAAGCAAGCGTAGGCAAAGGTCGAGTCGAGCCCAGGAAGAGTTTCGACGCTGCCGCGAGGCATCGCGAGGAGAGGGCGAGAAGAAAGAAAGAAGGTGGCGCGAGATAGACGAGATCTTGTCTTTAGCGATTCGAATTCTCTTTTCCTTTATTTTAGCGCGATATAGGAGGCTGGAGGGCAATCGACGGACGATTCGACAGCGCCACTTTAAGCCGAGAGGGGAAGAAACTAATTACAGCGAGGGGCGGGCTGGAAAAGTTTTTACGCCGTTAACGAAGAAGCCGGGAGGGACCTGATGTTTTTTTGAATCAAAGTTTTTCGAGCGCCCCGTCATTTCGCGCCCCGAGTCGTCCATTAAATTTCGACCGGCCTTGTCTCTCGTGCCACGCGCGCTATAGATAAGGGAACATTTCTTTCGCAAAGATGAGGGAAAAAGCTCGTTTCGTAGGTTAATCGCGTAACCCGGAAAATACCGAGGTAACGCTCGTCTTGCTGGTTCTTACGACGCGACCTCGCATTACGCGGATCGATGATCTACTGTTCGAATATTTCTTTCCAGCCCTCGCTTTTTCTTTCCGTTTATCTTTGTTGTTAATTTACGTTTCGTTTGGATACCGCCGTGTTGGAAAATAAGAGCGACAAGTCGAATACGTAAAAATATCTCCTCGAAGGAGCTTGGCAACGCGATCATTTTATTGCTCTTCCGCGAATGCCGTCGCCGTTCGCGTTGTTGCTCGCGTCGGAAATGCGAAAATCGATATGAAAACAAAACAAAACGCGGCGGCTTTATTTAAAAGAAACAAATCGCGGCGCGCAGGCCGTGCAAAAAAACTGCGCAGAGAATTTTTGTCCATTATCCGTGCCTTTGTATCGGTCTCTTTGTTAATCCACGAGAAAACTTTCGAGCCATCCTTTCCATTATCTTTGCGCCAAATGAAATTTTTATCCCGGTGTTCGGATATATTCCGTTCGGCGGGTGGTCAGTCGGTGTACAAATACGGAGAGCGAAAGGGGAAAACTCTGAAACGGGAAGAGGGAAAATATAACGGGGAAGAACGAACAACGGCACCGCGCCGCGAAAAATATCAATTTCAAATTGACCGTCTAGCACCGCGGCCGACTATCGACTTTTATGGAATAAACCCGACCCACTTTCCACTGGACTCGACGAGCGCATACTCGCCCCGACTGCGCGTGTTCGCCCATAGAGGCCGGTAATATTGGCAAACACGAGTTCCATTTTCATAAAGATTCAACGACGTCGTGCCGTAAGACTCTCGTCGTACGCGACACCAACGCGGGGCCAACTCATCCCGCATTCATGTATTTACCACCTAACTGTCCGGTCTCTCTTATGTTTTACCTGGCCGTTTCAAAATGGCAGCATGGCCAGGGGATAGTTACTCCTTTAGACGGTCGAGTACAGATCCGCTCTCCGGACTCCGGGGGTGGTTGGCCGGCGAATACGCTGGACAGGAAATGGGTTCTCGCCGCGCGCGCGCGCGCGCGCGCGCGTGTGTGTGTGTGTGTAGAGTTCTAAAATTAGAACTGAGGGAAGAAATCGACGCACATTCCTGGTACAAGCTGGTGAGCAGTGGAGAGGAGAGGAGGAGACTTGCCCCTGCAGTCAGACGTGCCAGTCTTGTAAGTGGCACTGCAGAGAGGGCCGGAAGCTGGGTCAAGCTGAAGTCAGACGACGCCTCGGCCGTCGTTTCACCTCGAACGGGCCTTTAGAATTTAAATTTTATGGTGTGGAGAAAGCGACGTTCCACGCCAGTTCCATCTGCCTTCTATTTCCCGAAAAAGAGGGATAATTTTCGGCTCGAATCGAGTTAGAACGGCCCTAGAAAAAAGAAAAAAAAAAAGAAGTGGCACCGTTTCGTTGTACATTTCGTTGAAATTGCGTACGCGTTAGCAGAGAGACCGTTCGCGTCGATTTTATGCGAATTTTTACGCAGAGAGATACACCGTTCCGTGTTTGTATCCTCTTTTGTCTATCTACGCAATGTTCGTTCGATTAAAAAAAAAAAGAAAAAAAAAAAATACACGATCGTCAAGGAATATTTACAATTTTCGAAACTTGCGCCGCGGGAAATATTTCCACGTTACCATTTTTTTTTTTTTTTTTTCTGTATCTCGTCTTTTTTTTCCTCCTTTTTTTCTTTGCCTCTTTTTTAGTTTTTGCGTCTTTCTCTCTCTCTCTCTCTCTCTCTCTCTCTCTTGATATACTGGAAAACATAGAAACACATCCATCGTTTGACGATGCGTCTCCGAAATGTAAAATCGACCGTGCTACTGGCAGCTGTCGCCATTGCCGAGTTACCGAGTGCAGGCGTCCCGGCGCCTCGTGTTTTTGACACGACGATTTGCCTTCGATCCGCCGATATGATACTCCACGATTGATTATTTATCAATTCGACACTGCGAGCATCAATTTACACCGCATTATTTATTTCGGCGGAGCGACCTGTTCGGCTGCGATCGTCCGGCCGAATTATTCATGGCCTCTCTGAAAAACATCAACCACGGTATTCTGCACGATGTCGAAAAACCGTGTCATCTCTCTCGTCATTTATCTCGAATTTGTATCGCGTGTATTTGTCTCTGTTCTTTTTTTCTACACTGACAGTCCTTCGACAAATTCGACGACAGGATGAAATCAAACGAAACATCGTTCGTCGTTTCTCCTCTTACCTTCCGAAAAAAATTGTGTTCCATTTCGTTTCCATCGTGTGGCAAGGGCTTTCCACCGCGAGTTTAACTACTTTGCGGAGTAAGAAAGATCCTCCTTGCGAAAGCGTTCCACGTTCGCTGTCTGAATACCTGGGCCCTACCATTAAAAAGGATTATGCGCTTCAACTCTGCGGGATCCTAACAGCGGACGGGAGTTGGAAATGCAAACGGAACTTTTGAAGCCTACAAATGCGTTTTACGTTTCTTACGCCGTGCGAAACTCCCGACCGTTAAGACGACTCTCTTCGGCCGTCGAGTCGAGATCCTTCGGAGAGCGAGGCGTGTTTTTCTGATCATGCTGTCGCCGGCTACCGGATTCAATGCGGCGTGAGGAAATACACTGTCAAAGGAAACTACGAGCCCGTTTGGGGGATTATATAGATTTCTCGGTCGTTTTCACTTTTAGAAGAATTCAAGCGTAAGAAATTGCTTGGGATAATTTCGTGGTATGAAAATAACGATAAGTAATAATATCATTATAGAGAATTTTATGCGCAAAGAACCGAGAAGACTCACTGAAGATTTCTTCAACGTCCTAACAAAAATAGGTACAATCCACGATAAACTTCCGGTCGTTTCTCGAATGCACAACATCACACTTTTGTCTTCGTTGCAAACTCGAGTCGGTGTAACCGAATCTCTTCGAAACTTTGCCCGGGTTGCGAGCACATCTCGCCGAATATACCGGATTCGAGGCAGACTTAGCGCCGATTCGCCCGCCAAGCTTCGCGAAGAAACGCGAAACTGTTGCCAACGTAATTGATGAACTTCCGTATGTACGGAAAAACTGTGAAGCGTTGCGAAAGTTTTCCGCTCCTCTCCCTTCCCGGCTTTCATCGCTCTCATCGGTCGTGGCATTACGGTTAGCCAGTGTGCCGAGCTCACGAAGCAATACGACGCTGTAAATCTTGCAACTGTTGCCAACCGGAATGACTTCTTCGGCCGAAATAATAGGTATGTGGCTCACGTGTGTCCCAAATGTAGGATACCGGTCTCCTATCGCAACGTTCCGCGCGAGTGGCATGGACCAGCTTGGACAATTATTGGCACACCTCCCAGAATTTCCGAATCCTCGGCTAATTTAAATTCCGCCCCGTTCTAACTCGCCCGATCGGCCACCAATTAAGATTTTCCGAAGAATTTGTTCGGGAAACTAGAACCCACCTCGCGATTCGATAATTATTCATATTTGTTACGATATTCCGTGCTAGTTATGCGCACACTGCTGGATTGTAATATATTCGGCGAAATTGTGAAAAAATTATTCAACGTGAATGGTTGAAGGAGCCAGAAGTATCGAAGCGGATAATAAAAAGGAATGACGTTTGGAGTTCTAGTATTAAGGTGGTCGTCGCGTGTCTGACTACACGCCGTTCCCCTTTTCACTGACTGTACGCCATCCTCGTTGCATGATCGTACGCGTTTCTGTCCGGATGCATTGTCGCGATATGCGTGGCTTCGTGCCTTTCGCGTCCACTTGCATGCGATTCACGAGCACCGTAGCACGGGGGATGCATTATGAATGTAATTTCATGGGGACTACAACTGCTGGCCCTGTGTAATGCTTCTACTTGGAATAACGCCGCCGTCTACTTTCCCATTCGCCCCCCTACGGAATAATTAAATTAGTGCATTTACCAGCCACCCCTAATATCATCCCGCAATTGTGCAGCAAAACTGTATAAATGCCTTCTTCACTCTGCAATCAGTGTAGATGTTGTAGTTTCGAGTCGAAAGTGTGTTCTCCTCGACTGAGAGCCGAGTTGTTCCTTCAAACGAGATGTTTGCAATAATTGCACGATAATAATTTTAATCGTTCGTCTGTCTTCTACGATATATATATAAAAAATCTGTTAAATGTCCTGTTATCACTTTGCTGTCAACGTCTCTCTGTTCAGTCGTGCGAGAGAATTCTTACAAAAACAGCGAATCCGCTTATGAAGTTTCTCACCAGAAATTTCCTGAATAAAATGTATATTTCAAGCATATTCACGGATTTCATTAGACGGGCGAATTTCGGGGAAAAATTTTATTGCGTCGGAACGATTCGCGGTGCGTCCACACGTGCAGCAAACGAGTTCCCGCGACGCAGTCTGCCGTTGCTATCCGGTTCAATCAGTCCAGAATTCAGCGTGCCAACGGTACGATTGCAAATTCCTCCGCTGTTGGTCGTTTTATGGCCGCGTTTGCGACCGAGGCTCGTTCATCGACTTACGCGTGTCACTATGGCCAGCGGGAAGACCCGTACGACCGGTAGGAATTTCGATTTCACGGTGATGAGCCGCGGCCGTTCGTGCGGACTCGAAAACGAGTCGGAAGACAAGGGCGGATCGAGGGGAGGTGACACGATGAAAAACGATCGTGGCAACGTTGCCGCGAAATTTAACGAACGACAAACGGCAAAATTAGGGCAGGAAAATGGCCCTAGGTTGCGAAGGCAACGATGCGGCGAGTCATAACGAATTAAACGGACCTCGGGCACGTCAGTCAGTTGAAAGGTTTTAAATGTTTGAAATAAACTACGCGCCGACCAACTCGGCTTGCCGCGGTGCCCGCAAAACGCCCCGCGAACGACCGTTTTTACCTCTCGCCAAAAATGCCCGAGCCGATCGATGCTTTTCTCGCTTCAGTCCTCTCCGGAATCTCTCCGGAGCTTTTTAACAGATCTTTTATTCATAGGGATTGGGAATCGAACGATAAGACGCGAATTCCACGAAGTGTATTGCACAGTGTGTGTGTGTGTGTGTGTGTGTGTGTGTGAAAGAGAGAGAGAGAGAAATTGAAAAATTTGTAAGCGTTTCATTTCGCCTCGGCGAGAGATTTGACCGAAGGAAAGAAGATACTGACAAGATATCGCAGTTGCAGGAAGTTATCGCAAACTCATTCAAATCCATCCGGCACTCGCGCGGAAATTCATTTCCAGTTCCTGAACCATGAACTTCATCTTTCACGGCAATGACCAAGAATCCTCCGTAACTTTTCCCCCCGAGGTAGCGAAGTTTTAAGCCACAGAACTGTAATGACGAAACGATAAGAGAGAACGATACAGATGACAGAGAAACTGTTATTAACTTCTCGTTTCCTTTCGAGTTTCTGTAACGTGCCGAGATAATGCCCATCGCCCGATGAAGTTACGCCGATGCCACGGAGTCACATCGACAATATTTTTAAGTTAATTAAGAAGTCCCGTTCCCAATTAGTGGTCGTTCTTGCAACGGAAGAATGATCATATATTTTACGATATTTCAATGAAGCATATACTATGGACATTTCAACGAAGTTCAAAAATTTGAGTACATGTTCTGCGAGTGATATTAACACACACTTAGTAATATCTTTGTCTAGGATATTTTAGCTTATTATACACAAAAAAATGAGTACATCTATCGGTCAGAGTAGACAAAATATAGTGAAATAATACCTACAATTAAATACGAAATATAAATGCAACAAAAGTGTACTCAAATTTTATATTTATATTTTCTACCATATTGAAAGATCCTATAACAGATGTAAAACCGTTTTATTCATCGAACAAAGACTTTGAAACTTGTGAAGTATTTCTAAACTATCGACAAAATTTGAATACACGTCCTGTACATAAAATGATATCACACTTGCAATATCTTTGCCTGGAGTGTTTTAGCTCATTATATAAATAAACGTCTCTGTCGTTTGCTACAAACAAAATACAAATAAAATATAATAGAATAATACAATACAATAATAAATAAAATAATACGATAAAATAATATTTACAACGAATTAAATACGAAGTACAAATGCAACAGATTTTTCTACCGTATTGGAAGATTCTTTGACAGCCGTAAAACTGTTTCACTCGTCGAATAAAAACTTTCGGCTGGACAAGAAATTTATTCGCTAACCTAACGGCTTAACTTAACGCCGATATAAATCGGACAAAGGGGGCTAAAATTCCATTCAACTTCTATAATCGGAATAGGCTCGCCCGTCGTTTTCACCAGCCCGTCCGATTTTTCTCCATTTCTCGCAGATACCATTCGCGAATCTCAGTTACCAAATTTTCCCCTTTCAAATCGTTCGCGTGAAAATTCAACAGGGCCGTTACAGCCGAGTGTTGACGCCCGGCCGTGATAAAGGCTTTTGCAAACAAAAATGTCAAAGTGATTCGATCGTCCGATACCGGTGACCAACAGCAAAAGACATTGATCGAACGAATATTCCGCAGATAGCGTATAGGGTGATGAGCAAACGAACCGTGGAAAATAATCCAGCGACGAATCGTGTCTAGCGGCGTCGTATCCGGTCCGATCGTAGAAAGAGATCGTACACTCGCGCGATCGAGGAGCTAAAATAATTTCTGATCTAGCGGCCGCGGTTTTATTGGCTCATTAATTACGCTCGCACTTGATATCCGAGCTTTCAACCTCTCGCAGTGGTTCGCAGTTCGAATTGGGAGAGGAGGGGGTAAAGGGCAGAGGAAATTATCGTGGCCCTGTGTGGCCGAACTCGCTAGCAACGGCCGCGGTCGGCCGATTTGTTATGAGCTTAATTGATAATTTACTGGCGCATAAGCACGTACCGCTACAAATTATTTCGGTACCTGCGTCCTGGCAATAAATACCGCCACCGACGTACCGGCGTTCGTAATTAAATTACGACTTATCGATCTGTCTGGCCCGTGACCCGAACGTTTCCTGAAACGCCAGGCGCTTTTCAAGGTTGTCTCCTCCTCCATCGTGCCGGTCGTGTCCGATCGAACAGGCGACGGGTCGCGGCCAACTTGAATCGTTCGCATCGGTCTGCATTAAAACGTGCGTTAATATGACAGAAGAATTGACTTGTCGACGCCGACGATCGGCGTTCATCGATCGAATTACGAATTTTACAGGTTGACGTTCAATGCATCAACGCAATTCGTTGTATTATACAGATACTGAACGTTCAGTAGAACTAAAAAGATATTGTCCTTAAGATATTCAGCTATGCCGATTATCTTGTAAAAACAACTTTTACTGATGATATTTACAGGACAATTAGGATAGGTTCAATATCTATTTCAGCGGTAACGTGTCGTGTGCATTCTGTTAACACGAAAATTCATACGTTTTGCGAGACGACGAACTTTTGTGAAATACGGTTTCACGTTCTGTAGCGTGTTGTTGAAAGTTTTTCGTCGCGTCGTTCTAAACATAGGTCGCCGTATGCTAATCCACTGCACATTAGTTTCGACACCTCTAACGTTCGTTCGCTCGTTTCGGTTGATCCGTGAGCAACGAGACAAGTTTGAATAAGCAGTTCTATCCGCGCGTAAATACGCCGTTTTGAAGCAATTGTTCGGGTGGGATATACACGCGGAGCGGAGCGTTGCGGCACCGGGGACCGGCGAGAGCGAACGAACGGTCGCTGTGAAATTCATTTCAAATTTTGTTTGATGTTAAACAGATTGACGCTCCGGCGCGGAACAAATTTTGAGCGGAATGTAATTTCGGGGAGGCCAATGCAGTTAACCGGAATTCACTGCGAGTTATAATAAATTACCGAAATTCGTCGACGCTAAACGATGGTTAAAATAAATACAACGACAAAGAAGACAAAAGAACGTAACGTGCAACGTTCGGAGGGTGTGGCGGGTGCGCGAATCCCGGGTGAAACCGGGCCGACACCGGATGTAATTAAAAAGTCGTGTTTACGCGACAACCCAGGCTGAGAAATTTATGAAGGCGATTAAAAATGTCGGATCGGCGCGATGGGAATCGAATGTCCGATGAACTCGGGAAATATGCCTGGCAATAACGCCTAATTAATAGGAGACCGTCTGCGAGTCATCGTTCACAAAATTCGCGATTGCGAAAATACGGTTCACGATTCAGTCTGTTATTCGCTACCTTCGCTACGTCACGTCCATTTCCTTGTTAGAAAATTCAATACTAACGCGACTAATTTGCTAATCATTTCGAGATGAATGGCAGGTAATGAAGAGTAAGTCGTTGAAAATTTCTGTCTCTTTCTTCTCGAGATATCGTAACGATCGCAGCTCGGCCGGAATAACGCGATATCGAAAAGAATAATTTATTTTGTCAGCTTACACTGCAGCCAGTAAGAATAGCCTGGAACCGTATGGTTCTGTACAAGTTTTTGAAACAAGGGAACGGTACACTGTACGCTCAACTCTCTGTATTTCCTTTTGCGCCTTACGCGTTCACCTCTGGGAAAAGTTGCCGGCGAAGTTGCGTTCTACTCACACTTTCCTGACCGTAAATCCGTTCCTACGAGTGCAGAAAAGTTTCGCAGTGGACCCGCAACCCGTCGCCAAACCTCCTTCCCCACCAGAAGTGACAAGACCCAAACCGATACCGCAGAATGTGCCGCTGCTCTTCCCCGCTTGGGAATTATTTATGGATGTTCAACTATTACTTGCGAAAAAGAGTTGTTGCTTACCGTTTGTATAAAATCAATGAATAAGAAATTCTTAACAAACTAAGGAACATTTCAATTTTGATTGGAATAACCTCTTTGGTACGATCGTCGACAGTCACCAAATGTTATATTTCTAGCTAAATTAATGAATATCACTTTCTGATTGATCATTACAATTGTAGATCTATAATATTTCATTGCAGGGCACGAAAGTTTAGTCTCTTCGCTTTGTATAAATCTCGTCAGAAATGTGTTTCGTTATTTAATTAAATATATTTAATCTAATATAACTTCACACTTTCTGATTGATCATTAAAATTATGGATCTATAATATCTCATTACAGGGCAAAGTTTCATTTAGTTTCTTCGTTTCTTGTAAATTTCGTCGGAACATATATCGAGTGTTATTATATCTAAAGGTCATGTTTTCCCGGCAGGCATCTACCCATCCAACGAAACACGTATCCAGGACATATTATTTGCGAACGTCGAAACAGTCGGGCGGTTATTTGTAAAAAAAAGTTGCAGCTCCGCGAAGGGAATCCGTTGGTCGTTCAGCATCTGGACGTCGTTCACGAAAAAGTTGCCGCGTCGCGTCGTGAATTGGGGGTGAATTCCGCCAGTCGCCCGCTGTCGTCGTTTCGCAGGTTCGCGTTTGGACCTTGTTCGCAACATTTCCGGGAAAGTTTCGCGACCGCGGTCGTCCGCGAACGTTCGACGACGTGATTAGTCGGCGACGCGAGGGTAATTTACGGGGGGTTGGCGAACGAATTTCAAAGAGAAAATTCCGCCGCGACGGAAAAATAATGTTCCACGCGACGGGAATATCGGATCGATGCAATTATTCTCTCTTCCTGTCCCTCTTCTTTTTCTCCCTTTTTTTCTCTCCACCACGGTGAAGAATTGGAAAAGAACCAGATTAATTTTCGGAGAAAACTCTGTAATTTCTTATTGTCCTAATACGGATTCTTCCTCGATATTTCACGTCACACGCGAAAAGAGAGCATGAAACTGTTCTCCATATTCGAGTGAAGTGACTGTAAAATTTACTGTGACGAAAATACGGTGTCTCCGTAGGGGATCGTCGGTGAAGGGATTTCAAAGGGATTTCTTAAGTTCGATTCTCTAGGATGTAAGAGCTCCAACACCGGAACGATGAAATGCATGTATACTCTTCTATGCAGGGTGAGACACGGTTCTTTTCGTTCGATGAAATCGTGAATTTTTAGTACGTGCCCTTGTTCAATTGAAAATACGTAATCAGATTCGGAGATTTAGTGAGATTTAAAAGAGATGCACTCGCACAATCATATTCCCAATCTCATTTGCTAGATATTATCCATAAAGCCTTTCTCTCTGCACTCTTTAGAAATGTTTAAATTTCCCAGGTAAAATATTCCTACATTCGACTAATCTCAGTAATATCCCATAAAATTTTCTCTCACCAGTTTCTTGCTCTCCTTGCCACTGTCTCTTCTCAATTTCGATCGATTTCCCTCGCACCTCTCCTAAATCACTCGACGACTGAAGAACGATGATAAAAGCAGCCCTTGGTTTCAGCATCGTCGCAGATCTCGACGAATTAGGCAGCTAGCCTCGGCTATTCACGACACGCGAGTAACTTTATCCGCCGGCTACAACCGGGCGGGACGTTGCCGCATAGTAAAAAGTTGCGGAACAAAATTAATCCCGAGGCCAGGATGTACGGCTCCAACTATTCGACCGCGTTCTTGCTTCGGCTCGTTTCGACGACGCAGCTCTCCGACGTTCGGCCGACGTCGTGAAATTTTCGACATTCCGGTTGGTCGCGCCGGAAGCTCCAATTCGAAAGTTTTCGCGGGCGAAAGTTGGCGCGGCGTTTCCGGGTTCGACGCCGACGCGACGTGGGGCAACGAATTCCGCGCGACATTTCAGCCGGCGAGTCTTCGCTTCCGGTTTCACGAAAGGCGACGACCACCTATCCGGCTCGTTCTCGTTCGCCGGAAAATCGAGCCGCCAGTTCCGGTTTCACACCGCGTTGTAAAACAGCGCGCGCACGCCCCCCCGTGAAACCACTCGCGCTTCTGCTCTGTTATGCTCGCCGTCCGCGATTTGCATACGTCGTGAACCTACGACATAAGCCGCTTGGCAACGGAGGGCAAAAGGCGCGAAACAGCTGTTTAACACTTTCCGAAACGACGGAGGGTGGGACTGTAACGATTTATGATCGCAGTCTTTGATGAAATTTAGGTTAAACGTAGTTTAGCTCAAAACGTAGTTTTCGAAAAGAATATTTGACACGTATTTTGTTTTCTGTACCGGGCAATCGTCCATGTTGAAGGTGTGTAAACTATCCTCAAAGTTGAGGAATTTATTTTGTCAAATATCTCGAAAATCGCTGAAGATACAGTCTTTTTTGTAAACTCACGGATCCGACTTTCAAAATCGAGTGCAACTTGCTGAATGATTTTTGCAGCAAGTAAGTGTTAATAATAGTTTCATTAGAAAATGTATTGTTATGCAATAGTGTTGCAAAACAACATTTATCATATTACGATAGTAATACTGTAATTGATATTATAATAGTAATATCAATTTATGGAATTTACGTTATTGGATACGAAATAATCCTCACTGGATGAGGATTAGTTTATTAGATGCATAATTTAAAAGTTATTTCAGATGTACAGATTACGTGAATTACCCTGTATATAATATATTAAAAAACCTGTATTTTTTATAACTTTTTGACAGTTTTTCCAAGCAAATGTTAATACATTTTCTTGATTATTTGTTCGTAGAAACTGTATATTAAAAAAAAAGTTACAGATAAATTGGAATCTTGATTTTTGCATTGTATCCATTATTATTTTCAGAATTTTCTAGTTAGACGTGCAAATCAGGGTATATACTTATGAGTAACGTATCTGAATTTGATACCTAATAACTTTGGGTAAATAAAATACACGTGTTTATTTCCACCTCATTTTTATATGCTTATATCAAGCATCTCAGACTTCTTTTTAGAAATTCAAATTCCGCGTCGCTTTCGTGGAATAAAATGTATTTATTCATTTTCATATTTCGCATATTATGCGCTTCCCCTCGATTAATCACATCAGACTAGTGGCAAGGACAAGGCGTGAAAAATTAAGATAGGTAATGCCTTCGTTGCTGCTGGCCACACAGAAATTTAATACGACCGTGGAGAATCGGTGAAAGAGAGTTCGTTTCGACATGAGAACTTTTTCATTTTGTCGGCGGCGGAGAACCAAAGACGAGGAAGAAGAACGACGCGGCGGAGACAGAGGGACAGGGGAAAATAGAGAAAAAAGAAGAGAGTGAACTTGGAGGTGGTGGAAGATCGTGGGAACGTGAACTTCTCACGGAAAAATTTCGAATTCCTCTCTTTATAGAGATATCGGCGGAGGCTGGAAAGAGGCGGAGAAACAAAGACGAAAGAGCGAACGGGTGAAAGCGGGGGGCGCTAAAAAAGAGAAATAACGAAAGTTGAAGCCGAACTGCAGCTGACGTGCCAGATATTAAACAAGATCCCCTGCCGCTGTCGATTTTCGAGCTATTGATAATTCAGTCGTTACCCGTGCACGGGGCCAACCGCGATCCGCGTCTTCGTAGTTCCGCCATTTTTGCCTGTCGCGTGCGTGATTTCGGCTTTACGGCAGTTTTACGAGCGTTGGGAAATTAATTTCCAGTCGGTGCCGCGTAGAAAACAAGCGACCGTACTTCCTTCGTACTCGTTTACATCATTCTCCACTTCGACGAGTTTTCTCGCCTCTTTCTCTCGTTGTCCCTCGGCCACCGCCCCCTGACGTTCTTTTACAACAGCGCTCCCCGCGTTCAATGTTATCTTTACTACCCTCGTGTACATTCCGCTCGCGGTGTGGCGATCGTTCCAAACGATAAATTATCGCGCGAGGCGTGTTATTGTAACAGGCTCTTTATAGGTCTCTCTCTCTCTCTCTCTCTCTCTCTCTCTCTTTCTCTTTGTATTTCTCTCCCTGTTTCCCTTATCTCCATCTTTTTCTGCCAGTTAGTACACCGGAGGGTAATTATCCGTGAATATACGAGGATTCGTCTGTCTTTACGTCTGTCGACCGATGAAATATTCACGACAAGGTGCACCACCGCGTAGTCGCAGTTAGCCTAATTTCGCCCCGGGTCGGATACAAATGGCGCGGACGTTGTGAAAAAGAAGAAAAGCGATTTCGACTGGGAGAAACTGGGTCGCTCTCGATATTATTCGAGTGTACTCTTGAGTTAATCTTCGTACGGTGCTAACGTTTCATCGGTCCGCGCATTGAATTCGGATTAAATCGGCGCTGGTACGCGGGGGAACGTAGGCCGGCGGAAATCATTTTTTCGATGTCCCGGATTCCGCGACACCGAAGATCGCTGCTCGAGCCCGTACGTGTTCCACATATTATATTTCCACAAAAATTCCTGCATTTACATAGCTCTCTCTCTCTATCTCTCTCTCTCTGCTCTGTTTCATTTTTTTTTTTCTTTCATTAGATCTGGAATATTGTAATCGAGTTCAAATGATTAGACTAGAATATTACTGAGGGGGAGCGATTTTACGTAAAAGTATATGTGACACTAAAGTAAAAACGATGATTTTTTTTTTTTTCTTTATATCGGAAAGCTCTTGGACAGATCAATGTTAGAGAGAAATTAAAATAACTTCTGTTATCTTTTTTTTTTTCTTAGAATTAATTTTTGCAAACATCTCAAAATTGACTGTATCGTTCCTCCAACAAATCTGACTACCCTATATTCCCTTTTTCATCCAAAATCACCCTATTCGAGGTCGTTAGTAATCCATCCATTATCTCTACACTGTGATTATTAAACACGTTTCCAGTATGCCGTAATTTAAATCAGAACACCGGGTCAAATTAGGTGTATCATCTCCATACATAAATTGCTCATACCTCTTAATTGAGCGCGAAGAAACGGACCGTGTAGAAACGTGTTGGCCAACGTTTAACCGGCGTTTCACCCGCGTGTATCCACAATTAACGAGCATTTCGTATCGACACGTTGCCAATAAGGATGTCGTTAACCGCGTCGTCGTCATTATCGTCATTAAACGTCAACGACGCTCGGCCTGTCATTAGTCTCACGCGAACCGTCTCGCTTCACGATGTCTCCGATCCGATCGGCCGGATCGGACTCATTGTTAGACGCACGATGCCGCGGCTAACCGAAATTAAAAGGTGGCCCCGCGGCATTATATATCGTAGACACCATCGCGCAACACCATGAATATGTATGACGAAACCAACGTGTGCGAAACATCGTCGTTGCCAGGCGGTTACGTATTCACGAATTTATAACCGCGGTTGCGACGCCTTGTCGGAACCCCTGTGTCGATTGTTCGTCCCGCTGCGAGGACACGCTGCGTTCCCGAGGAATTTTAAAAGGCAAGCGGCTTTCACGCGGAAGCACGTGGCTTATAATTAACGAACAAGACGGCGGGAAGTCGCTGCGACACGGCAGAATCCGCGAGAGAAGCTTCCGGACACGATGTAGGACACTTCGAAGTCGTTGGAAGAGGTTAGAGTATGTTGGAATTTCGAAAGAAGTAATTCTACGGATAAACATAAGTATTCAGAAATTGAAATTTGTAATTAGAATATTTACATATTGTATATATAAGTATTATATAGTATATATTTATATATTTAATATTTATATATTATATGTTATATATATATAAATATTATATAGTATATATTTATATATTTAATATTTATATATTATATATTATATATATAAATATTATATCAATGTTACATAGATTTGAAAGATATCGGGCAAATACATACTAATTGCTCTTAAACCTAATTTTTTTTTTTCGCCTTTTATAAAATATCGCCTAAATATTTCACTCTATTTACAGTGTTACACAAATACTGGTTATCACAAACGCTTTTTCCGCCTAGCATTGCCCTTTTCTCTCGGAAAAGAAAAAAAAAACAGACATTCACGATTATATAAATATTATATATATTAAAGAGCGACTCGAAATTTCAACGTAATTGTCAAGTTTCCGCCTCTGTCAATTTTAATCTTGGACTTTCAATCGATGTGATTTTGCTTTCTCTCTCGTTTCTTATTTCGTTTGTACTTCTTTCAGTTTGTCCTCAATTGTAATTAAATTAGCAAGTGTACAGGTATCTCGCGACGTTCCTTTGATCGAGAAACTTTGTGCGACGAAAGGCAACAGTTTCATCGTTTAATTGATGCACGGGACGGAATTGGTCGGTCGTTTTGATACTCGAGCACATACCGTCCGTAACGCAACATAATTTTTCATAAGCAGGAAACAAATTATCCCTGCACGCGTCATTTTATATTCTACCGCGTTATGGTTGCGCGGGACGAGTGGCGGCGCGTGGATGCAAATGGGTTAATATTTTCATAAAATCGCCGGACAAAATGTAGCCATTGGGCGATCGCTAACAGGATTTCCATACTCCGGCGAGTTAATTTTATAACGGTATCGCGACAAACGATCGTAGAAATATCTGCTATTTGCTATAGAATTTAATAGTATGCGGCGCATTAGCGCAACGTACAAAGTACGCACTACTGCATGGTACATGTATATACGCGAACGTACATGCACCGGTGCGCGTAGTTATCGCGTGCGTGTTTAACTATTTGATTACACCTCGTTACCATTCTTCCACTTAGCGCTTTATTAAATTTCTCTCACGGCCATTCTCTGGCGCGGTTGTTCTTCTCGTTTACCCGGCGCAAAAATCATCTTCCCGCGCCTCGGACGATTATGGAAATCAGTGGCCGCGGATGCCACGGATTCGCTCGGGGACGCAAGCGAAGTTTTGCATTACCGCTCGGTTCGATCGGAATCGGAGGAAAAATGAAATTACTGTTTTCAACGGCGGGCAAATTGAATTCGAAATGGCTGCATACCGAAAGAGGGGAGGAGAAAGAAAGAGAGAGAGACTAACGAACTTCAATTCCGTCTTTACGATAAACTGTCGCGATTATCCTGGCAGAATAATGGATAAGATCCTCGTCCTTTGTATTCGAAATTAAATTATGCAAATGTGGTGACAAGAGCGGTGTTTAATATAACTGGAAGTCGCTTGAAACAGTGGATTAAGAAAAAAAATTCTTTGGATTTATTTTTCTTATATTGGTACACAGTTCCCGAGTTCCGTTGAATTTGGATTACAATTTTCAACGTGTTTTACATGTAAACTGGAAATTGTGGTGTCAGAGACAAATAGATTCCGAAATATTCAGTGTCGATGTATTTCCCTTGTTGTTAGTTCAAAGGTGGCTAACTGGAGGCCCGCGGGCCCTTGCCCCTAATTTCCCGATCGCTAGCGCTGCTCCCTCCACTTCAGTGTAATAGACAGATCGATATAGTGGAGAGAGTTGCAATTATATAATTTATTATTAATATATATATACATATTATTATAATAGTTATATTATTATAACTCGTTGGAAATCTAATTTTTATAAAAACGAATTTAAAAGACTGAAGAAACGTTTCGTAGATTAAGAATAAAAATAAACTAACGCAAAAAGGATGGGATCGTAATGATTTTGCGAAGGAAACCCATAAACCAAAAAATGAATTGAACGTTGAAAATAATGGGTGTCGATTCAACGGATTCGGAGATTGTGTTGAATGCTGTTTCGTCGTTGAATTTCAGAGCGAATAATGGAATCTAGAAATCACGTCGAACTCACGTCGAATATTTTCATCCGCCGACGGATGAAAGTGCACGACGAATGCAACGATCAATTGCGATTGTAACTGGAGACACTGCGTGTAAAACACAGTCGCAGTGTCTCTGCGGGAATAATAACCGGGTAGGCAGAGATATGAATTTTGTCTTGCCGTGTCAACGGATATTACGCGAATATTTGTCGTTTTTAATCAACGTTCGGGTGGAGCGAGAGGATCGATCGTCGACACGAAGGTCTGGAAGTAGAAGGCTGGTTAATTAAAAAGCAATAAAATTCATTAAAGGAAAAATATTGCCGGTCGAAACGGAGTTTTTGCGAAGGGGACGTTCGTATGAAAATTACGCTCGCCTCTGGATAACGCGGTAATAACACGATAAAGAGGTGGCGTCCTCGCGATATATGTGTATGTGTGTGTGTGTGTGTGTGTATCGCGTCGAATTCACGTGAATACGGGAGACGTTTATTTAGCCACTTAACTCCAAAACGCTTTTAATTCCCTGTTCGAAAATTCGCATTTCAGACCGACGTTATAAAATGGCCCCCCTCCCCCTCCTCCCGCCGGTCCCGAACTGTGATAAAAAATTCATTTAAACTTCATGTCAAATATTTCGCGTGCGCGTTAGACGAGGATGATGATCATTCTGGGCCCCTCCCCCGTTGGATCCACGCAATATTTGGCTGCTTTAAAAATTGTAACGACAGTTGCGAAAGAGTTCCCCAGAAACTAATTTCAAACTACGTCCAATATCCAATTTCTGCTCTCTCTCTCTCTCTCTCTCTCTCTCTCTCTCTCTCTCTCCCTCTCTTCTTTCTTTACGACGTTCCACTTTGTAGAGTTTCTTCAAACTTGAGGAAAAAATCGCGACGCATACGATGCGGTGAATGCAACATCGAATGATCATCGCGCGCAGTTTTATTAAAATTCTCTTTCTGTTGCGAATAACAGCTATCTGAAAAATATTATGCACACGTTCGCGCTCAGATACGAACGAATAAAAATAAACGGGAACGTCACGTGTTTCTGCCAATGTGAAGCTGAATTACTCACTCTCCTCGTCAAATTGCACTGCTTCGGGAAAGGTTTACGTTGCGCTGCGAGCGCCCTCATATTACAAAACATTAGCAAATTGCGCGTAAAACAACCGAACGTTTTAAAACACCTGCTAACGCTATCCATCGAGCGATGGCGATAAACGAGAGAACCGGCGACAACGTTTCTGAGCCGTCGTGTATACGGATTAATCTCAGATGACGATGATCAACTGTCGCGGATCCATTAATATCGATGTAATTCGACGTTGTAAATATTGATACCTTGCTTCGAAACAAAAGGAAGAAGAAGAGAAAAGGCAAGCTGATACGACGTGAAAGAACAGGAGGAAAGAGGAGAGAAGAAGCTCGCTTTGGATTTACATGAGGAGTCCATTTATCGTGGACGTGCAAGGCTGGTCACGCTTGTACGTGCACACGTACACAGCCGTACGGTCTAATGGGCAATTTGAATAAATACGATATTAAAACCGCGGAGCGATGTTGTCAGCGGCGTGTAACCGGTCGTGCATCGCGGCCGCTCTTGAATCAGGAAGAGGGCAAGAAAAATAGCCGACAACCGAGACCAGACACACTCGGGCCATTAGCGTTACAATCGATTCGCGTGCTTCGTGTTACGACGACGTATTGTCAACCGGGGGTACCTGGCATGTATCAAACGCGCTTCCTGATTACACCGTTGACTCGCGTTCCCTTCGCGATCGTAAATTAATATCGCGCCAGCGAGAAACTCGACCAACTACCAGTCTTACGCCGCCGTCTAGCAACTTGCCTCTGTTTCTTCCACCTTCGACTTCCTTTGTTCTCATATTCTTCCTTTGTTACTGTTGTTATTATTATTATCGCTACTTGTTGGTATTACTAATTCACTGTTACGTTGTTAATTACAATTGTGTATCTGTGGAAAAAAAAAGTTGAATTACTTACTCTTAGTTTATTCAAGAAATGCGAACGAAATATCATTATCACTTTGATATGCGTTATAAACCTAACCCAAAGTAAAAGGACGTACGTATGTATGCGTGTTTGAATGTTTCTCCAAAAGAATTGGATAACGGAAACACACGAAGAAGCAAACGTTTTTTTGTAACTGGATGTAACATTTTTGTGATTACATATCTGTATTTGTATTTCGAGTGTGTAGCGGTGAAACGAAATTTCAGTTTCGAGCTAAACGCGAATCGGCAGATCTGGTAGGAACGTGTTGGTAGTAGTGTGACGCGATTAATTAAAATTCTGAGATCACGTTAGTTCCAACGGAACGATGACTACGTTGTTCAAAGGACTGCACGATCCAATTTTAAAACGGCCAACCAGTTACGATGTGGCTCGGGCACAAGGTTCGCCCGGAAGTTTCCATCGTAAATCGTCGTGGAGACAGATTCAATAACGCGGCCGGAACCGCTAAATCAGAGATCCACTCGAACCAATAATATTCCATTTGCGAACGAATACTAATTAGGGAATTAACCGTGTCCTAGTCGGGAAATGCCGGCGAACGCAACGGCGAAAAATCACCGAGATAGCCGGAGATTTAAATCGAAATTACGGCCGCGTTCCGTTGCCACGCCGTGTTACCCCCAGGCGTGGTTCTCGCTCGAATCGCCGACAGAGAACAGAAGGGACAGAGAGCCAGCGGACGTGTCTGCCAACACGCAGTGTCAAAATCGGCGCTCGTGTTCACGTGTGCGAGACGCACGCTATGGTTGGCTAATTAAATCCGGCCGAGCCTTACGTGGCAGGCGACGGGATAGGCCGCAAGATACGGGGTAAGCGTGTACACGCGCGCGTGCACGGACGGGCAAATAGAATTCGCTGAGCGAGCGTAGGGCGGTGAGGACGCGGCGGCGGCGGTGGCGGTGGCGGTGGCTGCAGGATGTTCAATCGGACGGGACGCGTTCAATGTTCCGAAAGGCTATCTGCCCTCGATATACCGTCTGTTTCCACGTAATACGTACTCTCTGCAACCGCCGGGCTGCATCCCGATGGCCGTGGCGTGGCCGTGGCACGACGTTCGTAATGCGGTGACAATGAGGGGGCCATATTAAACCGGTAATAGCGCCATTCGGGTACGCGAGAGATAACCGATGCCGTTGTTATCTCGCCGGGGCTTGTTTCTCGTCGATCGCTCGACGTTGCTTCACGGGGCGGGAAGCGAGGAGGGAAACGGCGGGTCCGATTTACTTTTATCTGTTTTCCCTACCACCTCCGGGCCGACCGTTTTTATCGACGCTGATGACTCGGCGCCGGCCGTTTCCCTCCTTCCCCACGTTGATTCGGGCTTCAGGGACAGAGATACTTGATTTACGAGCCGAAAAGAGGAGATAGAGCTAGATCGGGATTTTGCGAACCCCCTTTTTTTTTCCTTTCATAAAGCGGGCGATTGTAATTATGAAGCTATTGTTTGGAAATCTCAGCCTCCGCGGGGTGAACGTTTGAACGTTTGAAATGGAGGTGTGATGTTCGCCGGGGTATTCAATCGTCGCTCGAATTTGCATAAAAATCTGCGTACGAAGGTACATTGAGGCGATTAATTTGATACGTACACATACATGTGGTAGAAAGAAATCGGAAGATAGAATAAAAGTTCTCGCGTTTGTGAAAAATCGAACGATCGAGCACCACCTTTAATCACCGATAATCAGGCTCTTTAATTCGGAAATATTCCTTTCGTTCGGTGAATTCGACCGAATGGCCTTCATTATCGTTTTTCTTCCCTCCTTCCCCCCATTTTTTTCTTTTCATCCGGCTTTTCATTCGACGAAACGATTTCACATCACGATCCGAACGTCGTTCGTTCAACCCCCGCGCGCCTTGCTGAGCAAGGACCTCAACCAGGATACCTCGTAACGCTCACGGAAAAGCGAACGTAGCGCGGCAGGATGTGATCCAGGATGCACTTCCGCCGACACTGATTCCGCCAACCAGCCCCACACCACTGACGCTCGTTCCACCGCGCGCCACAGAGAAACGGAACCTCGCGACCAAATATCAGAGTCAGGTCTTCCTCCACCACGTTTCATGCTCATCTTCCCGTCCCAAGCTCTCTCCCCTCCTGCCCCTCGTCCGAATTCACTAGTGGAGAATATGAGGCGGGTATGTACATCCACGGTCGACCGGATATTGAACGGCCGAGAACATTCCGCGCGTCGATTTGCGCTGAAATAGGGTGAGACAATTAAAACGGTTTCGAGGAATCTGGGTAAAGTGGAAGAGCTGCCGGGCTGCGGAAGCGAAGATACGTGGCGCAACGTGGTCGAGACTTTTTCGTTGTTCGGCGCGCAAAACTACGTTATTGAGACGCGAGAGAGTATGCGAGGGATATATTAAATCATTCGTTCTGCCGTGATGGAAATACGAGCGAAACGTAACGCATAGAAATGTGTCACAGTGTCACAATGCAGTAGAATATTCCTATCGCGATTTTTCGTTCGAATAATAGGGATTCGCGTACTGAATTAAATGGATTCAATCGGCGGCGGTTCATTTAATCGGGCGTTAACTTAAAATTTCGCTCGAACAAATGGAGTTCTGCTGTGAGACTGGAAATGAAAATTGATTGCATCCATCAGCGTTGGATCAAGAACACCCGAATGTAGGTATAGTCACGGTGAAATTCGAGTAGTAGTTAAGGCGTGAAACGTAAGATGGTTATAAAGAGCAGGATATTTTCAACGAGAATACTTCTTTACGCCACTTGTTTCCTCTTTCCGACGATCGTAGTCGAACGCCAGTGCTTACGTTCGTTTTCCCCTGTATCCGGCGGCAAATCCAAAAACAACAAATGCACATGTGTATATAGCACACAGACCAAGCGCTCACCTTTGATCCTGACTACCGAACCATTGAAAAGAGCGAACGCGCGTGAACGATCGAACGATAAAAATAAACGAAACAATAGCCTGACAACGTTCTTCCTTCCCCGCCCAAATGATCCGGCGATGCTTCCTCCCCGAGGCTTTGCCTGGAACATGCCTGCGATTGTGTTGGAAACTCGAACGCAGCACTGTTCAATTCCTGCATAATCGGGTCGAGTCGTCAAATCGAGCGTAGAAGCCGGCAAAGCACAACTCGCGTAAATTTACGAGAACGGAAATCCAAGCTGGAGGCGTTCGTTTCCGGCTTGTCTGCCAGATATGTACTGGGTCGTGCTACGATCCTGCTGATTGGTTAATTAGACTGGCTAAGAGAAAGAGAAAGAGAGAACAAGAAGGAGAGAGAGAGAGAGGGGAGGGGGGGAGGTCTGAAACTGGACTGGAAGTGAAACTCGGAAAATAGTTTCGTGAAACTTTGTGGCTCGTTAAGCGACGTCCTCGTGTGTCGCAACACATTCCTATGTTCCGGTTCCGGGGACAATTCGACGATCGCTCTGAAACAACGATTAGAACTTGCACACCTCGATAATGGCGGACGACAGGATCACGACGCCTTGCATAACGGGGGAGGGCTGCGGGTGTTGTGTGTTTGCGATATGCGTTCCCGTCTGTCTCGTTGCTTCGCCGGTCGTTATTAGTCGAGTATTGTAGCGCATCGTCGGCCATCGCACGGAGAAACTTCAAGAAAGAGATTACGAGCTGAGAGGTTCCACGCTCCTGATACCTTCAACAGCATGGTTATCGTTTCCGCTTTTTTTTTTTTTTTTTTTTTTTTTGAAAAGTTGCAAATTTTACAATCTAGAGAGACGCGTAAAAACTAATTTAATTAAAGTACGCTTTTTGCGCGAAATTAAATATCAAAAAGGAAAAAGTTTCCCCCACCCCAAACTTCATCTCTGCGAGTGAATTTAAGATATTTTGTTACTCGTGGTTTTTGCGCGAGGGAACGCTCGAACGAATTTTAAATAAATTTATATGTAGGTCGCGCGTGTTATTTCAATTCTAAAATTGAAAAAGAATTAAATTTATATTTCATTCTCGCTGTTCGTTCGATGAAATCTACAAGCACGTTTCTTCGATTTATTCGGCGTATTAAGTTAGAACAGATTCGTATTTGATCAATCGAGACTGAATTAATGACGTCTACCCATTTCGAGACGACAGATGATCGACGGAAGGAGGGCATAAAATGTCTTAGAGTGACGACAAATAAACACGTGGAACGTTATGTGAAATTGAAAGAAACAAACTTATAGTTTCAGCTACTTTCGAGATCGCTTTTCTAACGAAATGACCAACGCTGCAAAACAAGGAAAATGGAATTGTTTTTTGCGCGTTCGACTGTGAACCGAGTGTATTTTCATAAAGTCGAATGAAGAGTCGCTTTCCACGCCGGTAAAAATGCTTAAACGCGTTCCGAGAGATGTAATAAAGATTTTCCGCGATTTTGAAAGCGTGCACCGCTGTTGATTCTTTCGCTTTCGCGAGAAAGTCGTACCAATTGTCAGATATTTGCTGAAAACTGATTCGTTGATTGAAACCAAATCATTGGAGAGTGATTACTCTAAAATGGATAGCGTGTACTTGCACGATAGTACGAAATTTCAATTCGATGTTTACTCGAGGAAATTGTTTAAGAATCGTAAATATTCGGCTCTCCTGAGTTTTGCGTCGATCGATCGAATTTCAACGTCGAAATCGGCGGGCAGATGAAAAAGTAAATCGGCGAGAAAGCACGAATTTACGCTTAGAGAGTGTAAATAAAATGCAGTTGCACGGTATTAAAGGGATAGGAAATTTATGCAAATAAAGCGTACAGTGAGTAGAGGGTCATGACAACGCAGTATCTCTAATTCAAGCGTTTGCTACACGACCCTCGAGGGGATATTAAGGTGGGGTTTAATAGTCGCTGTAAGTGGTCACAATATACGGATTAAAGGGTTTTCCAGTCTGATGTGGATATGTCTGGGCAATGGGTGGGGAAGTTTTAATCGACCACGAACACGTTTTCGTACTATTCGTTGCGGGCGTATACAACTTTTGGACTATTTTCAACGATCTAATATCAGTCGTCCAGTTGAAATGGTCGATTCGTTTTAGAAGCGGACGCTTCTATAAAATGTCAAACTGCGTCCGAATTGTGAAACTGGAGATTCAAAAATCGTGGAAACGGAACATACGAAATTAATGTCTATTTTAAATTTATCGATTCGAAATTTTAAACAATTGTTAACACATTGTTGACTGGCGATTTTACGCAAAAGCTATCTCATGTCGCCGGCTATTATTTTGTAATTGAGTATGAAAGTGAAACAATCTAAATAAACTTCAGTATACTTTATTTAGAGAATGAATTTAAATAAAACTTTGTATATCTCCTATATATATATATATATATATTATATTCTATACATATAATATATTTTAGTAATTATTTTTGGTCATCTACGTATAATGGTACACAACAAGTTTCGCAAATTTGCCGTTTTCGAGGCCTAATATCCGATTCACAACTGTCTTCCGATAAACCATCAATTTCCGTGTAACGAAACAAGAATTTTTAATAAATATATAGTACATACTCGAAAATACCTTACGTAATGATACCACTAACTACGAAAAACTAAAAGAGTCTCTCTTTTCTATTGCTATTGATCACCGTAGAAATCTTCCTTCTTTCCGTTTCAATTCAGACTCAAACATTTAAAAAAAGAGAACTGAAACTAAAATCTCAGAAACTTACTAAAACAAAGGATAGGAAGATCCTTAAAATTAATTAAAACTCGCCACGTCCGCCGCGTAGAGAAAGATAAGGGTGACGCGTGACTGTTTCGCGAGGAGTAAAATTCGGCAGGATCGTTGCTTAAAAGTGGTTACACGCACGCGAACACCGACGCGATCATCCACTGGCTGGGGCTGAAAATTCATTTTGCTTGTCCGTGCTTACGGAACGGGGGGGAGAGCCGAGACCGCACTGTCACGCCCGTAAAATCACGGGATCGGACTCGGGCCGATGGTTCTCTCCCGCGCGCGCATTCGCGGTTTTACAGCGGCGCGATTTAATCATCGTTGTAAACGCCGGCTCGAAGGGTTTTCCATCGATGTAAAGGCTGAGCGTGAAGAGGATCAGCCTAACCGCGGCAGCGTTTCAGGCTCGTGGGCCATTTCTCGCGTCGCGGCCGCACCCCTACCGAACCTTTCTCCATCATCCCTCGTTTCATCCATCTCCCATTTCGCCGGTCCCACCGGTTTTCACCGGTTTCCTCCCGCCTCGTGGCAACGATCCACGCTGCGGCGCGGATAATTTCGTTGAAGAGAGGGAGAGTCAGACGGCCAGACATCGATGGCTCGCCGCTGACATCCGATAGGCAAACGGAACGACGTTAGCCCGCGGAAAACTTCGTTAGCTTGCGGCCGACGCTCGTTGTCGATTTAACGATACCGCGACGAGACTTTATATTCCGCCTCGGTTCGTTTGCTTTCCGAGTACGGGCGACACTCGGTGATTGGGAAGGACACGGAGCATCGTTCGCGGAACAATATCACTGGCTGTCTCGCCGCGCGCTCGTGAATCGTATTGTGTTTGCGTACTCGTATTTCGATCTCAGACACGTAAACTGGCTGTTTACCGGTTGTACCCCGGTAACCGAGAACCATTCGATCCTGTTCCCCTCGAATTCCGACGAAAAACGTTCGCAAGTTGCAGCGGTCGATAGCCTCTCGTGCGTCTATACAGTCGGAACAACCTCGAGCGCGGAAGCTCGATTTCGTTCGTCCGAAACGCTTCGCTGACCTTTTACCGGCAGACAGTTTTATTTACAGGTCTTACCGCGATGCCATGACGTACGCGAAGCCCAGTAGACGATCGATATCGGGCGCTTCCTGTCGAAAGAACGGCAATTGGCAAATTGGACGAATCGCAGCCAGCCAGTCAACCAGTCAGCCAAGCCGGGGATTGTTGGCAGGGAACAGACTGCGACCCGGTGGCGCGTCGTTTTATCAACAAATTCCTGACGAAAGCCCCACGATTTTTCCTTGTTTCTCTGGAATCGTCCGCGCGACAGTGGCACCGGCCGGTGTGGTTCTGCAGCTTTGATCTGTCGACAGATCGCGTTTTCGCGAATATTCCGAAAGCACGGCGCGACGGTGCTTGCAAGGGTAATGCACGGAGACCAATGGCCATGGTTTCGACGACCGGAAAGGGGCGGAAAGAGGACGGGTGGCGCTGCCTGGAAATACTGGATGGGTGGCGAGCGGAGAGGGCGGTGAGGGCACGCGGGCGGTCTGGGTACCCGAGATTCGTAGGACAGGCCACTAAATTTCCCGTCCAATTTGGGTGTACACGATTCGTGCGCTGTTGTGCCCGCGTAGCGTCCTACCCGTAGCAGTCTACACAGCGTTTCGCGTACAACGCTTTACACCGGCACGGATCAGCCTGCGTATACGGACGATCGAGTCGCGCGGTGTCGTTCCGTGAACCCGCATATCCGGGTCCTTATGCAGAGAGCCGTGCGTACGACCACCGTTCAATTCCCGGCCGCGTAAACTCCGCCGCTTGTAAACGCGCGGGACGTAGCGCCCGTCCGTGACACCGATTTCTCAACCGATCGTCGAACGTCGGATACGGATGTTCCCTCGCGGATCGCGGACACATCGAAACGTGTGGACACCGACCAACGTGCGTTTGTGCGTCTGTATGTCTCCTCTGTTTATTTTTTTTTTTTTCCTCGATATTATTGAGTACGAGATCGAGTTCCTTTGAAAAGCGATTCAGAGGCGAGATTTTTTGGGGATCCGGGAACTCGAACACCTGGATGCCGGTACAATGGGGATCGTTTAAGTTCAGGATGTAGTAAAATAGGTGTTTGGGTTTGCGGAATGAAATGGGAAAACGATTGCTATGAATTCCAGCTGAATCGAGGCTCGAGGACCGTCCGCTTTGATAGAAATCGGACTGGATTTTAGATCGATGCCGAAGCGCAATCGGATAACCTTTTTATTTTTTTGATCGAATCTCTTTTAACGTTAAACGTTTTTAAACGTTAATAGTTTTCTCTGGTGGATGGCCGTGGTTCGATATTTTATTAGATCTTTAATTGTACGTTTTTTGTTTTTTTTTT